>NC_143159.1:9019370-9345870 GCF_041381405.1 Jatropha curcas
GGAGATTGAGATTTGAGGGTAGGTGGATTGGCTATAAAAAGGAGCCAATGTTTAGGTTTCAAAACACACCAAAAATACTTGAATGTGTTTTATATTAGGGATTTAGAGCAAGTCTCTTGGAGTATAAAATATTTGGGGTGTTTTGAGGGTGTCGGGTAGAAAAATATTTTGTAATTGTGGTTGTAACAATTTGCCGCATAGTAAATATTTTTCTTGGTTGTCGTTTGGCAACGATCGTGGTTTTTCTCCACTTAGGGAGTTTTCCACGTTAAACTATCGTGTTCTCTTTAATTTCTCAGTCATTATTTTATTTTCTCATTTATTCCTGCTTGAAGCCAATCCGAAGGGCGGGAAAATAGCGATTTTCCCAACAAGTGGTATCAGAGCCTAGTTTGTTAGGCGGAGCTTTTAGTGTTAAAATAATTTCTTGTAATTTAAATTATAAGTATGCACTGTGGTGCGGTTTAGTCTGATCTTCCACATCAGAAATACTGTTGTTAGAAATTATTTTATTTTAAAAGCAGGTGGAGTTTTGGAAGTCTTGAAGCGGGTGGAGCTTTGCTTTGGCGTGCTTGAGTACCGGTGGTAAAGGTCCTGACGATAATTATTGAAGTTATTCTGGTACGAAAGTTCTAATAATATACCGTACATGTAACTTCTGTCTAGAAGGCCAGATTTTAAGTGGAACCACTTGTGACCCCTCCGCCCAACTGGGATTTTACGTGGAATGGTAATATTGTTTATGAGATCATTGTGGTCTTTCCTGAGTATTGCCGAATCGGTTTACTTCACTAATTATTGTGTTCACTGATATAAGCACAAGTAAGCATGTCGGCTATGAGATGTGAGATTGAGAAATTTGACGGGAGAATGAATTTTGCACTGTGGCAAGTGCAAGTCAAAGACGTGTTGATTCAATTTGGACTGCATAAGGTTTTGCAGGGTAAACCAGTCAGCGGAAAGAATTCAGGAAAAGACAGTGGCAGTAGAGACTCAGAAAAATCCAAGATTAGCGATGAAGAATGGGAGGAGCTGGATATCAAAGCGGCAAATCAAATTCGTATGTGTTTAGCAAAAAATGTTCTTGCTAATGTGCTTGGATTGTCCACGACAAAGGAGCTGTGGGAGAAACTGGAAGAATTGTACCAGGGAAAAAATATATCCAACAGGTTATATTTGAAGGAGTAATTTCATATGTTGAAAATGGCGGAAGGTACAAAGCTGTCAGATCACCTGAGTGTTCTTAACAGCATCGTCTCTGAATTGGAAACTCTTGGAGTGCAAACCGAAGATGAAGATAAAGCTCTCCGACTCATCCTGTCACTTCCTTCGATATATGAGAGCACATGAAACCTGTTCTGAAATATGGTAGTAAGGAAGTGGTGTATGCGGATGTGGTTAGTAAGCTCCTTACTGAGGAGAGAAAACTGAATGAAATGAAAAATAAATCATATGAGAATTCAGCTTTATTTGTCGGTACCAAGAAAAAGAATAAAAGCTCCAGAAAGAGGAAGGTTGTCTGCTGGGTTTGTGGTCAAACTGGACACGTGAGGAAGGATTGCCCGAACGGTGGAGCTGATTCGGCTAGAAGCTCTAACGTTGTTGCTGCCAATGTGATCTCCTGTGGCGAAGGAGATGATGTGTTCTCTCTGTAATTGAGAGATGTGTGTCCTCATGGCATGATTGCTACCCGTTAGGATGCCATGGAAGAGGACGGATTATTGGTAGCTGGTTCACGGAAATGCGCATGGCATTGGTTGACAGTTGATGCAAAGTGTGTGGTGGAAAAAAATATGTCGATAGCTAATGAACTCTCGGAAAAGTCAACAGGAGGGTTGCACCATAAATTATTAGCGGGATCTGACATGGCCGATGGAAAATTCTTGGAGTCGGTAAATTGGTTCCAAGTGGCGATACTCTTTTATGGTGGAGTATGATAATTCTTGATGATAAGAATTATGATTGTCGGTAGCAGACAATATTGTGTTTTTTTTAAATTGTATTTTCAAGGTGGAGATTGTTAGCCACCTTTGTTGAAAACAAATTAAAAAAAAAAAAAAGTTTAGCTCAATCCCACATCGGGGAGATTGAGATTTGAGGGTAGGTGGATTGGCTATAAAAAGGAGCCAATGTTTAGGTTCCTAAACACACCAAAACACACCAAAAACACTTGAATGTGTTTTATATTAGGGATTTAGAGCAAGTCTCTTGGAGTATAAAATATTTGGGGTGTTTTGAGGGTGTCGGGTAGAAAAATATTTTGTAATTGTGGTTGTAACAATTTGCCGCATAGTGAATATTTTTCTTGGTTGTCGTTTGGCAACGACCGTGGTTTTTCTCCACTTCGGGAGTTTTCTACGTTAAACTATCGTGTTCTCTTTAATTTCTCAGTCATTATTTTATTTTCTCATTTATTCCTGCTTGAAGTCGATCCGAAGGGCGAGAAAATAGTGATTTTCCCAACAATATGTATATTTTTCATTAAGCAATTATAAACAAAGTCTGAGGACATCTTTGGTTATCAACTGAAGCTCTATCTTAAAACATCACTTGACATCCTACTTCATGTTCTGTTGTCCAACAACTTTGGCCGATTCAGAAATGATAAAATGACCTGTTTAGTAGCTAATTAATGAAGAATAGCTTTTATCATTACCAAAGAAGAGGGAAAAATAAGACCAATCCACCTTGTTGATTTTTGGTTGGCAAAATTTCAAGCGGGAATTTCTCTTCTACATATATAAGAAAATGATCGCATAATATTTCTTTTGTTGTTAAAGAATCAACCTGAATTCAGAGTTGTAAAGTTTCCAGTGCATACGCAGATGTATTCATATTCCAGAAAAAAAAGAAAGAAAAAATGAAAAAAAAAGAGAAAAGAATTGAACATAACTCTACAAAAGGAATTATTCTAATAGCATTATTTGTACATTTTAATCAATAGCTATCTGATCTTGTTAACCAGAAGATTTTAGATACCGTCTTTCATGAAGAACTCGAGTACCATCTTTCAGGTCGTGCTACAATAGCATTTCACAATTGCATATATTTCTCTAGCCAATCCTATAGAATACAGATTTTTGGTGAGTTACAAGTACATTTTAATCAATAGCCATCTGATCGTGTTGACCAGAAGATTTTAGATACCGTCTTTCATGAAGAACTCGAGTAGCATCTTTCAGGTCGTGCTATAATAGCATTTCACAGTTGCATATATTTCTCTAGCCAATCTTATAGAATATAAATTTTTGGTAAGTTAAAAGTAGAACGTTGTGAATTTTTTTAAAAAATAATGAACCCAAAAATTGTTTGATTTTATCACCATCTGAAGTCCCGTTGGAAAAGTCACGGCAACTTTAGATAGATTGAACGACTTAGAAACCGCAAAATAAAATGATGAATTTCTCAAAAAAGCAGGACATATGAAATAAGATGAGATTTTTATTGTGTCAGGTTTAACATGAACCATTTAATATTGCTCCGGAAATAAATTAAAATTTATTTATTCCTTATTACGTATGGTTCTTTTTTTGATCTTTTGGCCATTTTCCTGAAATCTGACATGAAATGATGTTGAAACTGAACTAGTACCTGAAATTCGGCAAACCATAATGCTTATCACATGTTTAGTATTTTTCTTAAAGTTAGGATTTCTTTTATATATTAAAATAATGTTTGACTTTTTTCTGTCGTTTCAAAAAATTTTCACGCAGTGAGGTAATTATGAAAATAAAATTCTTATTCTATTATCTGTTTATATAAATGTGAAAAATAATATTTATTTATTACAGGGTAAGAAACTATTTTATAATTGCACATATTAGAATTTTAATCCTTAAGAAGTTTTCATCTCTTTTCAATAGTTTGATATAATAATTTTGTGTAAAAAAATTATTTTTATATTAATTGAAACAATAGAAACTATTTTAAAAACAAAAAAAATATTATATCACTATAGATTTTTTTTATTTATTAAAGTAATTAAATCGAAATAATATTTAAAGTTAGATAATAAAAATTTCCTAATATTGACAGAAATTGCAAACATAAAATAAATCTCAAATTCAATATGATTAAAAAATTAAATCTGAAACTTTTACATTTAGAATCTCGGTATTAAATTTAAATATTTGAATTAAGTCTGGTTAGTATATTTTATTATTATTATTATTATTATTATTATTTTCAGATGCTCTATTTTATATATATATAAAAGAAGGAAAATAATGTTTTATCCACTAACTTAAGAACGAAATTGAAGTGGTTGATATAAATTAAAAAATTGTTGAGAGAGACTGTTGAACTCTCGAACAATAATAAGAAAATAGGCACCGTCGTGCATGCATGCCAAACATCTCCTTATCTTTAATTAATTATATTTCATTAAAAATAAATAAATGGAGAATAAATATTATTATACATTTAATGCAGCCCATTATACCACAACACAAGCATGTCCCACGTTTACCTCACCTTGATAATTAAGTGAAAAATAGATAAACATTTAATTTTTATTTTTATTTTTAAAAAAATATAAGTTCATGATTATTTTAAAACATTATGCTCCAGAGAAGTATAATCTCTTTTTTTTTTTTTTTTTAAATTTTGGTACTTCAATCATTTAAGTCACCATATGAATACTCCTATAAAATATTTGGATTTATTATCTATAAAAAGTTAAAGAATAAAAAAAATCCAATACAGTTTGGTTAGAGTTGCAATTTCTCCATTTATAAAGTTTTTCAATAATTAATGCTCAGTTTGCTGTAAAAGAATTTTTCATATTTGAAATAAATTTAAAATTTAAAAATTTATTTACTTTTGTTCTTAAAATACTCTTGGCAAAAGATTTTAGAAGACTAGAGGATCGAGAGTTTATTTATAAAATTTTGGGTTATTTTGAAATTTATTTAAAATTCCATCTTTTCTGTTAGAATTTTGGTTTTGTTATATTTAAATTTATAGAACTGAATTCGAAAAATTAAAATTTTCATTTTTTTCATACTAAACACAAAAATTTAGATTGATAAATGAATTTTATAAAATTTTGTGAAATTTATTTAAAGATTGCTTTTAGTGGACAACTAGGCTGTTTGGGAAGAAGGAACAGTTCGAGATTTGCAAACAGGGGGTTACAGAGACATTAAAACATGAGCATTGTCTTATATTGTTGTTTCCATCATATATTGGACTATTTATGTTCACCCACGTTCTGTAAAATATGAAATTTTATTATAGTGATTTAGGAATAAAATAACATTGTGTGACTCCCTTCCATTAATTTTAATACTTTTTGACTTTTTTTTTTTTTAATTTTTGGAAGGAGCATGTTGAAGCGCTGCATAAAGGAAACTAGCCTTTCATTCCACTTTGTTGATTGTTGTAGAAAGAACAAAATATAAAATACTTGAGGCTGGGAATGTAACATCCTCTTGAGTTGAGTCGGGTTGAACCAAACCTGGTTGGGGTAGAATGGATGATAAGTGGACTTATTTGCATGGAAAGTTTAGGACTTGTTTGCCTCCAAACATATAGCTTGGGTAGTAAGTTGCAGCCTTTGTATACTTGAGGTACCAATTAGAGAGTTTACACAGCCAAATCACTTCTTCTAGAGTCTACCCGTTCCTATCATTTTCACTTTCCTATTTTCACGTTTTTCATTTTCTTCTTACGTTTCCCTTCCATTTCCTTGCACTTTTCATGCAAGTTACGCAGTAAGTCCACTCCAAGTAAGTAGAATTCCTTGAAGTTATATGTTATTCACTCTTTAATTGAGTTATATTGGAGATGAGTTATGAGAATTCTTGTGTATAGGAGAAGAAAGTTCAAAAGTTGCAGAAAAGAGAAGCTAAAACAGAGGTCAAGCCTTTTGACGTCAAGGTTTGATATATCATGCTGTCTACTATTTTCTTTGCATGTAAATTGTGTGGTGTGTTGCCAATGAGATGATATGTTGCTTGTTGTTGGGTGGAAGTACTGGAAATGATGTGAAAACAGGGGATGAATATATGAAGCGGAAACAGAGTTTGCTGGAAATGTTACCAGCAACTTCATCTTGATTTTGAACCCATATAATGATGGAATTAGGAATTGTCATAGAAGAGTTATTTGTTCCTTTCTGTGTTAGCTTTACATGGGCTTTTGAATCATTCAATTTGGAGTTAGCTATTGAGAGTTATGGCCAAAAGAACACAGACTGCACAGAATCACGTCGCGCGCTCGCGCATACTGGAAAGCAAGTCGCGCTCGCGATTTCCTATTGCGCGCTCACGACTTGAGTCAGGTAGCTCTCTGACTCTCAATTGCACAACTCGCGCTCGCGAGGATCACATGCGCGGTCGCGACTTTGGCCAGAAGCTCTCTGACTCTCAGTGTGCGCATCTCGCGCTCGCGAATCACACAAGCGCGCTCGCGACTTCATCTCGCGCTCGCGACTTGTGCTGCGCGGTCGCAACTTCAGCTAGAAACACACTGACTCTTAGGATGCACAAGTCGCGCTCGCGACTTTCACATACGCGGTCGCGACTTGTGCTGTGACACTCTTTTGCCTTTCATTTGCTATGTAATCACATTCCTTTGCTCAACATGCATGCATCCAATCATTTTACAACAAAAATACAACATAAGAACATGGATTAAAACAACATGTAAGCATTTATATGGTGTGAAATCAAATCAATATGATGAACTATGACGTTGTGGAACCATTTATGTGCTATTGTGTTACATTGTTGACATGCTAATCTTAAGCTCCATTGAGGTTAGGTAGAAACCATGTAGATAAGGCTATGTCGCGACATAGAATAGCAGATCTGCGCCCCATACAGTTTGGAACTCCGGCTACAGGCCGTTGAGTGGATATGATTAAACCGTGCGGTGCGAATCCGGTTAGGGGCACCAAAACGGACAATATTGGCATAGGCGAATCCGGTTCGGGGCCTATAGCATACAGTTTCACCCAGTTTCATACAGTTTATCTTATCACTTCGGTTTCACTATAACCTTATGGAGCCATTCAGATATCTTGACATAACATTTCATGTATTATACAGGATTATAAACAGTACAAAAGATAATCAAGATATCATGAAAGTATCATAATGTGTGAGCTTATATGTGCCATATATGTTTCCATGGTTCTTTCTATATATGTATGTGTTTAATTGTTTCTTTATTATTGAGATATCCACTGAGCATTATTTGCTCAGCGAGTTACCTGTTTAACTCGCAGGTTTTGAGACTGGTCCATAGAGAGTCCGCGTACAACTGCTGCAGTTCATCTGTAGAAGACTCGGTCTTCAGGGTAGAAACTCATTTTGTTTTTCTTTTTATGGCATGTACAGGGCACACAGTTGGGCCCATTTCATTTTGTAAACTTGTATCATGTTTTGTAAATTACATTATTTTTGGAAACAGTACCAGCATGTTATTATATTCAATATACAGTATGTTTTCAGCATGTCAGACCATACAGTCAACCAGTTTGTAGCATCTCGACTCGGTGCATTCGGGTTTACGGGTGGACCGGGAAGGGGTGTTACAAATTTTGGTATCAGAGCCCTAGGTTTAATTTCCCCGGGCTTGAATGCATAAGTCAGTATATGTACATGCCATGACTACCCTGATGAACTAAGCAGTTGTTATTATTTTAGGAGGATGTCTCAGGAAGGTGAAAGTGAGTCACACGCCTCCAGAGCAGTGGAGGGTGAGGCTCCAGCAGCACCAGGTCAAGCTAGAACAGTGGAGGGTGAGGCTTCAAGAGCACTAGGTCAAGAGGTGCTGTTAAAGCAACTTGCAGACACTTTTAGACAAATTGCAGGAGTGATGCCTCAAGCACCCGTAATAGTAGAAAGAGAGAGAAAGCCCCCACTGGAGAAGCTTAGAAAATATGGTGCAAAGGAATTTAAAGCTAGTAAAGATGATAGTCCCGAAGTAGCTGAGTATTGGTTAGATGGGACATCGAGAGTCCTAGAACAATTGCAGTGTACAGCAGAAGACAAGTTGGTTTGTGCCACTTCATTGCTGATAGAGGAGGCATATACATGGTGGACCACTGTGCAACAGAGAGTAACAGCAGATCAGCGTACTTGGCAATTCTTCTTGGATGAATTCAAGAAGAAGTTCATTACCGAGGCTTACCTAGATGCGAGAAGGAAAGAATTCTTATACCTGCGACAGAACAGAATGTCTGTAGCTGAATACGAAAGAGAATTTACTAGACTCAGCAGGTATGGTAAGCAGATAGTGGCTACAGAAGCCGAAAGGTGTAAGAAGTTTCAAGAAGGCTTGAATGATGAGATTCAGATGGGAGTGGTAGCTTCCAGATTCAGAGAATTCTCAGCCTTGGTAGAGGCAGCTCAAGAGATAGAGCGAATACAGGCCAATCAGCGTTCTAGACGCCAGCGGTCTCAGCAGAGAAGAGACCAGACTCAGAGTGCACCCAGTACACATCAGCCGGAGAGCAAGAAATTCAGAGGTGCAAGTAGTTCATCTGGTTCTAGACCTTCTTTTAGCCAAGGCATAGCTAGGGGTGTTCATGCACCAGCAGCATCAGTTGTGGCTAGTTCTGCCGGTGGTATTCGAGGTTCAGGCAGAGGAACTGGTAGAGGCACCGGTAGAGGTGCAGAGTCAGCCGGTTATCCGTATCCACCTTGTGAGCATTGTGGTAGACGACATGGTGGAGATTGTTGGTTGGTGACCGGTAAATGTTGGACATGCGGAGCATCAGACCATCAGAAGAAAGACTGTCCGAAGAAGGCAAGAGTTCCTACCCAGTTCATAGCAGGTAGAGGTAGAGGTGAGCCTTCCGGAGTGCAGAGACAGCAATCAGAGACTGTGGACAGACCCGATACTAGGGGTCCAGCCAGGGTTTATGCTATGCGAGCCAGAGAAGAGGAGGAAGCCCCAGATGTTATAGTTGGTGAGTTTTCTTTATTTGAGCATGTAGTTTATGCTTTGATTGATCCTGGCTCATCTCATTCATACATTAGTGTACCTAAACCTTGGGTTAAAGGGTTAGCGGTTGCACATGTGGGTCAGGGTATGTTGGTTACCAATCCATTAGGAGATGTAGTAACAACTCATACAATGATCAAAGACTGTCCAATTGTTATTCATGGAAAGGCGTTTCCAGGAGATCTTATGGAGTTGCCATTTAGGGAATTTGATGTTATTCTGGGCATGGATTGGCTATCTAGACATAATGCTCTAGTTGATTGTGCAAAGAAAAGGGTGACGTTATCTACACCAGCAGGGGAAGAGATTACAGTAGTCGGGAAGCGGCGAGATTTTTTGAGTAATATGATATCAGCCATGGCAGCAAAGAGATTAATTCAGAAGGGTTGTGAAGCCTACTTGGTATGTGCATTACACGCAGAGAAAGAAAAGTCGAAAGTGGAAGACATACCAACAGTGTGTGATTATCCAGATATATTTCCAGATGAGTTACCAGGGTTACCACCAAGGAGGGAAGTGGAGTTTACCATAGATGTCTATCCTGGAGCAGCACCAGTATCTATTGCACCTTACAGAATGGCACCAGCAGAGTTAAAAGAGTTAAAGATTCAGCTGCAGGAGTTATTAGACAAAGGCTTTATCAGACCCAGTGTATCACCTTGGGGAGCACCGGTATTATTTGTAAAGAAGAAAGATGGATCACTCAGACTGTGCATTGATTACAGACAGCTGAATAAACTGACAATCAAGAATAAGTATCCATTGCCTCGAACCGACGATTTGTTTGATCAGTTAAAAGGTGCAGGTATGTTTTCTAAGATCGACCTCCGATCAGGACACCACCAGTTGCGGATAAAGGAAGAAGATATCTCCAAGACTGCATTCAGGACCCGATATGGTCACTTTGAATTTTTTAGTAATGCCATTCGGTCTCACAAATGCACCAGCGGTTTTCATGGATCTTATGAACCGCGTGTTTCATTCATACCTGGATCAGTTTGTGGTGGTGTTTATAGATGACATTTTGGTCTACTCCAGAGACAGGGCAGAACATGATAAGCATTTACGGATTGTACTTCAGACTTTGAGAGAGAAACAGCTGTATGCTAAGCTCAGTAAGTGTGAGTTTTGGCTAGAAGAAGTTTCTTTCTTAGGACATGTGGTGTCATCAGAGGGTATCAGAGTGGATCCTAAGAAGATTGAGGCTATTGTTGATTGGAGACCACCCAGGAATGTCACAGAAGTTCGAAGTTTTCTGGGTTTAGCCGGTTATTACAGAAGGTTTGTAAAGGGATTCTCCATCATTGCATCACCTTTAACAAGATTATTGAAGAAAGAGGTTGTATTCCATTGGGATAATAGATGTCAGCAGAGTTTTGACACTTTGAAGAGAACGTTGACTGAAGCACCAGTGTTAACTCAGCCAGTGTCAGGTAAAGACTTTGAGATTTACAGTGATGCCTCTCATATTGGGTTAGGATGTGTGCTCATGCAAGATAAGAAAGTGGTCGCCTATATCTCCAGACAATTGAAACCACATGAGTTGAATTATCCAACCCATGATTTAGAACTGGCAGCCATTGTTCTAGCATTCAAAGTATGGCGGCATTATCTGTATGGTGAAAAGTGTTACATTTACACAGATCATCAGAGTTTAAAGTACTTACCAACACAGAAGGACTTGAATTCAAGACAACGGAAGTGGATGCAAATTCTGGCTAATTATGATTATGTCATTAATTACCATCCGGGCAAAGCTAATGTAGTAGCTGATGCCCTTAGCCGAAAATCCTTGTATGCTTTGAGCTTAATGAGAATCAGCATGGAGTTGCAACAGCAAGGAGCTATTCTCGCACAGATGCAAGTACAACCATCTTGGCTTCAGGAAGTTGCAGAAGCACAAAAGAAAGATGCACAAATAGCACTATGGGTTAAACAAGTACAGGAAGATCATGGTGGGAAATTCAGATTGGATAATAGTGGAGTCTTATTCTATGAAGACAGAGTTGTTGTTCCACGGACAGGGGAGATCAGACAAAAGATTTTGCATGAAGCTCATAACGGTCTATATACAATGCATCCAGGTAGCACCAAGATGTATCAAGATTTGAAGAAAGGCTACTGGTGGTCAGGCATGAAAAGAGACATCGGAGATGTTGTAACAAGATGTTTAACATGTCAACAAGTAAAAGCAGAACATCAACTGCCATCCGGGTTACTTCATCCAATAACAGTGCCAACATGGAAATGGGATCAGATCACGATGGATTTTGTTACTGGCTTACCTCAGACACAGCGGAAGCATGATGCAGTATGGGTAATTGTGGACAGATTAACCAAGTCAGCTCACTTTCTACCAGTCAAGACGGACTATTCTCTCGACAAGTTAGCAGAAATTTATGTTAGTGAGATAGTTCGACTACATGGAGTTCCATCATCCATTATCTCTGATCGTGATCCAAGGTTTACATCGAAGTTCTGGGGTAAACTTCAAGAGGCATTAGGAACGAAACTGCATTTCAGCACTGCATTTCATCCGCAGACAGATGGGCAATCAGAGAGAGTGATTCAAATCCTGGAAGACATGTTGAGATCATGTGTTATTGAATTTGAAGGCAGTTGGGACAAATATGTATCTCTCATGGAGTTTGCCTACAACAACAGCTATCAAGCGAGCATCAAGATGGCACCCTATGAAGCATTGTATGGTAGAAGATGCAGAACACCTGTATGTTGGACAGAACTTAGTGAGAAGAAGATTTTGGGTCCAGATTTGGTGAGAGACACAGAAGAGAAAGTAGAAATCATCAGAAGACGGCTAAAGGAAGCAAGTGATCGACAGAAATCCTATGCGGATTTAAAGAGAAAAGACATTGAGTATTCAGTTGGGGATAAAGTATTTTTGAAGGTTTCACCATGGAAGAAGATCCTAAGATTTGGACAAAAGGGTAAGCTAAGTCCTAGGTTCATTGGTCCATACGAGATTGTTGAACGCGTAGGACCATTAGCCTATCGCCTAGCATTACCTCCAACCTTAGATCGAATCCATAATGTATTTCATGTATCCATGTTGAGAAGATACAGATCAGACCCCTCACATGTGTTATCAGCAGACGAGATTGAAATTCAGCCGGATCTCACGTATGAAGAAGAACCAGTTCAGATCCTAGCCAAAGAAACTAAAGAATTGCGGAACAAGAAAATAGCATTGGTGAAAGTTCTTTGGAGGAATCATAAGACAGAAGAAGCAACTTGGGAATCAGAAGACACCATGCGACAACAATATCCGCATTTGTTTACAACAGGTAAACTTCGGGACGAAGTTTTTATTTAGAAGGGGAGAACTGTAACATCCTCTTGAGTTGAGTCGGGTTGAACCAAACCTGATTGGGGTAGAATGGATGATAAGTGGACTTCTTTGCATGGAAAGTTTAGGACTTGTTTGCCTCCAAACATATAGCTTGGGTAGTAAGTTGTAGCCTTTGTATACTTGAGGTACCAATTAGAGAGTTTACACAGCCAAATCACTTCTTCTAGAGTCTACTCGTTCCTATCATTTTCACTTTCCTATTTTCACGTTTTTCATTTTCTTCTTACGTTTCCCTTCCATTTCCTTGCACTTTTCATGCAAGTTACGCAGTAAGTCCACTCCAAGTAAGTAGAATTCCTTGAAGTTATATGTTATTCACTCTTTAATTGAGTTATATTGGAGATGAGTTATGAGAATTCTTGTGTATAGGAGAAGAAAGTTCAAAAGTTGCAGAAAAGAGAAGCTAAAACAGAGGTCAAGCCTTTTGACGTCAAGGTTTGATATCTCATGCTGTCTACTATTTTCTTTGCATGTAAATTGTGTGGTGTGTTGCCAATGAGATGATATGTTGCTTGTTGTTGGGTGGAAGTACTGGAAATGATGTGAAAATAGGGGATGAATATATGAAGCGGAAACAGAGTTTGCTGGAAATGTTACCAGCAACTTCATCTTGATTTTGAACCCATATAATGATGGAATTAGGAATTGTCATAGAAGAGTTATTTGTTCCTTTCTGTGTTAGCTTTACATGGGCTTTTGAATCATTCAATTTGGAGTTAGCTATAGAGAGTTATGGCCAAAAGAACACAGACTGCACAGAATCACGTCGCGCGCTCGCGCATACTGGAAAGCAAGTCGCGCTCGCGATTTCCTATTGCGCGCTCACAACTTGAGTCAGGTAGCTCTCTGACTCTCAATTGCACAACTCGCGCTCGCGAGGATCACATGCGCGGTCGCGACTTTGGCCAGAAGCTCTCTGACTCTCAGTGTGCGCATCTCGCGCTCGCGAATCACACAAGCGCGCTCGCGACTTCATCTCGCGCTCGCGACTTGTGCTGCGCGGTCGCAACTTCAGCCAGAAACACACTGACTCTTAGGATGCACAAGTCGCGCTCGCGACTTTCACATACGCGGTCGCGACTTGTGCTGTGACACTCTTTTGCCTTTCATTTGCTATGTAATCACATTCCTTTGCTCAACATGCATGCATCCAATCATTTTACAACAAAAATACAACATAAGAACATGGATTAAAACAACATGTAAGCATTTATATGGTGTGAAATCAAATCAATATGATGAACTATGACGTTGTGGAACCATTTATGTGCTATTGTGTTACATTGTTGACATGCTAATCTTAAGCTCCATTGAGGTTAGGTAGAAACCATGTAGATAAGGCTATGTCGCGACATAGAATAGCAGATCTGCGCCCCATACAGTTTGGAACTCCGGCTATAGGCCGTTGAGTGGATATGATTAAACCGTGCGGTGCGAATCCGGTTAGGGGCACCAAAACGGACAATATTGGCATAGGCGAATCCGGTTCGGGGCCTATAGCATACAGTTTCACCCAGTTTCATACAGTTTATCTTATCACTTCGGTTTTACTATAACCTTATGGAGCCATTCAGATATCTTGACATAACATTTCATGTATTATACAGGATTATAAACAGTACAAAAGATAATCAAGATATCATGAAAGTATCATAATGTGTGAGCTTATATGTGCCATATATGTTTCCATGGTTCTTTCTATATATGTATGTGTTTAATTGTTTCTTTATTATTGAGATATCCACTGAGCATTATTTGCTCAGCGAGTTACCTGTTTAACTCGCAGGTTTTGAGACTGGTCCATAGAGAGTCCGCGTACAACTGCTGCAGTTCATCTGTAGAAGACTCGGTCTTCAGGGTAGAAACTCATTTTGTTTTTCTTTTTATGGCATGTACAGGGCACACAGTTGGGCCCATTTTATTTTGTAAACTTGTATCATGTTTTGTAAATTACATTATTTTTGGAAACAGTACCAGCATGTTATTATATTCAATATACAGTATGTTTTCAGCATGTCAGACCATACAGTCAACCAGTTTGTAGCATCTCGACTCGGTGCATTCGGGTTTACGGGTGGACCGGGAAGGGGTGTTACAAATTTATTGTCAGGGTCCTTGACATGGCTGAATATTGTCCGCTTTGGGCCCTTCCGTACGAGGTCACCCTCACGGTTTTGTTCTTGGGGGAAATGGGAAACTTCCCAGGAGGTCACCCATCCTAGGATTTCCATTAAGCGAGCACGCTTAACCCTGGAGTTCTTCCAACTCTCCAGCCATTTCACCACCAAAACGCGTCCAACCATTCAAGGCATCACCCCTCTTATGTACTGTCTGAACACCCTGTGCGTAGCCGATGTGGGATTCGCCTAAGGTGTAGTGCCCCAAACCTGGGATGTCACATACACCCCCCCTTAGGGACTCAGCGTCCTCGCTGAGGTTTGCCCCACCATCGGCCAGAGGGACAAGGCTCTGGCTCTGATACCAATTGTCAGGGTCCTTGACATGGCTGAATATTGTCCGCTTTGGGCCCTTCCGTACGAGGTCACCCTCACGGTTTTGTTCTTGGGGGAAATGGGAAACTTCCCAGGAGGTCACCCATCCTAGGATTTCCATTAAGCGAGCACGCTTAACCCTGGAGTTCTTCCAACTCTCCAGCCATTTCACCACCAAAACGCGTCCAACCATTCAAGGCATCACCCCTCTTATGTACTGTCTGAACACCCTGTGCGTAGCCGATGTGGGATTCGCCTAAGGTGTAGTGCCCCAAACCTGGGATGTCACAGGGAAAACCCTACTGAGAATTAAGAGGTGAGAGGGCACAAAAGCTACCACCAGACTAGCGAAAGACTTCCCGATGAGAAGAAGGATGAGTGAATGACATTATGTATGAAATTACCAACCCATTGATTTCGAAAATCAACTCCTTGCTACCAAAGCAGAAATGCTAGTAAGTTCAAGGGCCTTTATTATACCCAAAGGTGGAAGCAACAATGAAGACCCATTAAATAAAGATCTTCATTGTGATCCTAGCTATAGGTCAAAGGCTAAAGACGAATTAGGCACCGGTTAGGTCAGAACAGGGGACGATGAGTTTCTAATTTGTTGATGAATCTGTTCTAGACTTATAAACCATCAACTATTCATTTTCTTTAGTTTGTTTCAACTTTGTAACTTTATGATATGCCTATGGATTGACCAATTCCTATTTGGAAGGCTATAACTTCTTAATTGCCACTGTCTCTACTCCTCTACTACAAATAGTTTAGCACATTCTTTGTTATTTTTATGGGGTCCTAAAGCACAAGGAAATTTTACTTGCTATTGTTAATTAAGTGGTTTGTGGACTTTTGCTGCTTTTGGACTAATAGGTTTTGTTTTATGTTTAACTCTCGATCTATACAATTTGCAACCTTATAATTATTAGCATAGTAACAGGATATTTACTGGCCAAAAGGATTAGGCCTTATATTAACAGAATTATATTTCAAATATTCTTTGTATTTGAACTTAGTCTTTCAGTTTAAGGTGCAGCCTAGTACATAGTAATTTTAGTTGTAATTCTTATATAAATTCTCTATTTCTGCTGTATATGAAATACAGAAAAAATACAACAGCATTTGGGAGTTCTTTCATGGTATTGGAGCTTAAACCATTCATTAGTTATCAATTATGTCTTCCTCTAACACTACATCTACCATTAACATCCCTTTCAATTCTATGTCCTCTTCTCATACCTCTTCACATTCATTCTCTATCAAATTAAACACCAAAAACTATCTTGCATGGAAAATGCAATTCACTCCTTTGCTTAATTACCAGAAACTTCATGGCTACATTGATGGTTCTAAACCAGCACCACCAAAAAATATCACCAATGTTGGGTCTGCTATTTCTGTTCCTAATCCTGAATATGATTTATGGTTCAAAAAGGATCAAATGCTTCTATCTTGGATTCTCTCATCTTTAACTACAGAAATTTTTCATATATTTCTAGTTTAACTTCATCTTTTGATGTATGGAAAGCATTATCTCATGCCTTTGGTTCCGTTTCTCAAAATCGGCAACTTCAAATACACATTGAATTGCAAGAATTGAAAAAGAATGATCTATTCGTATCTGATTATCTCCATAAAGCAAAAACTTTGGTTGATGAGTTACAAGCAGCTGGTCACCCCATTTCTTCTGCAGAATTCAATGCGATTATTTATCGCAATATTGGTTTCGAGTATCATTCAATCATTAGCTCCATGATTCTCAAATCTAAACCTGTTTCCTTCTATGAATTGTATGGGCAATTGGTTGCACATGAAATTTTAATCAAGAGTTCACAAGAGCCACCTTTAGCCAACATTGTCATGAAACAAAATAATACTACGCCTATTCTTCCTACTCCAAATAGCCTACCTATCTTTTACAATTATCGGCGTCAATCCAATGGAGTTAGACCTAAAGTATCATGCCAAATTTGTGGTCTTACAAATCATACTGCTGACCGTTGTCGTCGTAGATATAACTCTAATAATTCCCGGCCTCGTCCTAATTTCTATCCACAAGCTAATTATCACTCTCATGGGCAACCACCAGCTCCTATGAATCCCTCTGTGCCTAACAATCTGCCCGTTTCATGGTTCCCTGACAC
This sequence comes from Jatropha curcas, assembly GCF_041381405.1. Lineage (NCBI taxonomy): Eukaryota > Viridiplantae > Streptophyta > Magnoliopsida > Malpighiales > Euphorbiaceae > Jatropha > Jatropha curcas. Next base: position 9,036,335 of record NC_143159.1, read on the forward strand.
TGCAGCAAATTATCATGTCACTCCTGATCTTTCTGCTCTAAGTACTGCAGATGAATATAAAGGAACTGATCAACTTCATGTGGGTAATGTTAAAGGTTTGCCAATAACATATACTGGTATAGCATCTATTCCATCTCCTTTAGGTTCTTTAAAGCTCAAAATATTCTTCGTGTTCCATTTGTTATTAAAAATTTATTATCTGTCCAAAAATTCACAAATGACAATTCCTGCTTTTTTAAATTTTGGCCTTCTTTTTTTGTTGTTAAGGATCAAGTTACCAAGAAGGTTCTACTTCAGGGACCCAGTGAAAATGGTGTGTACAAATTTTCAAGTCCAATAAAGCAAGCCTGTGTTGTGAATCGGTTAAACATGGATGAATGGCATTCACGTCTAGGTCACCCCCATACTAGGACTGTTTCTAAGATTGTCAATAATTTTCAACTTCCAGTTTCATCTTCTTCAATGTCACCATGGTCTTCATGTTTGCTAGGCAAACTATCTAAGATTCCATTAGCTCCAGCTCCACATAAAAGCAAATCTCCTTTTGATCTTGTGTATGCTGATGTTTGGGGTCCAGCTCCAATGCTATCTTGTTTAGGACACCGTTACATGTTTCTTCTTATTGATGATTTCACTCGTTTTTGTTGGATATTTTTCATGAAAAATAAAAGTAATGTCTTTCAATTATTTCTTAATTTTGAGAAATATGTTGAGCGTCAATTCAATTCCAAAATTAAGTCCTTTCATTCAGATTGGGGTGGTGAGTTTCAAAAGCTTCACAAATATTTCCAAACTTGTGGCATACAACATCGTATTGCATGTCCTTATACACATGAACAAAATGGCACAGTAGAAAGAAAAATTCGACATGTAGTTGACACTGGACTCACTCTTTTATCTCATGCCTCAATTCCTTTTAAATATTGGCACTATGCTTTTGAGACAAGTGTTCAATTAATTAATCTTATGCCTTCTCCTATCACCAATCAAAGATCCTTATATTCCATATTATTTCAAAAACATCCAAACTACTTAGAATTAAAACCTTTTGGCTGTACCATTTTTCTTCTACTTTGGCCATATAACAAAAATAAATTTAATTTTCGTACTCAATAGTGTGTTTATCTTGGTCAGAGTCCTAATCATGCTGCTTATCGTTGTCTTGATCCTAATTCGGGTAAAATTTATTTCACTCGTCATGCCAAATTTCATGATAAGCATTTTTTGTTCCATCATATTTCTCCCGTGTACAATTCACCCAAGGACAATGGTTCCACACCATGGCTTACTTTACTTGGAACACACGCTATTTCCGGTGGTCCTCAAGTAGCACTAGGTACGTTTTCTTTTGAAAATAATGGTAACATTTCTAATGCTTTTCCTGCAAATTTCAATTCCAATCTTCCACCACCCACTCCTAGTTCAATTCTATTTAATCCAAATGTGTCCACCTCTACTTTACCTAGTCCCATTAAGACTAATCAACCAACGCCACCTATCATATCTTCTCCACCACAAAATCTTGATATTGTTACTTATGTTTCGAATCCTTCCTCTTTTACTGACATTCCACCAATCCTTCTTTAAGTTGCTTTATCAAATTATGCTTCCACCACCGGTCAATCCAATCAAATTACTTCTTCACAACCTTGTCCTCAAACTCATCCCATGACCCTACGTCCTTCCACTATGCATAAGAGACAAGATAATTCTATTATTCGAAAAATTGATTTTCTTCAAAATGCATTTAATCAAGCCAAACCTTTTTCTCAATGGTGTGATGCTATGACCAAAGAGTTCAATGCACTCCTTGAAAACAATACATGGACTTTAGTTCCCAAACCTGCAGGTACAAATATTATTGGCAATAAGTGGATTTTTTTGTATCAAAAGACATTCTGATGGCACAATAGATCGATATAAAGCCCGTCTACTGGCCAAGGGATTCACACAACAAGATGGCATTGATTTTACAAAAACATTCAGTCCAGTAGTCAAGATGACTACCATTCGTACTGTTTTATTATTGTCTGTAATACGTAATTGGCCTACTAGACAACTTGATATTTCAAATGCATTTCTTCATGGTTTTTTGGAGCATGAAATATATATGTCTCAACCACAAGGATTTGTTGATAGTACTCACCCAGATTATGTTTGTAGATTGTAGTGATCCTTATATGGTTTAAAGCAGGCTCCAAGGGCATGGTTTCATCGATTGGCTACGTTTTTTCTTGAACTTGGTTTTCAATCTTCAAAGGCAGATCCATCATTATTTGTTCTTTGTATTGGTTCTCATACAATTTACATACTGATGTACATTGATGACATATTAGTTACTACATCTTATGACTCTTAATTACAATAGTTTCTTGGTCATATACAAAAGGTATTTCCTATTCGTGATTTAGGCCACCTTCATTATTTTCTTGGCATTGAAGTTAAGACGTTAGCCACTGGAATATTGTTGTCTCAGCATAAGTATATTCTTGACATTTTAAAGATTGCTAACATGGATACTTGTAAGACTTGCTTCACTCCTATGGCCACTAGTCCTCCTTTGGCCAAGTTGAATGGTCTTGCTTTTGATAATCCCACCTTGTACAGACAGATTGCCAGCAGTCTCCAATATTTGACATTAACACGACCCGATATTACATTCTCTGTAAATAATCTTTGTCAATTTATGCATTGTCCTACAGAGGATCACTGGAAAGCCATGAAATGACTTCTTCAATACTTGCAATATACCTCTTCGAATGGTTTGTTTCTTACTAAGGACTCTAATTTATAATTGCAATGTTATTTTGATAGTGATTGGGGTGCTGATCCCAATGATCGACGATCCACAGGTGGTTTTGCAATTTTCATGGGTAGAAATCTAATTTCGTGGATGGCCAAGAAACAACCAACAATTGCTCGGTCTTCTACAGAAAGTGAGTATAAAGCTATTGCGAATACCGTGACTGAAATTTTATGGCTCAATAGTTTATTAACTGAACTTGGTTTACCTCTCACATCACCAGCTGTTTTATAGTGTGACAATGTTGGTGCAATTTATCTTAGTGCAAATCCAGTGTTCCATGCTCGAACCAAGCATATCGAGCTTGATTACCATTTTGTCAAGGAGCAGGTTGCAAGCAAAGCTATAATAATTCGATTTATTAGCTCTGCTGATTAAATTACAGATCTCTTTACGAAACCATTATCACGTTCTTTGTTTGAGCAACATCGTGACAAGCTTCGGCTTCGTTCCTCTGCACCATTATCTCCTGGGGGAGTATTAGCGCAGTAACAGGATATTTACTGGCCAAGAGGATTAGGCCATATATTAACAGAATTATATTTCAAATATACTTTGTATTTGAACTTAGTCTTTGATTTTGTAATTTTCAGTTTAAGGTGCAACCTAGTACGTAGGAATTTCAGTTGTAATTCTTGTATAAATTCTCTGTTTCTGCTGTATATGAAATACAGAAAAAAATACAACAGCATTTGAGAGTTCTTTCAATAATACAATCGGATTTTTGACTCCAATTAATTTTCTTTTTTTTTTTTTATATTCTTGATTTATCCATTATGCTAATTTGGTTGATTTTTTATGCTTTCCTTTTGTGTAGCAACTATATTTCGATTCATCTTCTTTTTCCAAGAGTTTTATAACTAGATGTTGAACCCATTTCATATGACGGGAGTTGCCGGCATATTGTATTGGGCACTGCTCTGCTATGCACTATTCATAGTGTTATTGTAGAAAAGACTTTATCTGAAGATGGTGATGGTGTAAACACTTTGCATACCTTTAAACCAACTCAATCTGAAGAAACTTATTCAGTCGTCACTGCCAACCACTTTTGGTCTCAAATCTTTGGATTGCTTTTTCTAATAAATGTTGATTATATTTCTTTATGTTATCTATACCAGTAATCGATTTATAGATGAGTGCTCTTAGAATAGTCGATTTGACTTTCAATCTATGTGCCTATGACTTTGCTTCTCAAGAAATCTATAAGAGGAAAATCCTGAATTCAGACTTTCTACACTAAAAATATTCTCTTACTTAGCTCTCATAGTTGGGTAGTGAGAGAGCAATACTAGAGTTAGGAAAGATATGTTAGGTAGTTACAAGGTAAGACCACTAAGGACGCTAATCAAGCATATGTTTTTGACGATCAATAAAAAAAGGGGTTGCTAATGATGAAATATTATAAAGTCAAGGTAAAAGGCCTCCTTTCTTTGTATGAAATACTAAAAAGGGGTTACTAGAAAGACCTCTACTACAGTGGAAAGTAGCATGAGAAAGTATGAAATACCTATTTGCTAGTTAAGTAAATCCTTTGTAAAGTGTATTCCTTGGCAGTACGGAGAGTTGTATTTATAAGGAAGTCTCAAGGCTCCCAAGTACATGATTGTTTAGGTGCATGCAAAATGAGCTTTTTTTTAATGCTAGCCTGTATGTGAACTCCTTTCCATATCTTGGAGAAGGTATGCAAGCAAGTCATTTGTGCTAAAAAGTTCTTGCCTTTTATTTAATAGGTAAGATACGAGGCAAGAAATTGACAGAGAAGCAATAGTCTAAAAGACATTTTTTCAATTAAAAGTTCTCCTCTTGCTTTTCTTGGATTGTGTGATTGCCTCGCTAAGAATCCATCTTTTGATTTTGAGGTTCCTACTTTCACCATTCCCCTAGCATTTAATTAATTAACTCTTGTTCTGTAACAGACTGATTTTCTTTTAGTATCGGTAATAGTGATTTACCGGTCTGTGAATAGTACCATCGGTCCGGGACTTGGTATTATTTTAGTCCGAAAAAATTACTATGCCTCCTTATGAAAATCTAACCACTTCTAATTTGTGATCTAGCTTTAATAAGTGACATAAGACGGTGCTCCGGCACCGACTGTGGCATCTGCCATCTGGTTCTCGGGGATTGGCCCGTGGGTGTTGCATGTTCAAATCAAATAAGGACCAATTCCTTACTCTAACAAGTAAGCAAGTATACTACATTTGCCCTTCTCCTTTTTATAAGGATAAGGAGAGGAAGAAGAGAGTGTCTTGACTTGCTCTCTGTGTCTTTGACCAATTCCCGTAGTCTTATAATAAATCCCTTTTCATCTAGTCGCACTTTGTGGCTAAGTCGATCATTGCAAGCCTTCAAACTCTTCTAGTCTTTCTAGTTGCATCTGAATCAACATCCTTATCCATATTTTTATGCGTAGGGGCACCTAGATTCGAATTAGTAGAATTAATTGGAGAATCCCCATCCGCACCCAAATTGGCTAAATCTAGTATAGTAGGTGTTGTTCCGATGCGGGAATAAACTATTTTTTTAAAGAGATAAGGCTGCAACCTAGAGAGGAGGCATGACTGAAAGAAGAAGAAAGAAAGCTCAAGTTTGTGAAAATGTTTTAAGAGGGAGGAATGACGAAAACTTAGAAAAAAAAGAAGATTGAATGAATTATCCCGAACCTGCCTCCGCCGCCGTCGCACGAACCATTTATGATGGCCGCGTCTAGGTGGATTGTGGTGCTACCATTCCTTTAGGATACCTTTCGGCTTCAGTAAAAACTCTTCCCCCTTAGTTTTTATAGATATTGAGTTTGTACGGTAACTCAACTTTGAGTATGGAATTTACTTTGTTGGTTGAGTGGAGTTACGGTAGTTCAATCTATAAAGGAAGGACAATTGACCGCAAAACCACCGTTAGGTGGCTCTTTACTCCCTAAAGACTTGCTTCTTATTTTTCTTTCACCCTTTATCCCCTTTTATATCAATAGGGAGCTACGAGCAAGTCTGCTCCAGAAAGAAAAGAAGCCAGCAGGTCCTTTTCCGCTTGATCGCTAACTCATGGGCAAAGCCGTCTTTTGCCGCCCCTCATGCAGCATATGAGCGGATCTTCACTAAAACCGGCTCTATTGGCGGATGGATAGCACCCCTCACTCTGCCATGAGAAAAAAAAAAAAAAAAAAAAAAAAAAGAGAGCCATACTATCTCCTTTAATGGAACCATGGCCAAATAAGCATGCAACAGAGTTGAATGCTTTTGGATTAGCCATTACATCTTTAATCAAATAAAGAGGGACAATAACGGCAAAATAAGAGAAATTTCAATCAAATCTAAAATGTGTTTAACGTGTATGGTTTTATCTCTTTATTCCTTAATTACATAGGGATTTTTAATTTTTAATAAAAATTAAAATCGAAGAATTAAATATGAATAAATAAAAATTAAGAGGTTTAATAGATAAACTCAACAATTTCAAGTGCAAGATATTTTATGGGAATCACATTAATCATCCCTGAATTCAAAACTACAGTCAAACCCAGCTTTATCCTGCTGGGTTTGACTGAACAATTACCAACTGCCCTAAATAATTGAACAGAACATGCCCTCTAAATTTATCTTTCTCATTAAATTATAAAAAAAAGATAAGTTAACAAAAGAAAAAAGAAAAATATAAAATTCGAAGGGGCAATTTCGTAAACCTGGACAAACAAACCATACACGTCATCGTTTCTCGTAATTCTAGTTCTAGAAATAGTTTTTTTTTTTTTTTTTCTTTTTGAAATTAGTTCTAGAAATAGTATCAGTAAACCGTAGTATCAGACCATTTCTTCTACGCGCCAACCAAGACCAAGCTGTACCCTCCACGTGTACACCCCGAAAGAATGACCGTGTCTTCCAAAATCACAGCCGCGTAACGGTAACCAACAACCCACCCTTGTTCATAGATAACGACAGTATATTCCCATCCAACGGTTCTCATCTAAATCAATCCAACGGCGCATATTGATTACTGCTACTCGTACAACGTAATTCGTGTTCGCTGCGTGTTCACTTCGCGTAATATGAAGTGTTTTACTAAAAACAATTGAAGCTGTTAAGTAAGAAACATTAAATTAATCGTCTAATTATGGTAATTAATTTTACCTTTTCTTTTAGAACCGAAATATCAACATTATATAATCCCCTTCGCTTCCATTAGGGTTTCTCATCTTCTTCTTCGTTTCTCTCTTTCCAATCGACTCCTCCTCTGATATGCTACTGTTGAAAACTTAATCACTTCAAATTGGACTTAAATAAACGAAATTAGGGTTTTGAGAATGCCAGCTACGGATTATCAAGGGTCATCTGCTTCCTTTGGCCGTGCAATTTTGAGTCTCCGCCGTGACCAGGTTCATTCGATGGAGGCTACTCATGAGATCTCCGGTCATGAAATGGAACTTGAAGCTTTTCAAAGGAAAGTAGCAGAAAGGTTTATGGATCTATCTGCAGTCGGATCGGATGATTTGCTTTCTTTATCTTGGATCCGAAAGTTGCTTGAGTGTTTCCTTTCTTGTCAAGAGGAGTTTAGAGTTATTTTATCGAACAACAAATCGCTTGTTTTAAAGTCTCCGTTGGATCGGATGATTCATGAGTATTTTGAGCGGAGTGTTAAGGCTTTGGATCTTTGTAATGCGATTAGGGATGGGATTGAACAGATCAGAGAGTGGAAAAAGTTGATTGAGATTGTTCTTTGTGCTTTGGATAATCAGAGAATGTTGGGAGAAGGTCAGTTTCGTCGAGCTAAGAAAGCTTTGATTGATTTATCTCTTTCCATGCTTGATGAGAGAGATACTGCTGTCTTAGCTCACCGTAACCGCTCTTTTGGCCGGCAAAATGCTGCGTCGTCTAAAGACCAACATCACAGGAATCTTGGCCATTTTAGATCATTGTCATGGAGTGTGTCGCGGTCCTGGTCGGCAGCCAGGCAGTTACAGGCGATTGGGAATAATTTATTAGCACCCAAAGGAAATGAAATTGTAGCTACTAATGGTATTGCAGTTGTTATTTATACTATGAATTCAATTTTGCTGTTTGTAATGTGGGCTTTAGTGGCTGCAATTCCTTGCCAAGATAGAGGATTGCAAGTGCATTTTTCAATTCCTAGGAATTTTACATGGGGTGCAGCTATACTGTCTTTGCACGAGAGGGTGCAGGAAGAGTCGAGAAAGAGGGATAGAAGAAATGCTTGTGGTTTGTTAAGGGAGATTTATCAGATGGATAAGTGTACTAAAGGGTTGACTGAATTAGCTGATTCAGTTCAATTCCCTTTGACAGAGGAAAGAGAAGCAGAGGTGAGACTAAGAGTGCAAGAGCTGGGAAGGATCTGCGAAGCAATGAAGGAAGGATTAGACCCATTGGAAAGACAAGTTCGAGAAGTGTTTCATCGGATTGTTCATAGCCGTACTGAAGGGCTAGATTCTCTTGGTAGAACCAATCACAATGATTGATTAATATCATCGTTTGTTGTAAGTATTGGATGGATGCCATGATTTTGAGGTGCAAAAGAGGCTGATTTGAGGCATGCTTTCACAATAAGAAGGGTAAGGGGGAAAAAAAAAAAAAAGAAAAAAACAATCTTGTATTTATCAACAAATATATTGTGTAAAGGAAATTTGTAGGATATGAAAATTGAGACTCTTTGTGGTCCATGGGGCTGATCTCCAGCTAGCTGTTGCGATTGTATAATCAAAAATTTCTTAGTAAATTGCTTCTTGGTGTGGTAGCTGACTTTGCATTTGCTATGTTTGATTCTTTTCGTTTTTGTTTGTTAATGGCATCCATGCTTCTTGTTTTCATTGCAATGACCAGTTATGTTTGTTAGTCTCGATTAAACAATTAGATGGTTGAAGGATGATATAAACATAAAGTTTTTTCAATTTTTAATGTGATCAAATCTTCTGTTTCATTTCTTGTTTGTTGAGCTTGCAGGTCATCAAATTTGTCATTTGTTTAGCTTGTGCTCATCCTTCCATTTGTTCTACAAAGAAATGGTGGCTGGCCTCTATTTTATACGAGCCATATCATTTAGAGGTGATTGCCTGCACCAGAAATCCAGCTGCTGCTTTCTAAAATATTTCAGGATTATTTAACTGGGGAATGCTGCATCCATTAACTGGTTTTGTAAGGCATTCGCCTAATTTCTTTATGTATGCTCTTATCCTCTCTTACCTTTGTTGTCTCCGCAGGAGATGACAGAGCTAGATCTTGTTTGTCCTCTCATATATTCTTTATATATATATATATATATATATATATAATTCCAATAATTCGACTTTTCCCTTTCTTTTAGCAATTTAGGAGTAAAGAATTAAATTTTGAATCTTTCCTTCAATTTCTTAAGGTTCTGACCGTGGAAAAATTTCTGCTTGCATTTTCGCAATGCTGTCACTCATCTATTGCATTCAAAGCTCCAGCTTTCCTTTGGTAGACAGGTTCATTTGTGATTGATTTGCTGGCATATTGAAGTTCATTGATCTTATCATGTTCTTTTTTATGTTAATACAAAAAAACAAAAAAAAGGTCCAATTTCATAATATAATATCGTTGAGCTGGAGTCTATTACATCTTTTATTATAGTTGACTTTGATTCAGTCTCAATTGATGTCCCTGAAAATTGCATCTAGAATAGAAGTTCTGCAGTGATTGCATCTAGAATAGAATTCTAGTTTTGGTGGGATAAATTTTTTATTCCTTTTTTGTGCATCCTTTTCTTGACAAGAACATAGTAGTAGTACACTTAAAAATGCAATTGAATCTATTCTGTTTGGAAAAGATTACATGAGCTAAGTTCTTGATTTTGAGTGAAAGGTATACCTGAAGCAACACTCTGCTGCTTACCCATGCTTTCGCAGAAAAGACGACTGTTATGAACATCACTGAACTACATCAGATTAACAGTTTCTGTTAATTACCAAGAAGAATAGCCATATGAAACCATTGAGAAATCTAATATTAATGAATGGATTTTTCACTTGGATTGCAAGGAGAAACATTATTGAAGTGGTAAGAATGTTGGATTAAGATGTCGGTACAGTAGATAGAGTCCAAATTTATTCTGATTTTTACATGTCAACTAGCATTCACAAAACTGTCTTGACCTCTAGTTTTATGATACTTCGCTTCAATGTAAGGATTCTAAAGCTTCTGTCACACATTTCTCTACCCCATTTCTCTTTTTGTCTATTATGATCTGTGGTCAGTCTTTACTTTATCTTTGCATTATTCTTTTCCATCACCATCTAATATGCCCTTCCCTTTTCATAAGCGAAATTAGTTATCTTTTCTGCTGAAATTACTAGAACAAGAACACTTGACAAATGGGTTAGGTACCTTTATAAAGGAAGAAATGCTTTGTTGATGCTTGTAGTTTAATAGGTTGAAGTAATTTCTTGCTGGAGCAATCTACAAAAGTGACGGTGCTCTTTAATCTTCGGGCAGGATTTTGATATTAAAACTTTTACCTTTCATGTGAAAAAAGTGGGCATAATAACAGATCCAGATAGGTCGTTGAGGTATATTTAGTTATAGTGGTTCTGAAGATTTGTGCTGTTGCTTTCAACCAGGCAGCAAAATGTTACTAATTATTAATTGGCACTTGACATTCTGGCCACCAAGAGACCTATTCGTTTTGGGTCAGCGGTAGAATTGACTATAAGGGTAGTACTAGCTTTGTCCAGGAGTTTTGAGACTTTGAGTCAAGAGTCAAATAGTACAGGAGTCATGAAGAACTGTAAAATTGCAAACTATTTGTGCTTGATCCCACCTGTGTAAGCTTTCACTTTAGATTGTCGGCAAGCTCATTTATCTACTGAAAAAAAACACAAGTACGGATGTGAGTAATTGATGGGAGCGGGTATAAAGCGGAAACAACCCTTAACGAAACCATATGAGGCAAATTAAAAACATTATCGAACAAATCAATAAACTGACCTCTTGAAGCGCAGAATCGCTCACCGGTCTTCTTTCCAGAGATCTTGGAGTCACCCACGATCTTCTGCAGTAATCCCTAACTATCTCTCTTTTGGAACTCTCTGAGTGGTAGAGAATAGAATAACGTGCGTCTCTCTATTCTTAGGGTTTTCCAATCTTATATTAAAAAAACTTCTCTTCGATAGGAAGATATTTTTTTAATATAAAATAAATTAAATAAAAAATTATTTAATTAAAATAATTATCAATTATTTTAAAACTAAATAATTTATCTATGATTTAATACACCCTTAACTTTCCAAATAATTAGGGCACTACAGGGACCGCAGGAATAAAATAAATCAGGCTACTAATTATAATAAGAACCTATGTAGACCAACATATTCTTATTATAATTAATCATGAATTATTCCACTAAAAACTCATGACTGAACTCCTTATTTATTTTACAATTCCACAACATAATAAAATAATGTTCCCCACGTTAAGATTACAGATGCTGTCATTTAAATAATTTACTGACAATTTATTTAAATCACAATATAACTTTAAGATTGTCGCTCAACTTATTTCATGTGTCGGATTCAATATCCACCTGCAGGGTTTACACTATGAAACCTTATAAGCTTACTTAAAGTGCATCATCAATCTCTAAACCGAGACATGAATTCTATCATTAATTAATATTTCACAAACACAAAATATCTTTGCCCAATTCACCGAGAATATTATTCCAATAATAAAACTCACCCTTTAATGAATCAAAGCACAAGACAATCAATGTTTGCTCATATTAAAATAAATCAAGATTAAGAACAATAATCATTATTTCTAATGTCCTAGAGAATATGTTTAACAGTCAGTACTAAACATCCATTCTCTACTTGGTCCAATTAAATACATACAAAATGTACTAATCACAATTATTGTTCATATGCTAATAACATTTATTTAATGCAAATTTCCAATTAAATACAAAGAAATAATTGTCAATAGAAAATCATTCATAGCTATACTATTACATATGCATGGTTAATAGTATATCTCTATCAGTAATATGGGTGAGTTAAGCTACTCGTAGGTTACTTGCACTTGGATCGTAATATTTACGGTTACACTTGATTTTAATAATATTAGTCGAGCTCATTGAGTAGTTTGCTTGATTTATCAAGTATTTTAAATACAACTTTTGTCATGTATAATTTCTCAGTGATAATTTACTCATTCAAGCTTGAACTTGAACTTTTTTTTTTTTTTTTTTTTTTTTTAATATTGGAGGAGTGTAATTCGAACTTACATCTATTGTCAGGTTATGATATACTTATTATTAGGTTATGTCTTGGTATGCAGTTTAAATTTGAACTTATTGAAGCATTATATTAACATTAATATTAAGTTTTTATCTATGTAATGGACTTGACTCAAATGAATAGTAGAGTCATCAATTTTGTAGCTTTGATGTTGTAAATTTGAGTGATGAATTAACAAAATAAAATAAAAAGCATGACACTAAACTACTATGGAGGACACCTTAGATTGCCCGTGTCCTACAGTTGGTCCAAAAGACCAGACTTGGAAGTCTTAGAACCAATTATTCTCTCTCAAATATCAAACTAATAGCATCAAATTTATGGTGCAGTACAGGAATGGTTGGTGAAAAATAACATCCTCTATACAGAGATAGAGGGAGAGAGAAAGCAGGTTTGGTCACTTGCATACCTACCAAAGAAATTGGAGAGGCTGCTACCTGCTAGTACTGGGTACTGGCTGGTCCTTACAACATCAAAAATTAGCTGTCGTAACTCCTAAGCTTTAATTACCAAAAGGTGTTAGACTTGGTACATGCACATAACAGTTGTAAGAATTTATTTTAGATTCCATGTGGTCAATTTCTATTAGCCTTTCTAATCTGCATGTGAAAATGATAGGCCATTATTGCATTACATTTCTATGCATTTTCCCTTTTCCCTCCTAAGTTTTAACCATATTTTTCATTGAAAAAGTCCTTTGTGGTCCGAAATTTTCTTTTCTTTTGCCTTTAATTTATATGCTTCATCCATTTGGCAATGTATTTATATTGGATTTATCAGCTTTTTTTATGAAACCCTCTTATCTTTCAAGTGGGTTCGACAGTGCAGCTGCTGGCCTGGCCCCCCCTAACCTGTCATATATGCATATAAGGGTTTTGCTTAACTTTCTTTTCAAGTGCTCCAGCTAATTATGCAGGTTATTGCCAGCTATATTAGCTGTACAAACCCTATAAATAACATATTTTTCATTTTTGGTTTTAGCTACAGATACCCGGTCCATTGGGCTATTACTAAATTCTGCTTTGAATAAAGTGCTTTCAGAGAGAGTATTTACTCAATTATGGGGAATGAAACCGTCGAACTCACTTAAAGAGAGAAGAGAAGAATACAGAATCACCGCTGATGGTTTGTTATACATAGTATTAGTGTATGGCTGGACTGTACATGGGCCTAACTCAACATATAGAGCTATGCAGACTCCTCTTTAACCCACTTTTTAGCATCTCAGGTGTTGTTAAAAGAAGGTCCAACATTCACTCGCAGGATTAGTATTACAATATTTAATTATATATTCTCTTAGTTTTGCATTAAATACACTATTTGATCTTTATATTTATTTTTCAATTAATTACTAGTAAAATGTCATTATTTATCTCTAATAAATGTAAATGCTGCTTATCTGACGTTTAAATTCGTCTAAAAAGTGAATTATTATTTTGTATCGTACTTATGTTCAAATACACTAATCAAGGTTGATAATGTATCTATAGGATTGTTTTTGTAATTTACTATTTTATTCCTATTTAATATGAATCTTTATCAATAAATATATTGCTACTATCAAGTTTTAAAATAAAGAAAGTTCATATTATTGCCATTTATATTAGTCAATTTTGTAATTTTGATTTCTTTGATTCCTTGATTATATTAATATTAATATTAATACAAGGGTATATTAGAAAAAAATTAAATAAAAATTATAATTTAACCACATTAACTATATTTCTTTAATTTACATTGATTCTTAAGTTTTAGAAAAAAAATAAATAAAAATTGTAATTTAATCATATTAATTATATTTTCTTAATAGCCTTGATTTTGAATTATATTAGTACTAATGTAAGGACATATTAGGAAAAAAATTAGACGAAATTATAATTTAACTATAATAATTGTATTTCCTTCACCTGTGTGAAACAAAGTCAAAGATGACATATTATTTTGCCATAGAGGGACTATAACGAAAAATAAACTGAATTACTATATAATTAAATTCTAAAAATATGAGTCCTGAATTACTATATTGAATATGAATTTTTCAATTTTTTATAATGCTTTTATGTATGATCAAATGCGAGATTTAGTGTGTATTAACCACCGGACTATCCTGTTTTGGATAAAAATATCTACATTTTTTTTTCAATGCAAGACAATGTAAAAATACATGTTTTGGATAAAAATATTTGACTCATCTAGTATGCATTTTTTTAAAAAAAAAAATTAAAGAAGTTAAAAGTTAAAAGAGAGAAAATAAATTTTGTTTGGATCTTTTTGAAATTTATTTCAAGTACAAATATATTATATAATAGTAGTAATATATATCTTAAAAATTTTATTTTACACACTTAGTTTAATGTCGATAGTATGCCAATGAAATTTATTCATTTTCTGAATTTTGATTCCTTCACTTACGATAATACTATCATCACTGCTTTTGTGTTTTTTTTTTAAATATAATTCATTAATAATAAAATCAAGTTTCCAAATAGAACTTATTCGTTTATCCTTCAACAACAAAAGAATTATTTATATTTTTTAAATAATAAAACTAAAACTAAAAGAAACAATATTAGATTTTTCCGCTTGAAGATAACCTTAATCTATATAAATCTTCATAGTAGCAATTGGTCCTTTAATTGATTTGGATGACAAAATAACTTCTCCGGATTTTCTATGCTTGGATTGCTTTTCCAAAAACAAAAAAATTATCTATATTTTTTTAAATAATAAAACTAAAACTAAAAGAAACAATATTAGATTTTTCCGCTTGAAGATAACCTTAACCTATATAAATCTTCATAGTAGCAATTGGTCATTTAATTGATTTGGATGAAAAAATAACTTCTCCGGATTTTCTATGCTTGGATTGCTTTTCCAAAAACTTGTTGCATATGATGTACACGGATGAGTTTAATCCATTATGTGTTAATAGTATCAATAGAGGAACACGCCGCACTGCTAGGCTCCATTGATCGAAGATACACATGATTAAAAAAAAATCTAAATTTTCTAACTAAATAAAATCAAATATCATACCTTTTAAGAACAAACATTCACAAAGAATGAATTAAACTCTTATGGAAGAAGGGACAAAAGAACTCTAAATATGGAGATAAAGTAAGAATAACAAAAAAACAAAGAAAAACAGATTTATTAAAAGAAAATAAATCTGAAATTTATTAAAAACTAATAAAAGATTAAGAGCGAGATGGAAAAAGAAAAGTACGGGGTTACCGCTGATTAACCATAGCATCACCAAACAAAAGCTACTGCTTTTGTGTTTTTAACATAAGTACCGGAATGTAAAATTAAATATTATGACAATTTAAATAAACATTTATATTGTATTCATCAAATCTCTCCGTTTGAAAAAAAAAAAGAGTTATATATTTTTTTTTTATATCTGATTTGTCAATTTTATATTTGAAGCTGGCGAGAAATACACAATTCTGATGCGAAAAAATAGAGTACCTGGATCAAAAACCACTCAAGCTTATGCATTGCTGAGAGTTTTAATATCAAAATAAAGGTTTTATTGTTTCCAATAATAGTAAAGAAATAGATAATAATAATAATAATAATAATAATAATAATAAGAATAATAAATTTATCTTCTTTTAGCTCTAATAAAACGAATGACAAGCACAATAAGAGAAACAAGGATAGCTGAGCCTGCAACAACAAGCGGTTGGCGTAGCTTAGATCCTTTTGTAACGACTTTCTCTATTGTAGTTATTCTGTCAATCACCTCTTTTTCTTTCTTCACTTCTGGTGATTCGTCCTCCTCGTCGACTTGTTTTTCTTGGTCGGTTCTTTCTTCTTCAATCTCATTTCCTATTTCTTGCCCTTGCATATCAGGCTCACTTTTTTTGGGTTCTTCAACTGTTTCCTCAGGTTCTTGATTTCCTGATTCTGTTGCTTTTTCTAGTTCAGATTGTTCTGGTTTTTTGAATTTTTCTTCTTCTACAATCTTTACCTTTTTCTTGGGTTTGATTTTCTTAGATTCTTGAATTTTAGTTCGTGCACCTGTTGTTATAGCAGGAAGGGCTTCTTCTGATTCTTTTTGGCTTATTTCATTTTCTGGTTTCTTTTGTGATTCCATGTTTACAGATTCTTTACTCAAATCTTCCATTTTCTTGAATTCTCCTTCATCAACATCGTTTTCTACAATTCTTTCAGTGTCTAAATTGTTTTCAGGTTTTTCCTGTACCTTCCCTTTGTCTCTTTCAGGAAACATTTCTGACTCCTGAATCTTATCTTGTGGGATTTCATGTTCCCTTCTCTCAATCTCCTTTTCCACAGCTTGTTCAATTTCTTCCTTTTCCTTGTTCTTGGAATCTCTATATTTTTCTTCTGGACTCTCAATGGGTTGATCATTTTGCATATCAATCTCTTGTTCTTCCTTCACTTCTTCAATCTCAATCCCTTGTATTCCTTGCACCAATTTAGGCATAACAATTCTCAAGCTTGATTCTTCGTCGACAAACTTAGCCTTTATTCGATCCAAAATGATCCCATCAGGAATACGAAAAACTTTCCTGAAAGCCCTTAATTCCACATCCTTCTTGTGCATAATCCATCCTGATAACACCATTTCCTGAACTGCCTTCGTCCCACTAATCGCAATTTGATTTCCATCTTTATTGATCTTTATATCAATATTTTCTCTTTTAAAACCTGCAATTACACCATCTTATTATAAGAGTCTGTTTAACATTGAGGTTTAAATTTCTTTTTAGAAAATATCAATTTAGCTATATATATATATAGTAGCAGCTTAGATAGCAATATCAAACGAACTCGAAGAACATAAACACTAAAGAGTTTTGATTCAGAGGTATTAAAGTAATTTCCAGAACAAGAAGTTAAGAATTCATACTTCAAGCATAGCTTAATTGCTAAAAATGAAAAAAGAAGAACAAGAAAATTAAGAACCATAACCTTTGAGGTATGCAATAAGGATGAACATAGTTTCAGTTTCTCTAGACAAGAAGAGAGGACCAGTATGATCTTTGGCGATCCGAAGATTGGTATGAGAAGTGATATCATCTCTATTGTGAGTGATCTTGAGTCCCAATTCTAGCTCCATTTCTCTCTTCACTTCTTTTTTGTTTTTCTGAAAGACAAAGGAATGGGTTAATGATGGTGAGAAGCAAAATAAGGCATTATAAGAAAGGAAAAAAATAATCAAAAACAAAAAAAAAAAAAAACAAAAAAAGAAAGAAAGAAAGGAAAGAGAAAGAACAATTTATTAGTGGCTGGCTTTAGTGTGTGCAGATGAGAAAGGCACATATACATTGCTTCTGAACACAATATTGTAGCCGTGAAGAAGACAATTTAAAAGTCAGTTGCTTCTTTTGCCTTGGCGGGAAGCTAACGGCTCTTATTGATACTGCAAAGCTGGAACATGGTGTTCACGTTTTATAAGATATAATATTTTCCTTAAAAGGGATATAATAAAGAATCATCTATTAATTTTAAGTGATACTTACTCGTAATTTTCCTTTTTCATTCTTTTTCAATTTGGTTCGAATTCAGGTTCCACCCTAATATTACTATCGTGAAAATAATTCAAGTCAAAATTATGTAAATCTCATATTCCTTACCCACTTGTAAAGAACTTGCTTTTTGGGTTTAGACTTTGATACTTGACAATATCTACATTCCATTCTAAATCAGGACTCGGATAAATTTCATTGATACCATCTTTTGCTTTTAGTATTATTTGCTTTCCCTTCTATGTTCATTACTATTTTAAAAAGATTTTCAAACACATTAAGTTGTGTCTTATTAAAAGATTACTCCAATAAGGGAAATCCTAAAAGGTATTGCTTTTTTTTTTTTTTCCATTCACTAATCTTAGCATTGTGTTCCTCAGAGCCCATTTCAGTTACTCTCAAGCCCCAAAGATTCAATTTCTTAAAACTTTAACTCTAGACCTTAAAGGTGAAGGCATATCCAAGACAACCTTATTCTTTCAAAACCAATTTCAATTTTGTATCTGTAGATCATCAGATGGTAGGAATTTGCAAGGATTATCAAACTACAACTGTATGCCACCATTTAGAAGAGTAAATGCATCGGTGTACTCCATGTAATACGGACAACATGCATGGTAAAGGCAGAGAAATTACTTGCAGTCTATTGAAAATTAGCTTTTATTGAGAAATTCTATTTCGTTGAAACATCAAATATTTGAACACCCTTCTTCCGTAATTGTTTCTAATTCTGCAATCAGTTAAAGGTTGATGGCAAACATCAATCTTGTACTTTAGATTGTTTGGAAATCAAAACCATTACGCAAAGAAACATGTGTTGTTCTTCCATACACATATATAAGGCAAATTATATGGTGTAATAATGATAAAAGATGAATATGAAACTCCAACACGGGGTTTAAGCTCTTCATAACTTATTTTCAGAAACATTACAACTTATTGTCATTATACCAATTCATAGTAGATAATGGAGGTAGAAAGAGGGTTGGAAGTGAGATAGGTGATAGCTAGTTTAAGGGTAACGTCACGACCCGAAATCATAGACCGGACCGGCACTAGGGTCCAGGTAAGCATAAGCCCCCGAGGCTTGAGCAGCTTTAGATAAAGAAAAATGGAGAATAAATTATGTTTTGTAATTCTCATTCTCGAGAGTAAAATGATGAGTACAGGGGAATATATATACAGCAAAAGAATATTCTAGATTTAGCCTTGCTGGCTATTTCTTGTAGGCTACTAAATATTTACAAGATAAGACTAAATTGTGGTGAGACATTTGTTTAACTGAAAAGAAGCCAAGTGTAGGGTGAAGGATGGGTAAATAATGATTGTATGATGATTGGTGATGATTGATAATGATTGGAGATGATGAATATTCTTACAACCCCTCTTCAAGCTGGAGATTGGGATAGTAATGCCAATCCAAGCTTGAAAAAAAGGTTGGAAATGAATGGGTTGGTAAAGGTTTAGTGAATATATCGGCAAGTTGTTGTTTGGATGGGAGATGCGGTGTAGTAATGAAACCTGTTGTGAGCTTGGATCGGACCACATAACAATCAATATCAATGCGCTTTGTTCTTTCATGGAAAACAGGATTTGAGGCAATGTGTATGGCGGCTTTGTTGTCACAATGAAGGGGTATTGGTAATTTGAGTGGTAGTTGAAATTCTTTGAGTAGGTCAGAAAGCCATTGTAATTCACATACTGTTGAGGCCATGCTTCTGTATTCAGACTCAACAGAAGACCTACTGATTGTTTGTTGTTTCTTCGATTTCCATGAGACAAGTGAAGAACCAAGAAAAATGCAAAATCCGGTTACTGATTTTCTGGTTTCTGCACAGGATTCCCAATCAGCATAGGCAAAAGCTGTAAGTTGAAAATTATTGTTGCAGGGGAAGAATAAACCAGCAGAGATTGCGCCTTGAAGATACTTGACCAGATGTAAGGCTGCTTTGTGGTGAAAAGAACAAGGAGCTTGCATATATTGGCTTAGTTGTTGCACGGCAAATGAGATGTCTGGTCTTATAATTGATAAATAAAGTAGACGACCAAGTAATCTTCGATAAGGTTTTGGATCAGGCAAAAGAGAATCCATATTGGCAGTCAATTTGGTTCCTTGAATATATGGTGTTGGTGTTGGTTTAGCTTCTGTCAGACCAGTGTCTAGGATGATATCAGAAATGAATTTTCTTTGAGACAGAAACATGCCTTCTGAATTTCTAGCAATTTCGATTCCAAGAAAATATTTTGCTTCACCAAGGTCTTTGATTGTGAATTTAGAGTGCAGCAATTGCTTTAGATCAAAAATATCAAGAGGTCTTGAACCCATTATTAAACAGTCATCAACATAAACAAGCAAAGCTAAAAAATCTGCACCTGAAATCTTTGTAAACAAGCAATGATCAGTTTGTGATTGTACAAAGCCAAGAGATAGAAGATAGGAAGTGAGCTCTTTGTTCCATTGTCTCCCCGCTTGTTTAAGACCGTAAAGAGATTTGAGTAATTTGCAAACTTTGCCTCTTGGAACATTTGGGTAACCTTGTGGAGGTATCATATAAAGGTCTTCATCAATTTCTCCATGAAGATTAGCATTGTTTATGTGCAATTGATGGACTGGCCATGATTTAGCTGCTGCTACAAAAAGAAGGACCCTCATTGTTGCAAGCTTAGTTACAGGAGAAAAGGTGTCAGTATAATCAATGCCAGGAATTTGGCTATAGCCCTTAGCTACAAGCCTTGCCTTGTATTTATCAATGCTACCATCAGAGTTGTATTTGGTTCTATAAATCCATTTGCTACCAATTGGTTTTTTTCCTTTTGGTAAGTCTGTAATGATCCATGTATGATTTTTTTCTAATGCATTAAGTTCAGTTTCCATGGTAGCAATCCACTTGCTGTCATGTTAAGCATGATTGTAAGAACTAGGTTCTTGAATTTTTGAAACTTGAGCAACAAAATTTAAATAAGATAATGGAGGATTAAAAGAGTATTGAGATATGGTGGTACCTGTAATTGGGCAAGCTGAGACGTTGTCATCGCTGTTGGTAACGGTTGTGGCAACAAAATCTTGGAACCAGCTGGGTTTGGAGTGCACTCTAGTGCTTCATCGAAGCACTGGTTCTATTATTTGCTGTTCAGGTTGTGATTCATTGGTGGTTGTTTCTGTGATGGGTAGGGATGAGGAAGGGGTAGGTACACTGTGATTTTGAGGAGTGGGATTAGGAGAGAAGCAAGGTTGTAGATCATAGTCATCAAGACATTTAGGAAGGGAGAAGGAAGTAACAGATTTTGGTTTGGAGCTGGAAAAAGGAAAAATTATTTCATGAAAAATTGTATCTTTAGAGTGGAAGATTTTTTTGGTTTTTATGTTGTATAGCCTGTAGCCCTTATGTTGACTAGAATACCCCAAAAGAATAGAATGTATGGCTCTACTCTGGAATTTGGTTTTATAGGGAGTGACATTGGTGGCGTAGCATAAGCATCCTATTGTTTTAAAGTAGGAAAGATGAGAAGGTTTTTTATTTAATTTTTCATAGGGAGACAGCCAGTTTAGTGGTTCATAAGGTAATCGATTGGTGATATGTGTTGTGGCTAAAAGCAATTCTGACCAAAAAATTTTGGGAAGGTTGGATTGGTACATTAAAGATCTGTCAACTTGAATGAGGGTTTTGTGTTTTCTTTCAACACGGCCGTTTTGCTGAGGGGAGTATATGTCATGGCCCAGCCCATGGTAAGTATTGTCCGCTTTGGGCCCTTCCGTACGAGGTCACCCTCACGGTTTTGTCCCCTTGGAGTTGCCCCCAAAAGGCACCTACCATGTTCTGAGACCACCCCTCTTATGTACTGAACAGATTCCTCGTGCTTAACCGATGTGGGATTTGCCTAGGTGCACTGTAGGCTTAGATCCCTCACAGTCACCCCCCGTAGGGACTCAGCGTCCACGCCGAGGTTTGCCCCACCACCGGTCAGAGGGACGAGGCAACGGCTCTGATACCAAATGTCATGGCTTCGCCCTGGTTAGTATTGTCCGCTTTGGGCCCTTCCGTACGAGGTCACCCTCACGGCTTTGTCCCTTGAGCCATGGAGACAGATCCATGCACCCAAAAGCGCGCTAACCAGTTCAGAGACCACCCCTCTTATGTACTGAACAGATTCCTCGTGCTTAACCAATGTGGGATTTGCCTAGGTGCACTGTAGGCTTAGATCCCTCATAGTCACCCCCCGTAGGGACTCAGCGTCCACGCTGAGGTTTGCCCCACCACCGGTCAGAGGGACGAGGCAACGGCTCTGATACCAAATGTCATGGCTCCGCCCTGGTTAGTATTGTCCGCTTTGGGCCCTTCCATACGAGGTCACCCTCACGGCTTTGTCCCTTGAGCCATGGAGACAGATCCATGCACCCAAAAGCGCGCTAACCAGTTCAGAGACCACCCCTCTTATGTACTGAACAGATTCCTCGTGCTTAACCGATGTGGGATTTGCCTAGGGTCACTGTAGGCTTAGATCCCTCATCGGTTAAGCACGAGGAATCTGTTCAGTACATAAGAGGGGTGGTCTCTGAACTGGTTAGCGCGCTTTTGGGTGCATGGATCTGTCTCCATGGCTCAAGGGACAAAGCCGTGAGGGTGACCTCGTACGGAAGGGCCCAAAGCGGACAATACTAACCAGGGCGGAGCCATGACATTTGGTATCAGAGCCGTTGCCTCGTCCCTCTGACCGGTGGTGGGGCAAACCTCAGCATGGACGCTGAGTCCCTACGGGGGGTGACTGTGAGGGATCTAAGCCTACAGTGCACCTAGGCAAATCCCACATCGGTTAAGCACAAGGAATCTGTTCAGTACATAAGAGGGGTGGTCTCAGAACATGGTAGGCGCCTTTTGGGGGCAACTCCAAGGGGACAAAACCGTGAGGGTGACCTCGTACGGAAGGGCCCAAAGCGGACAATACCTAGGCAAATCCCACATCGGTTAAGCACGAGGAATCTGTTCAGTACATAAGAGGGGTGGTCTCTGAACTAGTTAGCGAGCTTTTGGGTGCATGGATCTGTCTCCATGGCTCAAGGGACAAAGCCGTGAGGGTGACCTCGTACGGAAGGGCCCAAAGCGGACAATACTAACCAGGGCGGATCCATGACATTTGGTATCAGAGCCGTTGCCTCGTCCCTCTGACCGGTGGTGGGGCAAACCTCAGCGTGGACTCTGAGTCCCTACGGGGGGTGACTGTGAGGGATCTAAGCCTACAGTGCACCTAGGCAAATCCCACATCGGTTAAGCACGAGGAATCTGTTCAGTACATAAGAGGGGTGGTCTCAGAACATGGTAGGCGCCTTTTGGGGGCAACTCCAAGGGGACAAAGCCGTGAGGGTGACCTCGTACGGAAGGGCCCAAAGCGGACAATACCTAGGCAAATCCCACATCGGTTAAGCACGAGGAATCTGTTCAGTACATAAGAGGGGTGGTCTCTGAACTAGTTAGCGAGCTTTTGGGTGCATGGATCTGTCTCCATGGCTCAAGGGACAAAGCCGTGAGGGTGACCTCGTACGGAAGGGCCCAAAGCGGACAATACTAACCAGGGCGGATCCATGACATTTGGTATCAGAGCCGTTGCCTCGTCCCTCTGACCGGTGGTGGGGCAAACCTCAGCGTGGACTCTGAGTCCCTACGGGGGGTGACTGTGAGGGATCTAAGCCTACAGTGCACCTAGGCAAATCCCACATCGGTTAAGCACGAGGAATCTGTTCAGTACATAAGAGGGGTGGTCTCAGAACATGGTAGGCGCCTTTTGGGGGCAACTCCAAGGGGACAAAGCCGTGAGGGTGACCTCGTACGGAAGGGCCCAAAGCGGACAATACTAACCAGGGCGGAGCCATGACATTTGGTATCAGAGCCAAGCCTTGTTCCTCTGGCCGGTGGTGGGGCAAACCTCAGCGAGGACGCTGAGTCCCCAAGGGGGGGTGAGCAGTGGCTCAATAAAGGGGTGCACTGTAACACCCCTTCCCGGTCCACCCGTTAACCCGAATGAACCGAGCCGAGACGCTACAATCTGGTTGCACTTATATCTTGTCATGCTGATAGCATACTGTATGCAAAATATGAATATAAACACTCCCAATTACACTCTAAACTTTCAACATCTCCAAGAAGCATCATAACACAATAACCCTTTATATAAATATCTTTACATAATTGTATAAATCCTCAAAAGTATTTAATATCTAGCAAGTAATTGCATTCAGAATCTATATCAAGTTTTCATGACCTAATCATACCAACTATAGTAAACTATTTCATCTTCAATCATTTCATAAATATTATTCTTATCTCCAACTACTTACACCAAAATAATTACATGTTTCACTTATATTTACAATCACATAAGCTCTAACAATAAAAGAATTATACATGCCATAACTCTTAATACATGCCATAAATCTTAATTCTACATCTCTCAATCTACTATGACCAAATTAAGCACTTCTGCTTTGATAGTACTCCTCAAGTCTTCAAGTAACACCCACGATCTTCAACCTGCGCGTGATAAAAATCGACGCGCTGAGTATAAAACTCAGTGGTTCTTATACTTTACATACTAAACAAAGTGCGATGGCAACTAACTTCAAATACCAATTTCATAAAGCATTGATACTCATAAACATAATTAATCTACTTCTCTCATAACTCCTTTACATGAACCTTATATTACACATTATGATACCATCATGGTCTTACCTGCTGTTCATTGTGTTGTCTGCATGAAATCAATAAATATGTAAGAATACATAACAGTATATGTTCATTGTCTTACTTGCTATTCATTATGCTGTATGACTTATGCCCTTTTAGTCACATCATATAAGTTATGATTAATAACAACTCATGACTGTATGGCTTCTTAAGAATTTAATAAATAAACTTGTGAGCATATATAACATTATACTTTCATGATCTTACCTGATGTTCTTTATGCTGTATGAACTCTGCAACTTTGATTAAACTCAGTGAATATCACAATGAATGAAGAAACGTATAAGCACATACATATGTGGACATAAATACACATTTACTCGCATATGGAATGTAAGCACACATATCATGATACTGTCATGTTTCACTTGATGATCTTTCTTGCTGTATAGTATACTGTATGATTCATGCAATGTTATGTCAAGATATCTGTATGGCTCCATAAGGTTATAGTGAAACCGAAGTGATAAGATAAACTGTATGAATACTGTAGGCTATAGGCCCCGAACCGGATTCGCCTATGCCACTGTATGATCTAGTGAGATACTGTCCGCTTTGGTGCCCCTAACCGGATTTGCACCGCACGGTTTAATCATATCCACTCAACGGCCTATAGCCGGAGTTCCAAACTGTATGAGGCGCAGATCTGCTATTCTATGTCGCGACATAGCCTTATCTACATGGTTTCTACCTAACCTCAATGGAGCTTAAGATTAGCATGTCAACAATGTAACACAATAGCACATAAATGGTTTCACAACGTCATCGTTCATCATATTGATTTGATTTCACATCATATGAATGCTTGTATGTTGTTTTAATCCATGTTCTTATGTTGTATTTTTGTTGTAAAATGATTGGATGCATGCATGTTGAGCAAAGGAATGTGATTACATAGCAAATGAAAGGCAAAAGAGGGTCACAGCACAAGTCGCGACCGCGTATGTGAAAGTCGCGAGCGCGACTTGTGCATCTTGAGAGTCAGTGTGTTTCTGGCTGAAGTCGCGACCGCGCAGCACAAGTCGCGAGCGCGAGATGAAGTCGCGAGCGCGAGATGAAGTCGCGAGCGCGCTTGTGTGATTCGCGAGCGCGAGATGCGCACACTGAGAGTCAGAGAGCTTCTGGCCAAAGTCGCGACCGCGCATGTGAAAGTCGCGAGCGCGAGTTGTGCCATTTGAGAGTCAGAGAGTTTTTGGCCAAAGTCGCGACCGCGCATGTGAAAGTCGCGAGCGCGACTTGCTTTCCAGACCGCGCGGGCGCGCGACGTGTTTCCAGATTGTGCAGTCTGTGTTCTTTTGGCCATAACTCTCAATATACAACTTCAAATTGAATGATTCAAAAGCCCATGTAAAGCTAACACAGAAAGGAACAAATAACTCTTCTATGACAATTCCTAATTCCATCATTATATGGGTTCAAAATCAAGATGAAGTTGCTGGTAACATTTCCAGCAAACTCTGTTTCCGCTTCATATATTCATCCCCTGTTTTCACATCATTTCCAGTACTTCCACCCAACAACAAGCAACATATCATCTCATGAGCAACACTCCACACAATTTTTCATGCAAAGAAGATGGGAAATAACAAGAGATATCAAACCTTGGTTTCAAAAAGCTGGGACTCTGTTTTAGCTTCTCTTTTCTGCAACTTTTGAACTTTCTTCTCCTATACACAAGAATTCTCATAACTCATCTCCAATATAACTCAATTAAAGAGTGAATAACATATAACTTCAAGGAATTTTACTTACTTGCAGTTGACTTAATGCTTAACTATGTTGACAATGGAAAGAAAATGGGCGGGACAAGTAAGAAGAGAATGATAAACATGAAAATAGGAAGTGAACTGATAAGAACGGGTAGTCTCTAGAAGAAGTGAGTTGGCTGTGTAACATATCTAATTGGTACCTCAAGTGTACAAAGGCTACAACTTCATACCCAAGCTGTATGTTTTAATGCAAGCAAGTCCTAACTTTACATTCACATAAGTCCACTTATACTCTCATTCTACCCCAACAAGGTTTGATTCAACCCAACTCAACTTACCTCTATGAAATGACTCAACTCAACTCACTAGGATGTTACATGCACTCACCTTAGGCGAATCCCATATCGGCTACGCACAAGGTTCACGATCAGTACATAAGAGGGGTGGTCTCAGAACATGGTAGGCGCCTTTTGGGGGCAACTCCAAGGGGACAAAACCGTGAGGGTGACCTCGTACGGAAGGGCCCAAAGCAGACAATACTTACCATGGGCTGGGCCATGACAGTATACACATGATTTTTGGTGTATAATGCCTAACTTGGTAAACAAGGATGTGCAATTTGAATTTATAAATTCACTCCCATTATCAGTTCTTTTTTTTTTTTGGCCAAAAATTGTGTTTGAACAAGATTGAAAAAGGTGTTCAAGGCTTAATAAACTTGAGCTTTGGAATGTAACATAAAGGTCCAGGTGTATCTAGACATATCATCAACGATGGTGAGCATATAAAATGCGTTTGTAATAGATTTTACCCCATAGGGGCCCCAAAGATCAATATGCAATAATTCAAATAAGCTTTGTGAAACAGAATAGCTAGGTGAAAAGGGTAGTTTTGATTGCTTTGAAAGTGGACAAACAGGGCATACAATTGAAGATAAATCACATTTTGGTGAGCCATGAACATGATTTAATCTCTTATTTGATAAGTGGCCTAATCTAGAGTGCCATAGATAGGCAAGATGACTGGGGTGTGTAGAATCTGCTAGGTAGATGGCATTGTGACTTTGAAGAGAAAAGGAGTCTTTGGTGAGGTAGCACAATCCTGCCACAACTGTACGAGAAGCAACGATAGTCTCAGTCTGCATATCCTGGAAGAAACAAGAATTTGGGTATAAGTGCACTGAAAGTTTACAGGTATTTGATAAAATGGAAACACTAATGATACTGCACTTTAACGAAGGCACATATAAAACATTGTATAATGTTATTTTATTAACAACGATGTTGCCGCATTAATTAACAACTTTTATAGTGCCATCTGGTAACTTGAGAAATTTGGGTTTGGGTAAATCTTTTAAAGAAATAAAGAATTTGGATTGGAAAGTTATATGATCTGTTGCTCCAGAATCAATAACCCAATTACCTTTATCATTAAAATCAATGCCAGACATAACAAAGAGTAAAGTGCTACCTGAAAAATGGATAAAATTAGTCGATGCATCAGAAATACCAGAGTTAGAGGTTGAAGCTTTTCCCTTTATAGCTCTGCTTACTTCTTACTGAATAAATTTGCTCAGATGGGGACTGATTGTGTCTTGAGGTAGACTTGAGATAGAAATATCAAAAGGAGACTCTGATGTAGCCATGTTATGAACAGTAGTGTTGTTTCCCTTTTGTTGCTTGTTCTTCCGCTTTTCAAGAAACCAATCAGGGTATCCAATTAATTTGAAACAATTTGCTTTGGTGTGACCGAGATTTTTACAGTAGGTGCAATATCTGTCATCTTTGGAATCTTTAGATTTGTTCTGGTAATGATTCTCTCTTTGATTGCCTATGTAAAAGGAGTTGGTTGTGGATGGTCAAGTTTGAGAAAGCATGATAGCAGTGGATTCAGTTGATTCAATAGGTTGATGGTGGATCTCTCTCCATTTTTTCAACACTTAAAGCCATGCTGAAAGCTTGGTTTAGGGCAGGTAAAGGATTCATTATGAGAATGTTGTTCCTAGTATTGTCATACTCATCGTTAAGACCCATAAAAAATTGCATCAATTTGTCCTTTTGATCAAGATCTGAAAAACTATGGGCATCATCACAAGTGCAAACAGGTAGGACTCTAATGGTTGAAAGTTCATCCCATTTTCTTTTCAAACATGTGTAATATTCATTAATGGATTTTGTGCCTTGGGTAACATTAGCTAAATCCCTAAGAATCTGAAATTCCAAAGGACCATTGGTTTGACCATATCTGTGGGTAACCTCATCCCATAAATTTTTAGTAGTAGGGCAAAAAATAAAGTTTTCTGCAATATCTGAAGACATAGAGTTTAAGAGCCAAGAAATTACCATACTGTCAATTCTGGCCCAGGTGTTGTAAGTAGCAGCAGTAAGCTCAGGTCTTGCAACGGTTCCATCGATAAAACCAAGCTTATTTTTAGCCCTCAAAGCAATCTTGATAGATCTGCTCCATGATAAGAAGTTATTGGTATTCAATCGAATACTAACAAGGGATTGTTCAGGTGAATCAGATTTAATAAGGGATATAGGATCTGGATCTGAAATCTTAGAGCTAGATGTGATAGCACTCACAAGTTCTTCAGGCATCATAATAGAAACATAAAGGGGAAAATCAAAAATAGAAAAACAAAATTTTGATGACAAAGATGGAAAGGGGTCAAGCCAATGGCTCTGATACCATGAGCAGCTTTAGATAAAGAAAAATGGAGAATAAATTCTGTTTTGTAATTCTCATTCTCGAGAGTAAAATGATGAGTACAAAGGAATATATATACATCAAAAGAATATTCTAGATTTAGCCTTGTTGGCTATTTCTTGTAGGCTACTAAATATTTACAAGATAAGACTAAATTGTGGTGAGACATTTGTTTAACTGAAAAGATGCCAAGTGTAGGGTGAAGGATGGGTAAATAATGATTGGTGATGATTGATAATGATTGGAGATGATGAATATTCTATACAAGGATCATAGTAAACCTGGATCACATTAGCCCACTTAAAGGGTTAAATTGGTATTTACACTTTTTATGAGATGGAATAATTTGATTTATTAACAACTAAATTTTTAAATGAATAATTTTTGAAAATAAATTTTTAGGTCGTTTCAAGTAAAAAGTCTTGTTCTTAGAGGTAAGAATGTCAATATACTAGTGAATATATTGCTCAATAGCTGCTCAAATTTCCAAACAAAAATCTTTCCTTAAAGTAAACCAACAATTTTGAGAGCTATCAAGAGCTGTTGAAATGCCCAACATGCTCAGAAGATTAATGTTGTGGAGATTCGAATTCCGAGATGGATATGTGGTCGCACAAAGTTGACAAGATTCAAAATATCACATTAGATAAAAAGTACAAGTAGCAGAAGTTAGAAATAAAATAGAATAAGAATGTTTGAAAATGGTACTATCATATATTAAGTAGACTCTAAAATGAGTTTATTCATAAATATGATACTTTGGTAATAGAGGGTGCTGAAAAGGAAAGAGGTCGACCTAAAATTAGTAGGAAGATATTACAAACCTTTAGATAGAGCTATAAAAAGAAAATAAATTGAGACAATAGATTCATATAAGAGATCCTAGTCAGTTGGTATTGCCTATCTTATACTTAATATATTACATGATTTAAAATTCCCTTCTTAGAAATTTTTTCTCGAAAAGTATTTCAAAGTTTTTCTAACTTTTACTTTTCTTTGCATTACTATTAATTTGATAAGAGTGGATATTGAAAATAGATGATTCATATAAACTGGCTCCAACTAATTTGGAACTGAGACTTAGTTGGTATTATTATTATTACTATTATTATTATTATTATTATTATTATTTGAAAGATTTTCTGCCATATTTCTCTCTCTACACAAGCCAACTTTGTAAGATAATAAAAGAGAAGGTCTTTATCTCCTTTAAAGAAGATAATCCATCTCCTTTAAAGATTTCAAGTACTGAGAAAAAGGATTTTGCAAACTGATGCAAGTGATGAATACTGGAGTGGAGAATCATCTTAATTGAAGAGTTCAATAGAACAAAGCATACTTATAGACATGCAAATAGACAATTCAAGGAAGTAGAAAATCACTACCATACATTATAAAAAGAAACTTTAGCAGCATTAAGAAATTTGAATTCACTTCAATAAGACATCACTTTTTGGTGCAATTGAACAATATCCTTCCCCAGAATTCTTAAATTTAAAAACAAGTCCTTGCCAGAAAAGCAATTCTCAGACTTAAGGAGTGGTTTACTAAATATGACTTTTTTAGTTCAGGGTATAAAAAGGTGACCACAAACTTATCCAAATCTCTTATCAAGACCAACTCAATCCTCTAAACCCATTCATTTCTTACCTTCAATTTTCATGGCTAGTAGTGGTGAAAAACCCTTAACTTGGCCCACAACCTCAAAGGTCCGCTTTCCCTCCTTACACTAATTTCAATAACCTTAAAAATGTTCAAACCTATGCAAAAAATGCATCCATTACGACCTAACTCTCACTCACCAAAGAAAAATCTTCTTCAAGATGTTTCTGTTTATTTCTACGATTATCCTTTCTTTGATTGGTTATTATTTGGATACTAATTCAAATTAATTCTTGAAGATCTATGGTTTCTTGCTGCCTCATTACTCTTTTATCATATTCCTCTCTAAGTGTTTTATATATTTAATGATGTTATGAGAGTTTTTTGATCTTAGAAATAATATTATGTTAGTTTTGTGGAACTTATTTCAAATTCCATCAATCTAAAGAGAATTTTATTTTAGTTATAATCAATTTCACGTATTTAAATTTTTTAAATTGAACTCTATATTTTTTTTTTAAAAAAAGTCTTCACAATTGGAACATCAGAATAAAATATTCTGGACCAAAATCCATGCATTGAAATCTGCACCAAGCATTATATTGTAGGTCTTCACATCTTTGTGAATGATTTGTCTCTTGCATTCTTCGTAACAATACATAAGAGCAGAAGCAATCCCCCAATTTTATTTTATATTCAAAAATTGCTTTCATGATAGGACAACTGTAGAATTTAAACTAAAGTGCATCATTTTTTTTTAGGCTCCCATTGATTGAGTAGGAATTAAAAAAACTAGGACTAGCTGAACCAAGTTCTTGTGTCTTGAGCAATCCACCATTGTTGGAAACTCGGTGGTGAAAGGATTGCACAAACAGTCTATAACATTGACCCTCCCGAATGTTTTCACTACCGCATCTCCTCTAGACTCTATAAACCTTTGTTATTGCCCCTTTCCGAACGAGTCTATTTCCTAACAAGTCTATCTCTATTAACCCCATTGTGGCTGATTTTATCTCAAAAAGTGACAATCTTATAGCGACTTTTGTCGTTGGAACTCTATAATTCTAACCTTCTTTGGTCAACAATCAAAACATGGTATTGAACAAATTTGTGTAATTCAATTTTATTCTAAGTTTTGCTTGTTTAGTTTAAAAAAAAAAATTAGAATTCATTTTTTGAGGAATTTAAAACCTATGGAATTGGTTATAACTAAAACCAAATTATTTTTAGATAGATAGAATTTAAAATGAATTACATAAACTAATATAATATTATTTTTAGGACTAAAATATATATAGTAACATTTTTTTATAATTATTAATAATTTAGCTTCTAATTTTAAGAAAGCCACGTTCCTTCAAATTCTTGAGCATTCAATTATAAAACAATGTAGCATATTATTTGTTTCAAAAAAAAAAAAAAAAAAAAAAAAAAGCAAAAGACTGTAAAATCTTGCCGCATTTCCTGTGATAAATGAATCCTTAATTCCATTTAACATGTCCAGATAATTATAGTGTACCATATTTCACTTTTTCTATCCATAATTAAAAGTTGTTTTAGACTAGTTTTTCAGCCCTATGCATAAATTCACCTCGTATTATATGTGAAAAAAACTTCACGACACTCTCAAATTTTTACTTTAACCTATCGAATACATCAACTTATAAAATTGCACCAATTAAATATTTCAACTTATAAAATTATTTTATTCCATATTCAAATTTAGAAAATTAGATCGATTAAATACTTATTAGATAGTTGAAAAATGTGAAAATTATTGTTCCAAAAATTATATTAAAAGTGAATATTTTTTTATATAAATGCCAAAATAATAAAAAAAATGTTATTGTTAGTATGAAGAAGGGTACAAATTCACAACTTTAGGGCATAACAGATCTCTTATAAAATTTAGGGCACCAAGGTTTTTTCATAAAATACATGAGTGAGTTGATTTTCGCCATAGTTTTTTTTTTCCGCAAATATAAGTTGTTTGGGAATATTATGAAGTAATTAATGAACTTTTCTTAATTTTACCTTATATATACCTCTCTGTTCACAAATATAAATCATTTTAGGACTATTTTTTTGTCTATAAATGTAAGTCGTTTTGAGAATATATATGAGTAATTAATAAATTTTTTTATTGACCTTTATTTATATTAAATGAATAACTATCTTTATAATTTTCTAAAAGATAATTTACTCAAATTAGTAAACATTTTATTAAAATTTATGAGAACCAATTGTTTCCTTAATCACTATGCAACAACTTAAATGACTTATATTTGTGAACATGGGAGTATTACACACATTAATGTAAATAATGTGGGATAAAAGTAATTTAGTCAAATTAATGAACTTTTTGTTTTAATATTGGAGAATTAGTTGCTTTCTTAATCACTATACAAAAACTTTAAACGATTTATATTTGTAAGAGATTATATTTTGGCATAAATTTTTTAGTATGTAAATTTATTACAAATTTTATTTATGGTATTAATTGGTTTATATAATTGTTAATTATTATAAATTCATTATATATATTTTTGGTTTATATCACACGTAAATTCTGCTCACGTTGCATCAGGCCTGAGCAATTAGATTTTTGTATTGAGTTAAAAATTATTATTTCTAAATTTATATTAAAGAATAAATGAACCAAATATTTACTGTGCAGATTCAATTAAATTCTACATTTTAAATTATATGAAAATTCATCAATAAATCCATTATATTTCATTTACTACTGATCTAATTTCTTGTAACTTAATCTTACTCTTGTAAAACCTGCTTTGATTTATTTATTTTGAGTGAAAACTGAATTTTTCATTTCAAAATCTACTTACTTCTCCTTTTCTCAGTTTTGATATGTTATGATTTGATTTTGTTCTCTTCGATTTTCATATATTAGTTCTTAAAACTGAAACATTCAATTGCTCTTAAAACGAATATCTTCTCTCAGTTTTGTTATTACTGATTTTAAGGCATTATTTTCTGGTATCACCAAAGCCGATTTCAATAAAATGACCTCTTGTTCTCTGTGTTTAGTTTTGCTTCTTCTCTTTTTTCTTTTTTCTTTTTTTTTTTTTTAATTCTGAGATTGTGATCAAACCGATAGCTCTTCTTGCATTTTCTTAAGAATTTGCTACTAATAAAAAAAAAATCTGCAATATTCTAAAATTCTGGATTGAAATTGTATTTGCATTGATATTTGCTTATGCCTTTTTTTAATATGGGTCTTTGTCTCTGATGAATGTGAATATTACTGCTGCACTGTGATTTTAATTGTTCATAATCATGGCTGATTATCGTTTATCACTGTGACTATTGTTGCTCTTTGCTGCTGGTTTTGTGTTGGTTGCTGGTGGTGGTTGTGCTTATTATGGTGGATGGGTTATTGAGTGGTTTATTTGTGGTGGCTGTGAACTGTTGTTGGCGGGATGGGCTTTGTCTTGACTGTTTGTGGCAGAGGGGATAAAAATGGTCTGAAAATTTGTTAAAGAATGGTTCCTCTCTGTGATGTGTAGGGATTATGGCTCTCTCTTTGTGATTTGAGATTTGTGGATTTGGTTATTGGATAATCGTTATACTTGATTCATGGATTGATATTTATGATATTTGGTTAATGGAAAATGGCTCTCTCTTTGTGATTTGAGATTTATGGACTGATTTTTTGTGCATTTGGTTATTGGATTAATCATGATATTGCTTATGTATTGATATTTGATTATTGATTGATAGTGGTTAATGGATAATGGTTCTTTCTTCGTGATTTGAGATTTATGGGTTGATTATTCGGTTAGTAATGATATTTGATTATTCGATTAGTCATGATATTTGATTATTGATTCACGGATTGATATTCGGTTAGTCATGATATTTGATTATTGATTCACAGATTGATATTCGGTTAGTCATGATATTTGATTATTGATTCACGGATTGATATTTATGATGTATTGGATTATTGGATTGGTCATGATATTTGATTATGGATTGATATTTTGTTATATAACTGGTTTATTGAGTTTTTTGTCTTTCAATTTTAAATGCTTAAGTAGTTAGATGTTATAAATTTTGGTAGATGTTCTGCATAAATGTGAAGCTTCTTTTTTTTTTTTTTTTTTTTTTTTTTAATGTTATATGGAGTGGAAGAATTTAGAAGGCAATATAAAAAGATAACATAAACTTTAGGACCTTTCATGTGGCATTTAATGATTCCACAATTGGTTTCTCATTTATATCATCATGGAGCTACATCAAGCAAAATGGGCGGATGGAGATTAAAACCTTGAATTCCAGTCAACTCCGCTTCACTGTTAGAGCACCCATTTATAAGTTTCTATTACATGAGCGGCAAACCAAATTGTTTGTGACCCCTAACACAAATGATGGTCACCCATAATTCTCTCTGTTAGATGAAGAAACAAATACTAATCACGCACCTGACTCTGAAGTACCGACATTCTTGAGCAAATGGTCACCTCCTGGGTACCTTTGTGGGGGACTGTCTGTTCTTGTCTTGGCAGGATAGGTAATCATCAGGCCTTTAAAGGGCAAAATTCACTGGAGAAATACTCTTCAACAGCTAGAGATAGTTGGACCAAAATCAGTTGGGGTTTGTCTTTTGACCTCTGCATTTGTCGGCATGGCTTTCACCATTCAGTTAGAGAATTTATCAGACTGGGACTGCAATGATCTGTTGGCGGTGTTTTAGTACTAGCCTTTTCAAGGGAATCGAGCCCTGTGGTCACATCAATTGTTGTCGCGGGCGGATTGGGAGTGCCTTTGCAGCAGAGTTGGGAACAATGCAAGTTTCTAGGCAAACCGACACACTGAGAGTTCTCGGCACAAATCCTGTTGATTATTTCGTGACGCCTAGAGTTATTGCTTCCTGTCTTGCTCTGCCATTGTTGACTTTGATGTGTTTCACAGTAGAGTTGGCATCTAGTGCTTTGCTAGCTGATGGTGTTTTTGGAGTAAGAATTAACATTATACTAGATTCAGCAAAGAGAGTACTTAGATTGTGGGATCTAATAAGTGCGATGATCAAATCACAAGTTTTGGGTGCAATCATATCAATCGTGAGTTGTGCTTGGGGAGTAACTACTTCAGGAGGCGCCAAAGGCCTCGGAGAATCGACAACTTCAGCCGTGGTTATTTCACTCGTTGGTATCTTTATTGCTGATTTTGCAGTATCATATTGCTTCTTCCGGGGAATTGGAGATTCTCTGAAAAATGCTATGTGATCAAATTGAATTACTGTTGTTGGTTTAGATCGCAGGTCCTGTTTCCAATCAACAGTGTGAAAAGAAAAGAAATACCAATGGTCCTAGTTGTGAAATTTGCATACTTCATCAGCTATTCAGTGGTTTCACTTTTTTATCTCGTATTAATCCCATAAAAACAAGGAGCTTGGACTTAGGTAAAACATTAGTTCCTGGTATAAATAGGGAAAATTAAAGTATGACACTGTCTTTTATGAAATACTATTAGTCAGTTTTTATATTTTTGGAAATATATTAAAATCCTCTTATAATTCACTTCCTGTGGGAGTATAAGGTTTTGTTCAGTTTTTGTATCTTTTATATTAAGTGCTTTATAAAATAACGAAAATATTGTTTTTCTCTCTTCACTTTTGGTATATTTTTAAAGCATATAGACAGATTAATTATATTTCTCAAACAGTAGAAACTTTAATGTAATTCTTCTTGTCTAAAATTTTAATCTCTCTCCTTTGATCTCTTTGTTTTCTTATTGGCTTAACGGAAAAGATACAAAAATCGAACAGAAAGATCTAAAAATATAATGAAAGCAAAACATATGGACAAATAGAAAGACCTAAAAACGTAATAAAAGCAAAACATAGAGATAAATTAATATATTTTTTAAAAAATATAGACAAACTAATTATATTTTAAAAACCATACGGACCGCATTGTAATTTTTCTGGATAAAAATTAGTTGGGGTCAGTCGAATATCACTAATATAAATGATAAGGTGTTAAATTTGCATAAATCTCTTGTTTGGTTTGGGTGAAAATAATAAGGACCCTTTCTATTCTATTTTCGCTCCATTTTAAGAGGAAAATAAATAGTAATTTTACACTCTTATCTTACTTTCACCCTTATTACTTCCCCTCGTCGTGGCATAAGTCTTTAACCCAAATGGGTTGAGTGGTCATCACCGGTTCATCACTAACCAGTGGCAATAATTATTGACTTGCAATAATTAAATGTCAGTCACAATAATTCCCATGCTCCAAAAGTGCTCAATCTCCATTTTCATCGACCTTTTAGAGTCGTTTGGTTGCCGGGTTAGCCAAGACCTCCCATGTGATCCCTCTGCTCTATGCTCCTTTTCTTCTCCACTTAGAGCATTGATGTTCTCCCTAAAGGATTTTTTTTACCAGTTGATTCCTCCATTTTTTGATGGCTTTGACAAAATAGTTATACTTCCTTTTTATAGTGTTGTCTAATTTCGATGTTCCTGAATCACTGAACATGCATGAATTCTGGGGATAACATCAAAACATATATTATATATATTTTGCCTATAATATGTGGCATCTTTATCGACTTATACTAATGGAATTAATTTATGCTTGAATTGTGCATAATCTTCGAATAAATTTCTTTTAATAGTGATGATTGCAGATCTCAAACTCATAATATTGCAGATAAAGTTCATTTGATAATACAATTTACTTTCGCTTATCCAATCATCTATTAATACGATGATTTACCTACATTTAGTGAATGACCCATTGATATACCAAATTAATCCAATAAAATTAATTGATGTACATGCAAGTATTATTATCTTTTCACAAGAAAATAAAAAATATATAAATTAATAAAAATTATGAGAATCTTTCAAATGCCAATTCACAATTGGTTTGAGTATGGTGGTCTCCTACACCAGATATGGTACAAGTAATCTTACATCTCCATTTTTTTTAATTTTAGTTTTCCCAAATGTGTTCCTCTCTATATTAAAAATTACATAAATTTATTTATTAAATTATAAAATCTAATTACAAGATCAAGTAAAAATATGGTTGAATTTTTTCACTGTGCTCAACAGATTTTTACATAGTTCATTCTAAATTAAAGAAAAAAAAATTATCTCAAACATTAAAAAAAAAAGGAAAAGGAAAAGGAAAAAGCAGAGAGAATTTCAATATATTATTTTTCTATGAATTAGAGTTATTCATACATAAAAGAAATCTCATTCCAAATCAAACCAAAAAAAAAAAAAAAAATTTACATCAATTGTTGGACCATATTTAAAACTTTGGGCAATCCATTCTTGCTCACCATTTGTTTATTTAATTTGAGTTGAAATTAAGTTAAAAGCCATGACAATGTAAAGGACATGTTAATTAAATTATTGGGAGCTATGGAATAATATGGGAAAGATTTATCTACATTCAGTATATGGAGTCTATTTTGATTCTCGATGCACTAAATTAATTAAAAATAAATTTTTAGTTTAATAAAGATATTTTTTATCATTATCACATGTAGAAAATACTTATCTACATTCAATACATGGACTTACGCTACAACCAAATCAATTAAAAATATACTTTAAATTTAACGAGAGTATTC
Organism: Jatropha curcas; assembly: GCF_041381405.1. Lineage (NCBI taxonomy): Eukaryota > Viridiplantae > Streptophyta > Magnoliopsida > Malpighiales > Euphorbiaceae > Jatropha > Jatropha curcas. Next base: position 9,074,272 of record NC_143159.1, read on the forward strand.
GCTTGGTGTACGAGACCATTCATACTCCAGGTGTAGCAAGTTTTATCCATCTTATATACTGCAGGAGAGGGAGTCATCGTCCTTTAAGTTTTTTAAAATTTAATTTTCTCCATTGAAAAATGTATGTGTTTACGTTCATTCATATTGATCCCTGACAACACAAACAACAGTACCATTACATAGGGACAATCGGTTCTGTCGTTTTCACTGACAAAGGCCAATCAATATAAAAGATATGTAGTCCTTAAGTGAGAGCATTCTACTTCGATTTTCCGAGGGATGTGAACCACTTTGGTACGAGTACAATTAATTCTGTCGTTTTATTGACCGGCGGGGACCTAAGTAAAAGGCTGGTCATTTTCATTATTTTACTCGAATTTGCCAACATGTCTTGTTAAGGGATAGTTTGTATTTAATGATAGATCGTTTTCGTGTTATGTACGGCTTGTCGTTCCGTTGGACAAAAGGAATAATACTGTGTCCAAAGTTTCCTTTTGTTTCATTTAATCTTTCAGATCATAGTCCATTAAAATTTGAGGTATCAGTTATTATCATGTATGTTCATATTAAATTAGGGATTTATATTTATTCCAAGTCTTAACATCAAAGATTATACATAATTATAGTCTATTTTAACAACTTGTTTTTTCCTTTTCTATGATGCATGCTCTTGGTTGTACACTTGTACTGGATTTTATTCCCTTTTGTGCTCTTATTTTTATGATATAATATAATTTCTGTCTGTACAAAGAAAAAGATAAAAATGTTATTTGTTTTTTAATTAATATAATTTCAAATATAAAAAGGTTCTTTGATAAAGTCAATTCATGATATTATGAAATACTAATTATTTTAATTAAGCATATTGTTATCTTATGCTTAATGGAGAATCCTTTTTTTTTTATTATTAGAAAAATCTAATATATTCAAGTACTAACTCCAATCGATAGGCCTCTTCTCTTCTTCCACGGGCCGCTACCAGTGTGCTCTCACTGGTGGTCACCCCTTTTCCTTTTTTTTTTTTTTTTTTTTAATTTTTTGCAAATAATCTTCAGATCTAATTATATATTTGAGTTATTGTCACTTATATATTGGGATTTATTATTGCCCATATATACGGATTTTGTCCTCAGATCTATTTCTGAGTTATTGTTATCACCATTATGGTGATTTTTTCTAACGTCTTTTATTATTTAGGTAGTTATGTAGAAAGAAGTGTAGATTTACTCTCCAATAGAAGGAATAAATTTGAAGGTAATCAGATCGGACTTGTAGAAAAATCATGGAGTCAACCAGTGGCCATGAATAGCCATAAAGTGGAGCAAGCGATCGCCTATGGTATAAATATTATGCTCTGTCAATTCAATCAGATACTTCAAATCAAGATTATATTTTTTTATTCTTTATATAAGTGATTTATTATTAGGTTTCCTATACAAAAATATAAAAATATATTGATCCGTATCTCAGTTTCCAATTAATGAATTGATTTTTCTAAAAAAAGAAAATCATGTCGATAGGGTCCCTATTTAAAGCTAATCTGGTTATATTAGGTAAAAAAAATATGATGAAGACCTCTTAAATGAAACAAGAAACATTAATGGAAAAATCCTACTTGATCAAATTATTAACATTAAATAATTAGGGGCTATATATTTAATTTAATTATTTCACATTGCTTATTGTTTTTAATAATATTACTCATATTATCAATTATACTTATTTCAACTTAGTCAATTCACGTTTGTATATGGGTTCCCTGAACAGCATAGGAAGCCAGACACCTGGACTCTCCTTAAAACTCTAGCTAGTCAGCACAACCTTCCTTGGCTTCTAATGGGCGACTTTAATAATCTACTTGCAGATGACGAGAAGATAGGGGGCCACCCTTATGAGCTACGTAATCTTGAGGGGTTTCGGGAAGCGCTGGAGGTGTGTCGGGTCTCCGATCTTGGTATGGTAGGGTATCCGTTTACATCGCGGTCTGGTAGGGGACGTAATAAAATTGAGGAAAGACTGGACCGAATGGTGGCTTCAGATACATGGTCTCGCTTTTTCCCAAATGCTTCGGTTCACAACTTAATTAGTGGCACATCGGACCATTCTCCATTATTGCTTTTAGTGGGCACTGACCTAAGGACTAAAAGACAAGTTAGCTTCAGGTTTGAAAATGCATGGATTGGGTAGCCTAACCTTGATGAGACTGTTATTCATAATTGGGCTCGAGGAGCCCACAGGGATGTGATGGGTAAACTGCAAGCATACAGAGCTGGGTTGCAAATTTGGGGACGTGACTTACGTAGCATGTTCCTTAAAGAAATTAAATTGCTTAAAACCCGACTTAATGGCTTTCGAGTCCACCAGCGCAATGACAGTTCAAAGGAGTACTTTTTAATACAAAAGCAGCTTGGTGATTTGCTTCTTAAAGAAGAGCAGCATTGGAAACAGCGATCAAAAATATTCTGGCTTGCCCATGGGGACAAAAATACCAGGTACTTTCACTCCTCAGCTTCTTCACGTAAAAAATTAAACTATCTTCCAGGTATCCGAGACTCAAGAGGTGACTGGAAGGAAGAACCGAGGGATATGCATACTGTGCTTCTAGAATACTTCACTAAACTATTTACGGCCACACCTGTTCAGTCTAGTCCTGTTCTTGAGCATGTTAATTCTCGGGTCACTGAATCTGATAATGACAGTCTTATGGCCCCTTTTCTTGATGAGGAGTTTCGATCGGCGGTATTTCAAATGCACCCGGACAAAAGTCCTGGCCCTGATGGGTTCAATCCGTGTTTCTTTCAGAAATTTTGGTCAGTTGTGGGTTCAGATGTTACTACTAGCTGTAAACGGTGGATTGCACAGGGCTCTTTTCCTAATCTGGTGAATGAGACCACCATTGTGCTAATTCCAAAAATTGATAAAACCTGAATTTGTTAAAGATCTGCGGCCAATTTCCCTATGTAATGTCTTATATAAGATTGTGGCAAAGGTCTTAGCTAATCGGATGAAGCATGTCCTGAGGAAAATTGTCTCTCCATCTCAGTCCACTTTTGTACCTGGGAGGCTAATTACGGACAATGTAATTCTTGCTTTTGAAACAATACATTCTATGAAAAGCCGTGGGAGGAGTCAAGAACAAACAGCGGCTTTGAAGATTGATATTAGTAAGGCATATGATCGAGTTGACTGGTCTTACCTAGAAGCTATAATGATAAGACTCGGGTTCTGTTCTGAGTTTATTCAGCTGATTATGATGTGTGTTACATCAGTCAGGTATCATGTGCTTGTTAATGGTGAAAGTGTTGGTCCTATTACTCCATCTTGTGGGTTGAGACAGGGGGTGCCCTCTATCTCCATACTTGTTTCTGCTATGTTCAGAGGGGCTTTCGACTCCATTTATGCATGCAGAGGCTGTAGGGTCAATCCATGGGGGTCGTATTTGTCGAGCTGCTCCGAGGTTGTCTCATCTCTTATTTGCTAACGATAATCTGTTTTTCTTTAAAGCTAAAGCAGAAGAAGCTACAGCGGTTGCAAATATCTTAAAACAGTACGAAGCAGCATCAGGACAGGGTGTGAACTTGCAAAAATCGAGGGTTTTTTTTGGCTCTAATGTGGAAGTCTCGGTTAAAGAGCAGATTATCAATATTTTACAAGTCTCTTAACCCTTAAACCATGGCATATACCTAGGACTCCCTTCCCTAGTTGGACGAAACAAGAAGGCGGTCTTCTCCTTTCTTCGAGATAGATTGAGAAAGATCATTTCTCGATGGAGCCACAGACTCCTTTCTAAGGCGGGAAAGGAAGTAATGATTAAAACTGTAGCTCAGGCGATTCCATCCTACTGCATGAGTACTTTCCTTCTCCCTATTTCCCTCTGTGGCGAACTGCAAAGAATTATGAATTCTTTTTGGTGGGGTACACAGGGTCCAAGCGGTAAAGGAATTCCTTGGCTCTGTTGGGACCGAATGTGTGTGGGAAAGACTATGGGCGGCCTTGGCTTCAGACATCTCTATTCCTTTAACATTGCCCTAGTTGGTAAACAGATTTGGCGACTTGTCACCGAGCCGAATACTCTTCTATATTCCGTTCTCAGAGCAAAATATTTTCCGAGGGAGAATGTTTTGGATGCGCCCCTAGGGCATAATCCCAGCCTTATATGGAGGAGCATGGTCTCGGCTAAGTCACTTCTCAAAAGAGGGTATAGATGGAGAATTGGCAACGGTTCAAGCGTTAACATTTGGCATGACCCGTGGTTACCAAATGATAATGATTTCTACCCACGTAGCCCTATTGTCCCTGGTTCTGAGAACATATCAGTTGGGAATCTAAGGATGTTTAATGGTTGGAATGTGGATTTAATTGCCGGACTGTTCCTTCCAGAGGAGGTGTCACAGGTTCTATCCATCCCGTTTACTCGGGCTACACAGGCAGATACACTAATATGGAACTTCTCTACTTCAGGGGAATATCTTGTTAAATCAGGCTACAAACTTGTCCTGCCTAATTTTATGGAACCTGAAGCACTTGCATCTTCGCCAATTTGGGCTAAATTATGGCAATTAGATTCCCCACCGAAGGTTAAGCACTGGTTGTGGCGAGCGTGTCGTAATATTTTACCAACGAAATCTATACTTTTTGGCAAGCGGATTACGGAGGATGACCATTGCCCTTTTTGCGGCGAAACCGAGACAACAATGCACATGCTATTCCTTTGTGAAAAAGCTCGACTGTGTTGGACTTTGACAAGGATTCCGTTGGATGGATTAGCCACTAGTTTTAGTGATACTCTATTGGGCTTTATCAATCGGAGCAGTGATGATCACTGCTTGTTATTTGGAGTGTTGTGCTACTTTATCTGGTTTGACAGAAACCGGCGTGTTTGGCAACAAACTAATATTGCTCCTTACAACATTGTCATGGCAGCTACCAGCTTTCTTAGAGAATGGAAGAACGCGCAGATTGATCGAAGCAATTCCTCTATATCGTCGGCTTCAATTCCGACACGGGCTCCTCCTCCGACTGGGGTTGTAAAGTGTAACTTTGATGCAACTGTCCATATGACTGAGGGTCGTTCATTGTATGATGGCCTTGTTCGAAATGCAGCTGGACAGTTCTTGGTAGCTTGCACGGGTCATTTTGCGGGGGTGCTAAAACCTCACATTGCAGAGGCCATCGGCCTTAGGGAGGTTCTATCTTGGTTGCTCACGAGATCTATTGGTAGGATTCTGGTGGAAACTGATTGTCTGTGACTCTTTCAAGCCGTAACTACTAGTTTTGATTCTTATTCCGACTGGGCACCAGTGCTAGAAGAGATTAAACAACTGCTTTTTCAAGTACCAACTAGTGAATTGGTTTGGGTTAGGAGGCAAGGTAACAAGCTTGCACATGCTCTTGCTCGTGTGGCATGTTTACATCCTTGTTTCCGTCTATGTGACTCGACTCCCCAATGTATTACAGATCTTATTTCTCATGATTTATTATAAATATATGATCTTATTTACCTTCAAAAAAAAAAAAAAAACTTAGTCAATTCACTACATAAGGGATTTATAATTAATTCGATTAGTTCTATTAGGATTTAAAATGATTTTAATTTCTTTAAGTGTTAATATTTTTTCTTAATTTCCATTCACTTATATAAGAAATATACACTTATTCAATTTATGACATTAGAATTTCTACTTAATACGTAATGTTAATATTGCGGATTTAAAATAATTTTAACTATATATTTCACCATTAGAATTCTTGATCCAATTACTCAGAGCATCTCTAATGCTAATGTAAATTATGGTTGATTTGTCATATGGAATAAAATGTGTGAATAGTGATTTTGCTGAATATCTATTTATAGACATTAAATTTTAAAAATCTCTTCAATGAACTACTTCCAGATCATCTTGCATCCTCTTTCTTCTTTTCTTCTCTAGATCCATAATTTAATATATATACAACCAATCACTATAGACCAATAAATGTTCATATTATCTAAGAGGCCCTCTAGAAATAGAAGGTATGGTAGAAAATGTTTTTTTTTTTTTTTTTGACACCTCAATTTGACATATCGAATAGACATTAGCATTAGAATGTAGTTTTGAAAAACCTTTCTATTTTTATAATGTGGCAATTAATCTCTATTAATTTCTATTACCATATAATGAATTATCATTTAAGTAAGTTTCTTAAGATAAGATTTTATCACTGTAATCTAGGTGAAATTAAAATTGGAGACAAAATGAATAAAGGAAAAAGAATCCAAGATAATGTAAGAGCAAGGCTTGTGCTTTTCCTCTTTAAATATATAGAGCCAGCCAGAAGTGAGAAGGGAGACCCCAGAGAGACAGCACCTTTGAACCCAATGCATGCATGTCCCTTTTGTCCAAATCCACCAATCAAAATTTCATCAGCCTAATGCATAAATTTATCCTTAAATTTTATCTCGGTGAAAAGAGCTATAATATTATGATAAACCAAATATATAAAAATGCCCTCGAACTTCAAAAAAAAAACCTATGATACACTAAAATTTGTGAATAACCTATTATGCCCCTACAGTTATAAAAATTGATAACTTTACACACCTCACACAACAATCCTAGAATAACTAAAAGAGCGTATATACACGCTCGTCAAACGACATCATTTCTTTTTCTTCATCTTCTTCTATCATCTGTCTTTTATCTTTACAATCCTAGAATAACTAAAAGCGTATATACACGCTCATCAAACGACATCGTTTCTTTTTCTTCATCTTCTTCTATCATCTGTCTTTTATCTTTTTGTGATTTTTTTTTTTTTTTTTTGTCTCTCTCTTGCTCTCTGTCCCTCTCTTGTTCCTCTCTTTCTCTTTAGTTATCATTGCGGAATCCAGATGGTCGATGATTCATGCAATGCCAAATCGAGATGGAGAAGGACTCATATAAGGGCATTTGTGTATAAATTGTAGTCGATTGATAAAATAGAGAAGGCAAGCAAGATGAGTTAAATTTCAACAACAGTTTGTTTGTTATTTTCATCAATTTGTGTTTGTTTTGTTTTTATTTTCTTAATTTTTTATGATTTTTCCATTTACATCTCATCTCTTGAATCCTTTTATGACTGTGTTTTTGAATCCGGGAGAGTTTTTCTTCGATTTGGGGTTATTTTTTTATTTTATTATTTGTAAAATATTAATGTTTGAATTTTTTTTTTAAATGATTTTGGAAGAAGGTGGACAAAATAAAATCCTACATTCTTATTTTATGAGTTTTTCTTTTTTGTGTATCTGTAGTTATAAGAAGCTTCTTCCTCCTCCTATGAGTTTCTGCCATTGAAGCATAGTACTATAACTTTTTATAATACAGTTTATTCTTTTCAATGGGAACTTGCAAATTTAGAGAAAATTTTCAACCTTAACGTCAATTTTCATATTAAGATTGAATGAATAGTAAATAAATTAGCATTTTTTATTTGGATTCACTTATTTAATTCAAAATTAAAAACTTTATACTTTTGATTTATTTTGAAGTTTTGGTGAAGAAAATATATTCGCAAAGAACGGTGAAAGATACGGTGGTGGTGAGTGGATTAGAGAAGGAAAAGACATTAAAGTACAAAAAGGCCCACTAATTTTTTTTATTAGTTAAATGCCATCTAAACCCCCTTTTTTTTTAAGGCTTATCAGGAGAATGATTTTCACATCGGGCTTTGAGGTATTTAAATAAAATAAAATTGATAACTATAGAGACATAATAGATCACTCATAAATTTTAAAATATTGTAGAATCTTTTTTTAAAAAAAGTTTAGACGCATTTTTATGTATTTGGTCTATTATAATAATTCCCTCGCAAACTCAAATTTGCACTTAATGATAACATGTCATCAATTGGCATTATCACAAGTTTGCAATCATGCAAAACAGTTAATATAGTCAATATCCAATTAAGTAAAATGGGTCAAAAGAAGGAGGAGAAACATAAAAAGGGAAAATTACTTTACCTAAAAGCATTGGTGTTGGGATTTCAAATTTCATTTCAAATCTATAAAATAAAGAAAAGAGGAAGAATTTTTTTTAAAATTTTTTTTTAGAAAAAAGAAAGGCCCAAAAAGAAAAAGTAGCTAGTAATCAATTGCATGGCTAAATAAAAGATCAAAAAGTGATAATGATTCCAAAGTAGGATCCACATAGCAAATAATAATCATCATACTTAAAAAAAAAAAAAAAAAAAAGCTACTTTGAACTCTTTAACCATAATAATACTAATTAAGTGCATATTTAACCTAGCTAGCTAAGCTATTCATCAAATCAAATCTCTTTTAGCTTTTTACACCAAATTGCTTTGACTCTTTCTCTCTCTTTCTGCTCTTTTTACATTACACTAATAGTGGCAAAACCACACAAATTGTAATCATGTGAGCTCCCACTGCCACCTGCATTTCCACACAAAAATCACACCCGATCAACGTGCCTATCAAACCCAACTCATCATATCATATGCTTCAATTATGTGTATAACTTTAGGGGAAAATTCCGATTTTTTTTTATTAAAATATAATTTTTTTTAAGGAGTGATAAGTTGGTGAAAACTGATTATTGATAGAGTAAATATGTAATGAATGGAGTGTATACGTATAATAACGTAAATGCATGTCAAGATATATAGTTTAGTGATAAGTGCACATACGATCTGACAATAGATTTATGTTCAAATTTATCTCCTAATAATGTAAATATTTAACATTTGAATCTTAGCACTTTTATTAAAAAATTGAAAGAGAAAAATGCCTTTAGGGAGTTATGCTATATAATATGACTAAGGCAAATGAAATAATTTTACAAATAATTTGAGTAACAAAAGTTAATATTTTTCTTTTTAATTAAATCTATCACAACAGTATTTGATTACTGAAATTCGATATTATTATGAAAAATTATTATTTTAAAAAAAATTCGATATTATTATGAAATTCAATGAATTTATGGAAAAAAATATATAAATCATAATAGTATCCATAGTTTATGAATATTTTATTTAATGACTAAATGCGTAGACTCACATCTGTATTTTATGCAAAAAATCTTATGGTCCTCTCAATTTTTATTTTAACCTATTAAATATTTTAATTTATAAATTTATACATATTTGAACAATTTAATTTACAAAATTTTTTTTATTGAACATTACATGTTGTAAAGTTAAATCAATTAAACAATTACTAGATAGTTAAAAATATAAATATTATTATTTCAAAAAATTGCTGCAACTCTTCTAAAAAACTTGCTAAATAGTATTTTTCATATAGAAGCAGCAATAAAGAAAAAAAAAATTATAGCCAGCATGGAAATGTATGCGATCTTTTCAAAATTTATTATGAATTTAGGAAAACAGTAAGTCTTTCCAAATTTGAAATGCCATAATTTTTCATTTAGAGTATGAGTGAATTTATATATTAGGTCTTTCTTTAATTGATATCTCGAAACATAGATGTTATTTCAAAAATAATTAATAAATACAACAAAACGATGACTTAAATGAATATAAAAAAATAAGTTTAAAATATTTTGGTCAAAATTAATTAATGAGATGTTTATATAATTAAGAGTGATAATATTCCATCTTTTTCCCTTTTTTTATGAAATAAACATAATGTTCCGATTTTTTTTTTTTTTTTTTTACGTGAGAATTTAACTTTCTTTCATCCTTAGAAGAGAATGTACTTTTTCGATAATGTTTAATGTATTAACCAAATGCTGTAATCGAACCTCGTCAGTATTCTCAAATCAATTTAAAAGAATTAAGTATTTTTCTCGTAATTTATGAATTTAAAAATTATTCTTTTGATATACTCTATATATTTAACTTTAGTTAATAATTTTAAAATTTTTTGATATTTATTCTATATATTGATTTTTTAAAAAATATATAAGTTTTTTTAAAAAGGAAAAATTATGATATTATTCAAATATTTTACCTAAACATTGCGATTGCATTTTTAGAAATACATAGTTTTATCTTGTATTTTTTGTCTCATTGATGTTAACTCTTTGTATTTTTTTTCCATTAATAAATTAATTATTTATTCTGTTAGTAAATTAATTATTTATCTTTATATTTTTTTTGTCAAAATTAACTAATTTATTCTTAGATTTATTGAATATATTTTGTCCCTATATTAAAATTAAATAATATGTTTTTCTATTTAATTAAAAAATAAAAATTGAGAGAAGGATATAAGAGTACACCGGAAGAAATGTATTTCTAAAAAATAGAGATGTGAACTCCTGTATTGTAAATAATAATATTCCCTTTAAAAAATCAACCAATAAAACTCATATAAATTGGACATGTATTATTTATTTTTTAAATTAAAAGAAATTTCTTTCTTTCGTTTTTTTTTTCCCCTCTTTTTTCACAATGTGTGTGATAGGAGAGCGGTACCTGTTGATGGTGGCCAGAGGCGGGCAAGGGGCGTATGGTGGCGGAGTCAACTTCACCAGTGGGCAAGGGAACAGCAGGATTACTATTTATAAACGGCATGCTGCTGCCGCCACCTTTATCAGATGGAATCACGGTTGGCACTGTCATCGGAGAGCTTGCGCCAACGCTACTGGGTACCGGAGCAGGTGAAGAAGCTTCTTCACGAGGACGGAATGGCCATGGATAAGCTGGAGAAGATGACACTTCACCACCGGAAATGGGTGCTGGAATTGGAGCTGCCGCTGGACTCAGTTCTACTGGTGGTTGCGGTGGAGAGACCTTTATTGACAGTTTTAGAGAGTCTTGATTACAAGATTTCAAAGAGCCATTGTTGAATGTGAAGTAGTAGAAACCAGTGCGTGATGGATGCCACTTTATTTACATTATGACAAAAAAAAACTAAAACTTATTAGCTATTTTATAAAAAGTTCAAAAACTATTCTTTGCATTGTAAAAGAAAATTGATTAGGACCAAAGATTTCAAGAAACTTAGAGAGAAAATTTTCAAGAAATAAAGACAATGCATGAGAGTACAAAGAAAATAAAGAAACTGGAGCCAAAATTTTCAAGAACTTAGAAAAGTTAATCAATGAAGTGAGATTAATTAATTAATTACTTTTTAAAAAGGAATCTAAATTTTGGTAATATTGATACTTGAACTTTCATTATTTTAATTAAATTAACAGTGTCTATGATAATAAATTAAAAATTTTGATTCCATCAATGACATTGTGTGGTCTTTGACTTATAAATCTTTTTTCTAATCCTGCAATTTCATTAAACATAACAAAAAAAAGAAACCAGGAAATTTGAGCCAATTTTCCAAGAACCCAAACAATGCATAGGAGCACAAGAAAAGAAAAACAAGAACCTGGAAAACGTATAAAAAAAATGATTTTTGAGCTGTATTCAGTAAAGAGAGAAAGAGAGAGATACCGTATAGGAGATGGAGTTGGGCTTGGTGAGGAGTGAGGCTTGAGTGAAGTTGCAGAGATTGAAAGCTCTTTGGTTCTGGAAAATGTAGAGGTTGTAGTGATACTTATGTTTAAAAACTGAAAAAAAAAAAAAAAAAAAAAAAAAAGGACATGAACATGAAAATGGAAAAAAAGACAAAAGAGAAGGAACGTTAGTAGGTAGCCAAGAAAGAAACAAGAAACTAAAATCTTTATGGGTTATTACTATTATTTTAAGTACTTACTTATTGAATCACCAACATGAACAGTAGGATTTTTCCATTCTGAAACACCATCTACTAATATTGTTGTGGAATTACAAATTTGAAAGATTAGGGAAAGGAGAAGAGAGAGAAGCAGAAGCATAGTGGAGAAAGAAAATGAAATTTTCAGGGAATCTAATGTTTTTGTAAGTAATAGTTAGAAGGATTTAATTTGAGTAATTATAAGGAAGAAGGAGAAGAAGTTTTTGAAAAATGTGAATTGACTGTTAAAATGTCAGATGTGTTTGGCCTTTGGTGGGAGGAGAAATATGGATGACAGACATAATAGACATTGAAGATTGTGTTTTGTGTCTGTATATATTATTATTATTATTAGTATTATTTTACACAGTAAAAGTTGAAATGATTTTGTTTGTGGAACATCTTACCCACGTCATTAAAAATTTAAAAAAAAAAAAGGGGAAGGGAATAATTAATCTATTAATTAATTAAATGAAGAAAGAAAATTTGGGTGATGAAAAATGATGGGGATTATTATTCTTAAATGATTAGTCCTTTGCCTAGAAAGCCTATAATCACTTCTTCATGTTGTTCTTTTTTTTATTACTATTATTTTCTTGGGAGGAGATGAGGAATCTAATTTTTACTTTCTTCTATGAAATCTCTTCCTTTTCTTTTAGGAATTATTTTAGTGCTTTAATTCTTTAATTTGTACAATGTAATGATGCTTATGGTTTGATGGTTGAGGGAATAAGAAAGTCTGTAAATGTAAAGAAGAGTGCTTTTATGAGTGGAGACGGGTGAGCAAATTGAACCGAACCAAACCAAGGCCATAAAATACAAATCAAACTTTTGAACTGAACCAATCGGTTTTGGTCAATTTTGATCAGTTTTTGCCCTTTTGATTCGGTTTTAAGTTCAACTGAAGAATTTACATGAAAATGACTCAAGCTAAACAATAAATTTGGTTTAAACCGGTTAACCAAACCTCTCAAACACCTAATCAAACCGAACCAAAATGGATTGGGGTTTTTTTTTTTTTTTTTTTGTTCTAGTTGACTTACTCTTATAGTAAGCAAATCTTATCTCTTCTTCAAAAGAAAAAATACAAAGAAGAAAATTAAAGACCAAGATTGGAGCCTCATTCTTTAGTACGATGATCTTCTTAAATAGTGTGTTTTTTTCAACAAATAGTTAATCTGAAACAAAAATTTATGATCATAATAACTTAATATATATCCTAAAAAACAATTTTATTGATTATCTCATCATTTTTTTTAAATCACTATTTGCAAATTACAGCACACGTTCTTGTAGGAATATTATGAGGCTCATATGCATAATTTGATAACAAATACATTATAAAATCTCAATGATTATGTGTAATTGTATGTTTCTTTGAATTAATAAAAAAAGTCTGAAAAAACCTGCGGTTGTCGCTCAATTGGCAATGCAGGCGGGACATGCAGGAAGAGTTCTTGGATTCTATTCCTACTAAACACACTTGTATGGAGAGACAAAGAGTCGAATTAGGCGATCCTTGGTAATAAGATCCGAGTACCAGTGATTTATACTAAAAAAAAGTCTAAAAAGAATTTAGTAATGATTTGTATATTTGCATATTACTCCCTATGTTATATTCAGATAGAGAAAACTAACTTTTTACACAAATTAAAAAATTAGTTTAATTGTAATTTTTGTTCATTTCTTTCCTTATTTTCCCCAAATCAGCATTAACTCCCTCTCAACTTTCTTTGCTAAGCCATATATGTAGGAGAGAGAATTTTAGTGCATTTAAGGTGAGATTAAAGATTTCATTTAGTTCTAGGATGTAATTAAGTAAAAAAAAAAAAAAAAAAAAAAACAGAAAATGGAAAGTTCAAAGTGATTGAAAACAGATTTGGAAATAAAAATCAAAATTTTCAAAATTAAATTTGGCTCTAAAACAAATTTGAAGTTGTGAATGAAAATTTAGGCGTAATTTTTCGCGTTTGAAGCAAATTTTTTATTTTTCAAGAGTAAAAGTCTCTTCAAATTCCACAAATTTGCCTTATATAAATGGACAATATCTCACAACTAAAACGAATCCATCTAGAGATTCAATATGAACCCACCAAATCAGTTTGATCTTAACCAGGTCCCAGCAAACTGACATGCAAGTGAAGAAGATGTCCGCATTTTCACAAACTTGTTTATAGATCTCAAGTTTGTTCCCACTGAAGAAGAATATGGTTTTGCAGGTAATCCGATCGTACAACCATCAAAAACAGTGTTACACAAATGCCAAGAAGAGGAAACAAACGAAAAAATATTTCTCAAGAAGTAAAAAATTATGTTCATAAAATATTGCTTGCTGATATGGAAAAGGGTGTGGAATATGCACGCAGTATTGAACAAGTTGCAAACATATTTTCAATTTTTGTGAAGTCAGTCTACAAAATTTGGCACAATGCTAAAGATGAGTTAGAACATACTGTTGGAGTGAAACGTCCTTAGAATAGAGGCAAGAAACGAGTTGAAATCCCTCCTGAAAAGATAAAACAAATCCCTATGAGAAGAAGAACCACCATTCGTTCTCTCTCTCATAAACTAGGTCATTCATTGTTATGTGTGGATAGACTCATAAAAAAGGGCAATATCAAAGCACACTCTAATGCAATCAAGCCACTTCTGAAGGATGAGAACAAAAGCAACGGAGTTCAAATTTGTCTTTCGATGCTCGATGTAGGTACAATTAACAACAAAATTTCATTCCTCAACATGGAAAATGTTATTCACATTGACGAAAAGAAACGCAAAAGTTTTATCTTGCAAATGATGAGGATAAGCCTTTGCGCAGATGCAAAAGCGAGTGCTTCATTCCTAAAATTATGTTTCTAGCAGCAGTTGCTAGACCTAGGTTTGACACAAATGGATAACTTATTTTCGATGGTAAAATTGGAATTCAGCCTTTTGTTAACAAAAAGCCAGCTAGAAGGAATAGCAAAAATCGGGTAGGAAGAATGGAATCAAAGCCAATCATGTCGATCACCAAAGATGTAATAACAGAAATTTTAATTGGCAAGATGTTACCTGTAATCAAAGAAAAATGGCCACAATTGGGTTCAAGTTTAGGTGATTAAATTTTTAATTGTATATAATGCAAATTTGAAACTAATTTTAACTTATTTAAAACTTTTAAATAATTTTTAAAATAAATAATGTTAAATAATTTAAAATTAACATGCATTAAAAAATTTTAATTTTAAGTGAATCAAGTGTAGTCGAATTAGTCTTTTTATTAATAATGAAAATGGAAGGTTTTAAGTTCGAGACCTTTTGACAAATGAGGAGTTAGGACAATTATTTTGGAGGAGTCAACAAAAGTTTTTAAAATTTTTAAGAGGTCAAATATAATTTTTTATAAGAATTTTTTTTTAGTTTCTTGGGAGGTTAGGCCTCCTTTAGTCTCTATAGAGCTCTTCTCTCGGTCTTGATCATAAGAGTCTTGCTCTTAATCATAAGAGTCTTCATTAATTTAGTGAATCAGAGAGGGTTATGCTTTCATTACAGTTCTAATGTTATTTAATGAATTTTTAAAAATAAAATTTTAATTTTAAATATTAAATAATGTGATAGAACACTGGTCAAGTTTTCCTCTGTTCAAGTTGTTTTCGAAAGCAGAAATGTAATAGAATGAGGGTCCACTATCTTCATTCTTTTATCTAGTATAGGTACATCCAACACAAGTGGTTAAACATAACGACAAAAGAGACCCTTGTCTGTAGTGAAGATAGCTTGCATGCTTAGCTCCTAAGACCAACCCACTTCAACTAAATTAATATTGTGAAGATAGGTTGACTGAAATAACATTTTAGGACTACACGGTGAAGGTTTGCAATGGATAAGACTCAGATTCGGACTTTTCACTGCCTACAAGAGATATAAAATTTAATATTGGAATGAAATGAATATGAATTCCAAACGAATTACATAAAAATTTATAAAATTCACTCCTGTTAGACATAAATTTTCATTAACAACTTAGTGTTAAATATCAAAATTTTCAATTTCTTTTTAATCAGGATTTAAAATTATTTGGACTGAAAAAACAAGTTAACCTAAATTCAAAATTAAAGAAGAAATTTAATTTGATGTGCATAAATTAACTCGAGAGTGGCACTTAATAAACTTATTAAAGCAAAAAATTTTCAAAAGTAGCCCTAGAATGAGCTAGATAAGGGCAATTGCTTTTCTTTGCGAATTTCGAAGTGGGCCAAGTCTGCCAACAATAAGAGGGCTAGTTCATACAGAGACAAAGACAAAAAGACCAAAAAAAAAAAAACAAAAAAAAAAAAAAAAAAACAAACAAAAACAAAAGAAAGCTCAGTAACACAAAGTACTTTTCAAAAGAGAAATATCGAAGACCATAAAATATTTGTTGAAACTTAAAAGCAATTTGCACATAATGAGAAATGAGACATCCAATTCTTATTAATAACAATAAAATGTTTTGGACTTGATAATTTTTCCAACATTCAGCCACAAGAACACTGACCAAACAATCATCATGGTAGCAAGAAACTTTCAAAAATGCCATAGCGAATGGGAATTTCTCACACCATTATGACAGTATCATCAGTAGACATCAGACATATGTAGCCAATTTCCACGAAAATAATGCAAATATAGAAATAATTACCATCCATATCCACCAAATCTATATATTTTTCTTTTTTTCACAAAGAGCTATCATAAGTTGCCAACACATAAATATAGTGAACCTTGTCCAGAATCCCTTCTTTCCCTCGTACAACAGCCAATGCATTACTACACCTGCTAGCTACATAAAATAACAAAAGCCTTCTGTCATTTGTCTTTCTATCATGGACCTTCCCATAATTTAGTTAACAAGGAATTTCCTTTCATGATTCAGGTTGAAGTGTGCTATTTTTTTTTTTTTTTTGTCTTTGTCCCCATTTTTTTTCACATAATTTATATCAGAAACCGTGATTGCTCCAGACAACAATCGGGTTCAAATACCTAATCCAAAAGAAAATTAACTTTTTAACATCAATGCTGCTTTTCCTTTCCATACTACCCCTTGAGCACATATAATCTACCACTGCAAGGAGTGAACTCTACGGAGTTTACGAGGTGGTCTTCTCTTTTCCACAACAGGCACCACTTTCTCCATAAGCTGTAGGGACAAAAAAAAAGGGACGTACATGAGTTAACGGTGAAAACAAAAATGTATAAGCTAATGGTTTATGCTTTACTAACCCTATTTTTCCTTATCTCCTTCCCATCAATATCATATGATCTTGCTTGCACAAATGCTCAAATCCATGGAATCAAGATCAAAGACGATGAAGAAATAAGTTATCATCTTCAAGCAATGATTTCTTTTCTTCAAAGTTTATAGCATATTATATTATCATATATGGAGAAGTTTTCCACACAAAATGAAACAAATAAATAGACAATTTACCCTTGTTCTTAAAACTCACTTCCAGTTCAGTTCATCTCTACAACTTTATTCTTGAAACTTTTGAAGAGAAAAACAACATAGCTATTCCATTTATGATATAGAGAGTTGGAGTAGGCAATTTCAGATAATCTTATAGAGAAACGAAGACCTTCATGCTAACATATTTACCTATGATTCTTTTTTTATTATTATTTTGTATTCCTTTTTCTTTGAGGGGAAGGTTTAGCCTTGAACTTCAACCGATGACAAATGTAACAGTTAAGCCCCTCTTAACTGTTTACTTTATCTATGATTCTAGAAGATAATGTTTATCACAGATAAAAACAAACATAATACCAAAAATTCCCTTTCATATCTACAGATACAATAATAGGGGGGCTTCATGGAAAACGGGCTCAATATATCAACGAATTTTGTGAGCAAACAGGGGTGAAACTAGACTTTTTTTTTTTTTTTTGGGGGGGGGGGGGGGGGGGGGGGGTTGTTAAAGAGGAAAAGAAATTGAAAGCAAAATTAGGGGCCTACACGGATATTTTTTAAAAATTAAATATAAAATTTTTGGGAGAAAATATAATTTTGAAACATGTTGGTAAGGCCAATAAGGACATTTTAAAAATACATATAAACTTTAAGAGGGAAAAAGATTAAATTTTGAAAAATCTTGAGGAGGCCAAGGCTTAAGGTGGTTTTCCCCTGAGCAATTATGATTCTGACTTCTTGCATTTTATGCATTATGACTCTGCTTTCTAGGCTTCCATATCCATGTTATGCAGCAACGCTCTGCTAAAAGATTAATTTTTCTCTTTAAAATTCTTATAACAATGTTTTTTTTTTTTTTTTCCTACTTCCCTCAATATCAAAAGCTCTAAAACTCTATGAAACAGCTATGGAACTTCTACATTTCAGACATTTCTCATCCTTTTATGAGACAAAGCTTATGAACCAACAAGTTGCTTTCAGATGTGATCAAACTCCCTCATGACCTACTCAGTATAATGGAATAACATTTGAAAGACAAATCGACACTAATTCCATTTTGTAGCAGTAAATTTTAGCAATGTGTGGTTTGCTAGACTACTCTATTTCCTTCAGTCTTTAAGTTCAGAATCAACATGAGAATCAAAAGATAGTTGCATCGTCCCTTTTTGCTCTAGGCCAATTTCAATGAGAAAAACTAAGAAGTGGCACCTGTAGCTCAACCAAAACTATTATATTTGGAAGGAAATAATCCTACAGTGCTGTTAGGAACACAAGATATATATACTACTACATATTTTATCCGGTAATCAGTCACATGTAGGATGCCAACGAGCTGCAAATGATGAGTGTAGAATAATTACAGAAATCCATTCTTGCTTTTTCTCAATTCTCTTTCTCTCTTCTTTCCCTTTCCCCTCCAATTTTCCTTCTCTTTCTCAACTTGTCCCACTGTTTCTCACCCTCAAATCACCATTTTAGGACGGATCCTAATAACTACTTTATGACTAATTTATATTTGATAAAAAATGAAGTATGGGGGGGAAAGGAAAAATTTTATTATTATTATTATTTTTAAATAGTAGTTACCGTATGCTTCTATTTTCACTTTAAAAATCATCAGTATGAAAGATTCAAAAAATGTACATGTAGGACTACAATTTAAAAGGAATTTCAGGTTGGCTGACATGCTTTAGAAAAAAGGATTGATCACTTTCAAAAGCAAGACACAGGATTGGGAAAGAACATCCTAGATGCAGTTCAAATTGCAAAAGACTTGTCATCCAATTTTGCAAAAAAAAGAAGAGACAGAGTAGATAGATAGTCTAAACTTCTGGGTATTAACCATGAGCCCTGTCCTTGTCATACAATATTGGAAACTAGAAAGATCACACAGTATCCCTGAGGAATCCATAGACTTTCAGTACTTCAAAAATAAGATATTGCCATTTGTGCCTCTTCTTTTGAAATTTAGAAAATTTTTAAATATGTTGATGAATATTTATTCCTATCATCCACACACATGTGCATACATACCCGACCTTTTGCATATGTGTCAGTCCCAAGCCCACACCATTGCAAGGAAAATCATAAACAAAATCATTTTTGTTTGGCATTAACTTAGAAACAAGATGTCTAGCACCTCTCATGAAAAAAAACAAAATCTACGTTGAGAAAAAAAACTCTCCAAAAGTTTATACTCGGCTTCTTTCTCCCTCTCTCATCCATCTCTATTAGTTTTTGGGTCAACTTAGCTGGTCCTCTACCATAGTTCATAGTTTTCAACTTTTTGAAAATTTCTAACTTAATCAAATGCAAGCATCTCCATATTTCCAAAACAGTAACAACATCAACATAAAATTCATACCTGCTTGAACCTTTCTCTAGTCCTCTCTTCCTGAAAATCAAATATCTTTGGTTAGACATGAGAAAATGAACAAAATAATTGTTGAGGAATGTGGAAGCAGAGAAAACCCAACACAAAGGTCAAAAAGATCAAAAAAATAATCTCAAATAAAATATTGATGCTCTCTTTCACCATTACCCATTTACAACTAACAAACATAAGAATAAGATTATAAAACAAACACAGAAGAAGAAACCCAAGAGTATATAATTGCATTGGCTTGAAGCAAGCAATTTCTCAATATGCATAGGACCATGAATGAACTTGGCTGTAAATTTAAGAACCACAAGGCAACTGCTGTATGCCATAACATTAAATAATCACATGTGCATTAACAAAGTTGATATGCTCTATGTTCCATGACCACTCTCACATACAGAAACAAATTTATTCCAACAGCACAGGGTGGAATTCTAACAATTTTATGATTCAGTTGTAAATTTAAACTAGCTATGAGTTGCACCAACTACAACTAACAAAACCAAGAAAAAAAGAACAAGCAGCATAACAAAAACTTAACCAGAATGAAATAAATATGCAAATGCAAAGAACAAATAAGTCAGATTTTTGATGCTGCAGAGATTTTTAATATACTTTCTTTTTCTCATTAATGGCTTCATACTCTAGGAAAGTCGGTCACATACTACAACGCTTGTTTATTTACTCTAACGAATGAGATGAGAACAAATTAGAAGCATTGCTTCAGGAATCAGTAACCTGAAATCAGCATCACCAATTAATAGAAAACCTAATAACTTATATTAATGGTACGATATACTTCACCATTGAGCACCCAAACTAATCGCGTCTTTTTTCTTATACCTGCCTACAAGTAGTTCAGTCAGTAATGAGATATCACTAGTTAAAGCCATTTCTTGGATTCAGAGTAAGTCCATTCACATTAAACATGCCCAAAGAACCATACTATCAGAAAATAGCTTAATCGACAGACAATTTACCAACAATAACAGAATTTTAAAGCACTGAAGAAGTGTAAGGGCGCTAACTTCAAATAGCAAGCTTAGATAGCTCGGAAAATATGGAAGTTACTATTTTAAAACCTATGGATTAGCTACAAATAGTACCTAATCTGAATAATCTATCTGCAACGTGAGTATATGTTGAACTATCTCCATATGCAAACTTACAATTCCAATTTTTTTTTTTTTTTTCTAAAATAACAACAATAATTTACCTTCTCTTTGAGCAACCGCTCATTCTCCGCCTCTAGCCTTACTGCCATAGACTCCAATTCCACTTGATAAGCCTAAACCCAGAATGCCCACATTTAGAAAGAGATACACCTTAACCAAATTTAACCAAAGGACACACATACAAGCAAAGAATTTAAGCAAAAACCCATAAAAATTTCTACTTACTGACCTGTTTCCTCTCTCTAGACCTGGCAGCTGACTCTCTATTCTTGATCATCCTCCTTTGTCTTTGCTGTGCGGCCTTATCTAATGGTTCCATTACCGCTGCCCTCCCTCTTTTCCCTCTGCCTAAGACAGTCCCTTCGCTACCAGCAACCACCTCCACTCCATTCCCAAACCCCACAATTGACCCCTCAACTTTATCCAACATCTGGAACGCGCTAGGTGGAACAGGATCAAACGCATAAACTCCTCCACTTGGCATCTTGACCTCATCATCTTGTTCGACATCCGCCGCCCCAGCTTTAGCCAGAAAGTCCTCCAACGTCATCATCTCATCAGGCTCCTCCTTCATCTCCTTCCTCCCTGCCACAATTTCCCTCCATACATCATCCACGGTTTTATTACTCTGAGGAAGAACAACACTATTCATTTCTTGATTACTGCTATTACTAGCATGATTTGTCGTTTCAATTATTGTCGCCGTCTGCAGCGTAGGAGGCGGTGATGTTGGGAGAACGGGCGTAGGTGTATCTATAAGTGTAATTTGGGCATCAAGGAGAGTAGACTCAGCGGATGGAGTAGAATAGACATCACGTAAAATTCCGTCGACAGTCATTGTAGACGCCAACGATGACGACGACGTAAGATTACGATAGAAGCTTTTTATTCGATTAGATTGTGGTTTCGTAGAAGCAGAAGCAAGACCAGCAGAAGAAGAAGAAGCAGAAGCGCGTCGAGATCGAGTAGCTGCTGATGATGATGTCAGATCCGAATTTTTCGGTTTCGACGACGCCATCACCTTCGACGACGCCATTTTAGGAGTTTTCTCCTTTTCTGCTCCGATATTTCCTATCTCTCTCTAGGATTTACAGTTCACGGAATTCTCACTTTTTTTTCGTTTTTAAGTTTTCTAAATTACACTCTATACAGTGTGTATTTGAATTCCCATTCCACCTCTAAAACATATTGAAGAATTGATTTTGATTTTCACTTTTCAGTATAGGGTTTGGGGATTTTGGGTTTTGGGCTGTTAGTCTGTTGGGATCAAGGAAACTATCGTAAGGGAGCGTGTGCGCGTGAATGTTGTTTTGCATTGTTTTTTAATTTTCTTTTAGGAGAATTATTTTATTAATATTACCGGCAAATTATTTAATTTATTTTTTAAATTTAATTTCTTGAACTATTTTTACCTTTATATAAAAAAAATTAACTATTTAACTTTTCACACTTAATATAATTATTATTGTTTTATGTTTCATATTTTTTATTGTTCGACATTTAACAGTTAAATTTTTTTTTTCAAAATAAATAATAGGATTGAATTAACTTGGTTAAATTTAAAGGATTAAACAATAATTTTATTTGTTTATTTTTTTATTTTTTTGACTCCGTCTTGTTTTTATTTCTTTTTTAGGGAAAAGGCTAGGGTGACAAGACGGCATCTGGTGGCTGTGACATAACTTTTAATGGTAATTGGAGGCATCTACCAGAAATGGGAAGTAGGAACAGTAGATGATGCTTCACGGACGGTACGATAGTCCGGCTTTTTGTTTGATTGATGTAATTGATGTGTGTGGTTTTAATTGGTAGGTGGATCAGTGTACCTACTATATGTTGGGACATTGTGGGCCCGTTTCAGTGCTACATGGGCTCTATATCACTAGACAGCCCATTTTCCTAATTAAGCCCGTTTCATTATCATCTATTTGTATAGGGATAATTACTATGTAGTCCGTAGGTTTTGTTCAAATACACGCGGTAAAGATCTCAGTTTTTAAAATTATACTACCATTTAAGGAAAAATAATTATTTCATTCCTGAGTTTTCTATAATTATTTAAATAGTTCCCGATATTTATACAAATATTTATAACATCTCTTAGATTTACTTCCGTCTTATTAATTGGTCCTTTTATCCAAAAAATATATTTTTTCCGTTAATTTTAAGAGAAAAAGACGAAATTATCTTTTATAAGTTTTCATTATTTCGTCCTTGATGTTTGCCATAATTATTTAAATAGTCCCTAACATTTATATAAATATTTATAACATCCCTGAGGTTCACTTCCATCATATTATTTGATCCATCATATTATTTGATCCTTCTGTCCAAAAAACACACATGTTTCCTTCTCATTCGCTCACAAAAATGGTATAAACAAATTCCATAAAGCTCAAAGTAGAATGAATAACATCTACTTGAGCATCAAACATGTTCATATACTTAATCTTTGTATTTGCATCCAATGCATTATTTTGCTCAATAACCTTAACAATTAATCCCAGAAAGGCAGAAACAGTAACCATATGCAAAATCTGCCAAAAAGAAGACCAATATAGCAAAACAAAAATTTACACAGCACATTTAGCTTACTCTTGTTCACTTGAAACCCGACACCACCATTAACAAATGCCCATGTAAAATTTAAATCATAAATTGTAAACTAAATTTAAAGTAATCACCTAGTTTAATTTAAACTCAAAATTGAACAAGCAAATTAGAAATTTAGAAATTTACCCAAAATTTAGATTAAAATTTCTAAATTTTGGGGTAAATTTAAAGGATTTAGGGTAGTTGAAAGGGAGGATATGTTAATTAGAGGATTTAGGGTAGTTTGGTCATTCTATTAAAAATTAACAGAAAAATGTGTGTTTTTTAGACGGAAGGATCAAATAATATTACGGAAGTGAACCTCAGGGATGTTATAAATATTTATATAAATGTCAGGGACTACTTAAATAATTATGGCAAACCTTAGAGACGAAATAATGAAAACTTATAAAGGATAATTTCGTCTTTTCCTCTCAAAAATTAATGAAAAAAGTGTGTTTTTTTGGACAGAATGACCAATTAATAAGACGGAAGTAAACATCAGGAATGTTATAAATATTTATATAAATGTCGAGCACTACTTAAATAATTATGGCAAACTTCAGGGACTAAATAATTATTTTCCCATTATTTAATTCTTCATTATAAATCCGTTATGCTATAAAGTTCAACAGTTAGTTTTTCATTAAATGATTGCAA
Source organism: Jatropha curcas (assembly GCF_041381405.1). NCBI lineage: Eukaryota > Viridiplantae > Streptophyta > Magnoliopsida > Malpighiales > Euphorbiaceae > Jatropha > Jatropha curcas. The sequence goes on from NC_143159.1 coordinate 9,098,166, forward strand.
AATATAAAAAATATCCCTAAAGATAATAAGTTTAGTGTCATTAGTTAAGTGAAATATACAATTGATCTTAATTTTCATAAATTTACACTATTTAGTTATATATAGTAACTTTTTTAAGGGTGTTTTTGATATTTCACAACCACCTAACGGAAAAAGCTAATTGTTTGACTTAATAGTATAATAAAATTATAATGCAGGATTAAATAGTGTAATTTTAAAAATTGAGATCATTATTAGTGATTTGATAAAAATATAGGGACTATATAAAGTAATTCTCATATTTCTTTACCCAATGTGAGATGCAAATGGAAATGAACTTTAACCTTTTCTTTTACTCATTAAATATCTTAATTTATAAAATTATAAACGATAGACATTTTAAGTGGTCTATGAAAACTTTGATTGATTTCCTTAATTTGAATTTTTATTTTAGTTTGTTTTTTTTTATTTTTCAAATAATTCTCTTAATTACCGTTAAATAATAATAACTTAAAATAATTTTGATATTTAGATATATAATTCTCGTGTGAACGATACGTTATTCACTATTTTATTATTTGTTACAATTTTGTACACTTGCAAAATCAATCATCACTTGTTATTTCAAATCACTTGTAGAACTGAACACACCACTTGAAGATCAAACAGAGAGAGAACCATAAACATTTTGTTAAAAGTCAATCAAAGACCGAGACATCATTCTGCAGATGAAAAATGTCTGACAAGCCATGAATAGTATGGGACCAACACTCACAAGCAAAATTACAGTCAAGAAAAAGGTGTTGTAATGTCTCAACACTTAAAGCACACACAAGGCATCGTAAATCCATATCGATGCCCCGAGCTTGCAAAAGGGATCTTACAGGCAAGGAGGAATCACAAATACACCAAAGTAAATTCTTCTACACTGGCAAATTGAAAGTTTTCATAATCTAACCAAAAAAAAAAAAAAAAAAAAAAAAGTTGCATATTATTAGGTTTTAAAGAGGAAGTGTCATAAGCTTGGATTTGAACCTATCCTACCTCTAATAAAGAACTAAAAGGAAAGTATTGAGCTTGGAGTCACCAAAGCATTTGGATGGGTTAAAATACATCATACTTGCTTGCCCAAGGGATCGAGATTAAACTTGTGTAAACTCCTAAAATTCAGACCTCCCTCCCATTTGGAACAAAATATATGTTCCCATCATTTGCAACGAATACCATTATCCTCCTTCATGCATATGTTATATCATTATGACATTTTTATAAGGTCAAATCATTAGGAAGACATATTTAACATCGACAATTTTATACTTTCAACCAATTTTTTAAATTTTATTAATTGACATTTTGTATTTATTTTATTTTGTAACGATTATGACCTCTGATGATTATAATCTAAAATTAGTTGACGTCAAAGATGATAGAGTTAGAATAATTATTTTAGGAAGTCAAATAAAATTTTTTAAACTTTTAAGGCAAGATATAATATTTTTATATTTTAAAGGATTAAAATGTAATTTTTTATTTTTTTTTAAAAGAATTTCTTAGGGGCCGATTAGCCCTTTAGGCTCCCAAATAGTTGTGCCGCCTAATTGACATGACTTAAAAATTGACAGTGCAGTAACAAATTATTAACAAATCATCTCAGGAAAAAATAGTTTTATTTAATTAAATCGGTATTATTAATGAATCATCGAATGTTATTTATAGTCGTTACTATGTATTAATTTTTTTCAAATAATAAATATATGAAAAATTATTAATAAAATATAATATTTAAAAAATTCGCTACAGTAAAAGGATAAATATTTTATTAATAATTTTCTAAATATAAATTTTTTTTGGTTAGTTTTTCTTAATGAAGGTCAAAATAAGTAAAGGAAAAAGAGGAGAAATTATACTTTCTATTGTGAATAATTGTACAAAATACAATAAGAACCATGAAACAAAAGCATCCAAAATAAAATATTAAATACTATTCTTTAATTTGTAATTTATAAATAAATAAATAGTTACAAAACTGAAAAAGAAATTATATTTGATAATAAGTTTAATTTAAAAAGTAAGGATTGCAAATGCAAAAAAAAAAAAAAAAGAAAGAAAACTAAAAAGCTTTACATGTTTGCTAACAAAGCTACAAAGATTATAAAAAGAGACCACAGGGAGACAAAATTTTGTACCTTGTTGATAAATTTTTCTATGACGTGCGTTGCATGTCGAATATACTTGTTGTAATGTCATTTTTTTTTACTCTTTTAATTTTTTTTATCTATATAATATTAAAGCATAAATTTTTGTTTAGATTAAAATAAATACAATTAGTTAATTTGTATTAGATTTTGTCATACAAACTATTTGTAATGCTACTTTTTATATTCTTAATTCTATTTTTATATAATGAATTGATCTAAAAATAAATTTTAACCAAATCTCTAAATTTAATCCTTCACTCCCTAATTTATAAATGCAGATTCTTAAAACTTTGATAGATGCCTAAAAAGAAAATCAAGTCAATTCCTTACGCTCAACTCCAAATCAATATCTATATACAACTATAATAAAAAATAATAATAATTTACTTTTTACTGCTAGGTAAAAGAAAAAAATTGAGAAGGCAATATGAAACAGTAATCATTTTGACTATAGTGACATTATTATTACTCAATGTATTAAAGAAAGAAATATATGAACATACACACAAATTCTTGAAACCTAAAAAGTAATTCAAAATAGAAATATATAGTTATAATTTTTTCCAATTTCACAAACATTTTTTTCTTTCAAGTCAAATAGATTTAAGATATAAGAGAAAAAATATTAAGAAAATTAAAAATACTTGATCATCAATAGGCTATCTAGGATCCAATATTAGTGAATTAATAGATTTATTCAAATATTTTGTTTTCTATTGTTCTAAGTTGAAAAAAATTAATTAATTAATAAAATAAAATAAATGTTTTATACTTTTCAAATAAATTCTCAAGTTTTCATACAATCATACAATAAATATATATATAATTTTTATCTTTCTCCTAAATAAAATATTATGCATATTCTATTTGAAAATTTATTTTTTAAAAAACATATCCAATCAAGTTTCAAAAAAAAAAAAAAAAAAACATATCCAGTGAAATCATACAAACATAAAAAATATATATTAATTAAAATTTTTTTCTTTTTTTATCTCACTCCTAAATAAAATATTTTAAATTATAATAAAAATATAATAAAATAATAAAATATAAAATATAAAAAACTTTTAAATAGCTCATTATCATATATATTTATTAAAATTAATTAATTAATTAATTAATAAAAAAATTACATAAAAGAAACATTCTATCATCTCCAAATAATTCTCAATTTTCCATATAACCATACAAAAAATATATATATATTTTTTCTTATTTTATCTCATTCCTAAATAAAATATTATGTATATTCTATTTAGAAATTTATTTTTTTTAAAATATATCCAATAAAATCCTAGAAATATAAAAAAATATTAATAAAAAAATATACTTTTTCTTTTTTTTATCTCACTCCTAAATAAAATATTTTAAATTATAATCAAAATAGAATCAAATACTTAAAATATAAAATATAAAATTTTTAAATATCTCATTATCATATATATTTATTAAAATAAATAAATAAGTTAATTAATTAATAAAAAACATTACATAAGAGAAACATTCTATCCTCTCCAAATAAATCCTCAATTACCTACAACCATAAGAAATTTTTATTTTTTTATCTCTCTCCTAAATAAAATAATATGTATATTCTATTTGAAAATTTATTTTTTAAAAATATATACAAACAAATCATATAAATATAGAGAAAAAAGAATATTAATAAAAAATTATACTTTTTCTTTTTTCTTTTTTATCTAACTCCTAAATAAAATATTTTCAATTATAATCAAAATAGAATAAAATCGTATCTGAAACTCTTCCCAATAAAAGTCTCTCGCCTCTTATAGTACGGCATCCCATGTGTATCTATCTTTATCTAGATGTAGCTCGATTATCCTCATAATTTGCCTTGATGCTCGAGAGAATGGATATACGATGAGAAAAAATACATAAGTGAAATATAAGTAGACGAAAGCATTAAAATTTGAACAAAACCAAGTTCAAAGGAAAAAGTAAATAAGTACATACTGTCCTGCTATCAAACTGAGCTTGTTACGTGGCTCTGATGAAACTGCAAAAGAAGTGACAAATAACAGTAAATGACATTTATGATTACCTGGTGCAGTAGGTGACTGTGAAGCTAGTGAAGACTATGTTGGTCCAAGAAGTGGGGTAGAAGAGGAAAGAACAAAAGGAAGTGATGGCTGCACCGGAGGCTGAGCAAAGGATGAAGCCCTAGATGTACCTGAAAAAGAAGGAGGGATAGTCCCTCCTCATCCACGTGTATTGCGCCTCGGCCACGACCACTGCCGGACGCATTTGAATTAAACGCCCTGCCTCTAGCCATCTGTACTACAGATAACAGAACATACATATGTATGTATATAATTATATGTTCTTGTAGAACATGTGGTAAATATGTATAAAGAAAATGAATAACATTAAAATTTCTCATTAATAATATTATATATACATCTATTAATTTATTATCCATAATACATAATGCATTAAGTATTTCTGTCTTCATCATCATCTACTTCCTCTTCTTCTTCTTGCTCTTCCTCTTCTTGATCTTTGTCTTCTGAGGCACCCATGATGATTTGATCTTCTTCCTTTTCATCATCTGATGCTCCTATTTCAACATAAGTTCCGCTTTCATCATCCAGTTTATCTGTTAAATCTTCAACAACTTGCATTGGTTGTGTATCAACTGCAACTTCTTGAAATGGCTTACATATTGCGAGTAAAGTAGATTGTTTGGTTTCAACTGCATGAACAACTGCTCTAGGCTTGATTTTACATACTGTCATCCAATCGCAACGATCTCGTTTCAATGATGGATATGGAACATAGTACACCTGCGCAACTTGCATCGCTAACACAAAAGGTCTGTACTTTGTACATCTTCTTCTATGATTAATATCCAGAAGATTATACTTAGCACGAACCTTCATCCCGACATTTGGCGAAGGATCAAACCATTCACATTTGAATAAGATTGTGCACTTGATTGGTAGGGAAGGATATTCTAACTCCAAAACTTTAACCAATTTGCCATAAAAATCATTTGACTCGTTACTATAGTTTGATCCCTTTATGCAAACACCACTGTTCATTGTCTTTCTGTTTGTCCCATAACCTTCAGTGTGAAACTTGTAAAAAGTTCACTGTTTGTTACACTTAGCATGTCAAACAATTGTTGTGCTGCATAGTTTGGCGATTCCTCCATATTGTCCCAATGGAATTCTGCTCTACCAGCATCAATTACCATATCATTGCATCAATTACCATACTAAAATTACAAAAGCTAACCTTTTGAACTTACAGAAATAGAGTGGCTTAACCCACTAGAAACTCGAGGTTCACCATGATGTATCCATTCGTAATAATTTTCCACGAACCCATTTTTACATAAATGAAGTTTAATTGTATCGATATCTAAGAAGACTCTATTTTGACATTTCATGTGATTACATGGACACCTCAACTTATTACCATCCATACAACTGGGATTACTAACTGCAAACTCTATAAACGATTCCAATCCTTGCAAGAATTCATTTCTTAATATCCCATTGACCTCGTACCTCCAGTACATCAAATCTCGATTAGTCCGCATTTTTTTACGTAATTAACACTCTGTTTATAAAGGGCAAATTATATGTAATTGCATAAATCATCCTTAAAACAGACCAAAAGTAATGTTCCATTTACATTTCTAACCTACTAAGGCTATTTCTATAATAAGGGTAACTATATATGTTGTAAACTCACTAAGGTTATTATTTCTAACTAACGGTGTATATATATATATATATATATCAGTAAGTGTACGATTTCTAATATTTAGTTTTTAAAAAAATTTCGGCAGCACTTAGGTATAACATAATCAAATCTCAAGTCAAAACACACTCACATAAATACTTCTATATAATCCCAACATTCTCCAAAGTCAAAAGGCCACTACTAGGCCTCCAACTCAAACGCATTTATGTGATTTCCACTCAAATGAAAACACAAATCAACATAAAGTAATTTCAAATAATAATTTCAATACATCAACTCAAACACATTTATGTGATTTCCACTCAAATGAAAACACAAATCAACATAAAGTAATTTCAAATAATAATTTCAATACATCATCGCAAATTAGGTTTTTTAAATTTGATTAGTATAAATTTCGATTACTATTAAATTACACTCATTAATTTTTTTTAGTTACAAATTACAATTATTTCAATACTATAACTAGTGTTATAAATTACAGTCATTAATTTATTTTGTTACAATTTACAATTATTTCAATACTATAACTTATAAAATCTATGCTTTTCTCATTACTAATTTCCTTGATTTCAAGACATGATGTGTGTATTTTGACAATCTATTGATACACGATTCTCGGTATAAAATCAAAGTTAAAATTTTTTATTTATTATACGGTGCTGTATCAAACAACTTGAAATTAAAATTAATAATTATTGAAATTTTAATTTAATAATTATTTGAGTTTGAATGATGTAAATCAAATACACTTTAGCTTAAAATTGGTCATGTTAGTGATAATAGGCAAATAATGGTTAGTGAGGTAGGATAGATGTAACAGCCCAGCCCATGGTAGATATTGTCCGCTTTGGGTGCCAAACCTGGCCTGAACCCTCACGGTTTTGTTTTTGGGCCAGGGAAAACCTCCGCTCTGCCAGCCCAAAACGCGTCTACCATGTTCAAGGTTGCCACCCTTTATGTATAGGACTTCCACCTTGTGCGTAGCCGATGTGGGATTCGCCTAAGGTGTTGTGCCCCAAACCTGGGATGTCACATACACCCCCCCTTAGGGACTCAGCGTCCTCGCTGAGGTTTGCCCCACCACCGGCCAGAGGGACAAGGCTTGGCTCTGATACCAAATTGTAACAGCCCAGCCCATGGTAGATATTGTCCGCTTTGGGTGCCAAACCTGGCCTGAACCCTCACGGTTTTGTTTTTGGGCCAGGGAAAACCTCCGCTCTGCCAGCCCAAAATGCGTCACACTAGTTCAAGGTTGCCACCCTTTATGTATAGGACTTCCACCTTGTGCGTAGCCGATGTGGGATTCGCCTAAGGTGTTGTGCCCCAAACCTGGGATGTCACAATAGAACCATGGGTTTGACAGTAAAAAAAAATTAGTACAATTTGAATATAATACATTTCTCAAAAAAAAAAAAAAAACGAACAAAAAACCAAAAAAATATCAACAGCTGTGTATCAAAGGGAAAAAGAAAATCTTACATTGGTTTTACTAAACACAGTTAAAATTCATTACTCCAATTCTCACATCAAATTCAAATGACAGGCCAAACATGATAATATCAAAAGGTTAAGCAAAATTATTTCTACACATATCCAATATAGAACACTCTCTCAAATCTATGTGCAGAAGAAAGTGTTTTCAATAACTTATTACTATTTTTTTTTGTTACAAATTACATAGGTTAAGGTGACCTACCTAACTAGGCGAATGAAGGTGTAATCTTCGACGAGAGGGGCTTCTCCGGTGACCGGCGCTGCAATAGAGAGGAGGAGGCGGTTGGAAACAGCACTGCAATAGAGAGGAGAAGGAGAAGAAGCTGCTGCGCTCGTGCAAGGCGACTAAGGGGTTATAAAGCCCTATTTTTTTGCGACCGACAATTCATTAAAAAATTGGTCGCAATTTTTAATCCTGCAATGTCGTTTTGTTGTCAGACAAATTGCGACCGACTTGTGACCAAACCGACTTGCGATCAAAACCATCGGTCGTAAATCGGTCACTAATCCCTTGCAAATAGGAAACTAAATTTGGCGCTGAACTATAACGCGCAATTTTGCGACGGACTGTGAAACGGTGGCAAATCCGTCATAAATTCGATTGCAAATTAGTCGCAATGGGGTCGCAAAATGGAAACCAAACTGGCGGGAGTTATTAGCCCTAGAATTAGCGACGGATCTGCTCGCGGTCGCAAGTCCGTCGCAAATTCTGTCGCCGTTTGGTCTCAAATCCGTCGGCGGATATTCAATCTCCCAATCATCGCAATTGGTCACAATATCATCGCAATATTGCGACCGACGTAAATCGGTCGCAAAAGCATGTTTTTTTGTAATGATATCAAGTTGATATTTAACAGATAAAAGCAAAAATCCTAAAAATTATTACTACCTCTATTGCATAATACTTGTCACATTTGAAAAAATAGTTTATTTCAAAATACTTATTACATTTGTAGTTTCAAGGAGTAATAAATATTTTTTTTCCATATTTACCCTTTGTATATGATTAATAATTATTACTTCAATTTAATGGTTTTCTTAGAGAATTAGTATTACATGAAGGGTAATATAGTGATTTATTCAATAATTTATTATAACTTAGACAAATTTAACGGTTTTCTTAAGGAATGTGAAATTCCAAATGTGACAAGTATTATGGAACAAAGATAGTAATATTAGTGTGGAAAAATGTATAATATTATCAAAATTTATAAGTTCAAGTGCATGATAGGTCATCTGTAAAATTTAGAATGCGATAAGATTAAAGTTGTAAAATTTAAGGATAAATTTATATATTCAACCCAATTTTTAACTAAATTTTAAGGATAAATTTATGTATTCAACCCAATTTTTAAGTAGTGATGGGACAAAGCATAACGACGTGCTTTAATTTGCAAGATGTATCCTTTTAAATGAACAATGTGTTCTAAGTTTCCAACCAAACCGAAACTAGGATAGATACATAGGACAAAACACCAAATTTAGGGAAGCAGGAGTTGAAAGATTCTTGGACGTTACAAACTATACAATAAAAAAAAAAAACCTATATGCCTATCGTAACTGTATCTATAACGAACTCATATTTAAAAAAAAAAAAAAAAAAAAAAAAGCATATTTTTGGATTTCTCAAATTAACAACTCATCACTTAATATATTTCTTTGTGTACAAGTTACGATAAAGCTATGGCAATATAGTGATGATTTGTATGTGCCACATTTTAGTTACTCTACTACTTAATTACTTCTTGCATGGTGCCTTATATACTTGATTATATTCACGTTATTTTCACATCTAATTGGGAATTATTTATTCCATAAACAATAATTATATATTGTTATCTACCATATATTTTTCAAGAGATTTGATGAAATTATATAGAAGAGTTTTTTTTTTTTTTTTTTTTTTTTGAAAATTATAGAAGAGTTTAAGAAATACGGAATAAAATATAATTGCTCTATCCATCATAAGAGCTTTTGATTTTGAATAAATCAAAATAAAACAATTAGAATAATTATTTACATAGTAATTATTGAAATTACTTCTCTACATTTGGTGTATAAACTCAATTTTATACGAACCAATGAATAATTACTATTTCGAAAAAAAAAATTTTGTGTTTTTTTTCTCAGTAACACAATATACCCTCATTTATCCTATGTAATTTATTAAATTGCTTAGTGTAGGGGTAAATTCACACATTTAGTGCAGGTAAGAACCCGTTTGGAATAAATGGATTCTATAAAATTTTGAGAAATTCATTTGAAAATCCAAAATGTTGTGTTTGAAATGAAAAAAAAAAATACAGATTTGAATTCTACGAATTGAATTATAGTAGAATTGAGTATGCCTAACTCAAATTCTATTAAAATTGATGGAATTTGTAAATGAATTCAACAAATTTGACCATTAAAATGCTTATTAGCAAAATTACCATCTACTATAAACTCAACTACTTTCACTTTTTTTTTCTTTTTTGTTTATTTTCTTTGGAAAATTTCAAACTATAACAACGTTATTTTTTTTAATCCAATAATGACGTTAGTCCATATTTTTTATTTTTTTTTCCTTTTTTTTGGAAAATTTCAAACCAGTAATGACGTTTTTTTTTCTTTTTAAAGTCTAGTAATGATATTAGTTATTAGTACTGTGAAATTATAAAAACTGAATATCAACAATTGTTTTCAAATACAATTAAAAATAATAATAACATTTTTAATATTTTTTTAGTTTCCTAATTAATTACTTAAATCAACAAATTTTTTTACGTCAATTAAAAATAATTATTATGCTGAATGTTACTGTTTAAATAATTAATTAATTAGCATGAAATATTAATTTACTTATTTATATGAAATTTATCAATTTTTTTCTCAGTAACACAATATGTAATTTTTTTCTCTCACATAATACATGCTTGAACAGAAGAAGGTTTTGAAATTGTTTTTTTTTTTTTTTTTTTTTTCGGGTTTTATTGAAAGTTAAATGGACCCGAATATTATTATGGAGATAGCACTTGGGCGATATACTGGTACTGTGGATACTTCATTAGTATGTGTTGTTTTGTTATTGGCACCACTACTGACTATCCTATTGAATTTTAGTATAGTTAGTTAATAGCATAGTTATAAAACCCGACCTCATCCCGATGGATCAACCTAAAAAACCGATGAACCTGACCTCAAGATTGAGCCAATTTTGATTTTGAACCATTTAAGATAGAGAATCCGATAGAATTGATTAACCCATGGTTGAACCGCTCGATTCGCACGTACTCGATTGATCCCAACTGATTTTTTAGTATTTTTAATTATTCCCTCCGTCTCATTTTGTTCACTTGTTATTCCTTTTTTGGATATCCCAAAACGTTTGCAAGATTTCTAAATTTATATATTGATAGCGTTATTTTTATAGTATTTTTAATATAGTTCATATTAGGATTTTTAGCATTTTTATTTCCAATTTTATTTATATTTTTGGGTAAAGCTTCCTTGAATCATAATCCACTTGATCTTAAGGAAATTTGTAGGGTTTTGGTACAGAAAAGAGCAAAATAAAGCAAAACACTTAGGCTCTAGCACGCCCTGCCCGTGCTGGACTCGAGGAAAATCAAGTGGAGACTCAGACTCTAGCACGCTCAGACAGTGCTATCTGGCACGCCCGTGCCTAAAGTGGACATCAAAATAAAGACGTGCTTGCCTAAGCACGCCCGTGATGCATTTCATCCTGGAGACTTAGAGCCTAGCACGCCCTAGCCGTGCTATGGGGCACGCCCGTGATGCATTTCATCCTGGAGACTTAGAGCCTAGCACGCCCTAGCCGTGCTATGGGGCACGCCCGTGCCATAGATTCTTCTCTGGACGTGCCACTGAGCACGGCCCGTGCTAAACCATCCTTAGAACTCAGGCTCTGGCACGCCCCGACCGTGCTGCACAGCACGCCTGTGTTACGAATTAAGTACTGTCTTAAGTCGAGAACGCCAGCTAGTCTCTATCACTTGCATGGGCCCACCTCAGATACTTTCCTGACGTACAAATCAAGATTTAATCCTATTTAGGTAGATGGAAGAGTCCTAATTAAGAAGAAATCCAAAGCCTAAACAGTTTCCTATCTCCAAAAAAGATTTCTTACTTAATGATGATTCTATTTTCTAAATGAAGTCGGATTTTCTCCCAATAAGTCTATATAAAGAGAGGAGTCATTCATTATACAAATATCTCTAGTTTTGATAGTTTTTGTTCTATTATTTCTCTCTCTTTCCAAGACTTCAAGCATTCAAAATCTGTGCAAGGATTCAAGGAAGCCGTCCAGAAGTAATTATTGACTAGTTTTTATCTCTAAACTCTTAATCTTGTTTTACTTTTCATTATTCACATTGATTATGAAATTTTTATTAAGTATTATTGAGTTTTATTTAATTACTATGTCGAACTAAACTCTCATACTAGGGATTTGATGTAGCTTAATTTCTTTTCCAATTTATAATATCAGATTTGTTTTTTTTTTTTTTTTTTTGGTTCAAAGTATAATTTGTTATTAAACTTAATGCTACCGAGCAGAGTTTCTTCTCTGGATTGATTTATTTCATTAATCATTATCAGGAGAAGGGTTTTGATATGAAAAGGGTAATAAATTACATGAGAATAATAACTTGATGCGAAAGCTGTATGGTTTGACTCATGGGGGTTTTCATAAGTTAATGACCTTAGGTTATAAATTCACAAAATAAACCGTGAAACCTAATGATTTAATTCATGTTTGATTGCGCTATTGGAAGATATGTAATTAAATCGGATTAAAATAGCTGACAATGCATAGAGAGAGCTTGTTAGTGAATTTAGGGATATTTTCCCTATTTTGAACAATTAAAATTGATTAACGAATTAATAAAATAAATTGCATAGAATTAAGTGAAGTCAAAATCTCTAGTAGCTTTTAATCCTTGATTCTTTTAATTAAAAATTGCATTGCTTGATTTCTTTTTATTCTCTTTTATTTACTAAAGTTAGTTCTTAAATATAATTCCTTTTATTGTCGTTTAAATAATAATAGGTTAACATAATTTTAGTGCTTGGTATACAATCCCTGTGAATACGATACTCTTCTCATTCTACATTATTTGTTGCGATTTCGTAACTTGTGAAAACCACTGTCATATATGTAAACAATTATTTTTTCCTATGATAACATTTATGATTGTTTATTAAATGAATGACTTTTATTAATATATCTTAATAAGTTAAGGGCAAAAAATGACAAAATAACTTTTGTTTGACTAAATTCTTAATATGTATATTTTATCAAATCATGCAAATAAAATGTAACGGAGGGAGTATTTTTTATTATATAGTAATTATTTAATGAATATATATTATTAATATTTTATTGACCCATAATGGGTTAAACCAATAATCTATCCACCCGATTCTTTACTCGGTGAGTATCCAGGCCGAGTGTAATAACATTGGTTAATAGGATGAACAAGTTTGGCCCCTCCTGAAATACTAATGCACTTAATATATCACTAGTTAGGCAAGATGAGAAAGATTTTTCTTTTTTTTTTTTTTTTTTTTTGTTTTTTGTTTTTTTTTTTTTGGTTCTTCTTTTTTCTTTTGGGTAACACGGTTTTAATACCAGAAAATTTTATTGAAAATTAATATACATGTGAGAAAGAATGGGAATTGGGAAAGAAATGGATAACCCTAACTGTAATTCAACTTTCGACGCATACACAAAAACACAAATGCTCTTTTCTTATTAATGGGTTGAGTATCTTATTAGGTTTTCTTATACAATATCCACTCACTCCAGTTCAAATACAGCAACAAGCCAACAATTCCTATTAGGGATATTATCTAAAGTATAAGTTTATATATTTATATTATATTTATGTCATAGAGGATATAACGGTAATTGATCATATATTTATATAAAACTTGTATAAGAAGAGTGTTTCATACTATTTTCATGGTTTTTAGATACAATTTTCCGGGCACATATGATGAAAAAACTGTGGGCAAACTGACAAACTGTTGGAACAATATAAGGACAAGCATACAAGCTAATATATATATATATGTATAAATTATAAGTATATAACAATAAAAAGACAAAATTATAAAGGCAAAAAGGAAGAAACAAGGCCTACCATATGCGATAAAGGTCCTGAAGAAGAGGAGATCTCTTCAGCAATTTTTGGTCTTAAAGCTAATTGCAAACAAATTGGAAGAAGTAAATCTCTCTCCCCTTTTTTCTTTCTTTCTTTGTTAGATTAGATAAGAACTATATATCAGAAAGATATAACGTGAAATACAATACACTAAATGCCCTTTTATAGAGGCTTTTTTATACAATTTAAATTTATAAATATATAAAGCAAGAACGAAATAGAGAAATCTATATAAGAAGTTGTATAGCCCTTCACTGCTCTTCAATTCTTGAAAAATAAACCTAATTAAGTTGTTGAGTTTTGGAAAATTCTATTTGCATATCTTTTCCTATTGAAAGTGATTGACAGCTCTATTTCCATATCTTATAGTATCCAAATAACATATCTACCTTCTTTCTATAAACATTTATTAACATGTTTTGGGGCAAATTTAGAGCTTTAAAGATCAGAAAAGGTATGTCTTCATCTTTTCATATTAACTATTTATCACAAACATGTTTTTCCCCCCTTGTTTAGTTCTATTGTAATGTAAAAATTAATGGAATTCTTTTTTAATTTTTATAGTTAGAGGTCTGAAAAGTTTCTTGAATAGTCGAATTTTGCTTAGGAAATTTCATGTTATGAAAATCCCTAATTTTGAAAATTACTTACTTATGCTCGATTATTTTACTTCTTTATTTTCAGATAAGAAAGAATTGAGGGATGTCTGCCAAAGCTTGAACGTCAATGAAGAATATGTTAGTGCCTTAAGAACACAATCATATATCGATTTCTTTGCAAAAGCTCAATCGCTTGTAAATGAGCCGCCGTCGTCATCATCACCGTTATCACCATTTCCATCTTCCTGCTATAAAAAATTCTCTGAATTTCTTCTTGAACCAGATCAAGAAACTATACCTGCAATTCTTGAATCAACTACTATTTTTTCGAAAATACCTGAACTCAAAACCCTAATCCTTAACTACTTTGAAATAAGTGCTGAAGCTTCAAAAATTTGCAGTCATCTTCTCACAAACATTTCCCAGATTCAATCTCATTACCAATACATTCAACGAGTGATCGACACTACTATTGATGATTTTGATTACTCACCGGAGAAGGTAAAGCTTATTGTTTCAGAGCTAAACTCATTTATCTTTCAAAGAAACCCATTTTCCTCTCCCAATAAGCACGAATTCAAGCTTATTCATGAAAAGTACTCATTAGCATTAAATCACCTAAAATTAAAAAGAAAAAAAGTAGCTCGAAAAATAAAGCTTATGACATGTATACACAAGGCAAGTGGAGTTTGCATAACAGCAGCTTGTTGTTTAATTGCAATATCAGCCATTGTTTTAGCAGCTCACACTCTTACTGCTTTAGTGATGGGGCCTGTAATATTTGGATTTCCATTAAAAAGCTTTAAGAAAAGCTTCGGATTTTTAAGAAGTGGATCATATCTTATGAAAGGTTGCCAGCAACTTGATGTTGCAGCTAAAGGAACTTATATACTAAATAGGGATTTTGACACCATGAGCAGACTTGTCGGTAGGCTTCATGATGAAGTTGAACATAATAAGGAAGTGATTAAGTTTTGCTTGGAGAGAAGAGAACATAAGTTTTTTCTGCAAGTAGTGAAAGAGCTGAAGAAGGGTGACGTTGGGTTTAGGAAGCAAATAGAGGAGCTTGAAGAACATATTTATCTTTGTCTTTTAACAATTAATAGAGCAAGAGGTTTAGTTATTAAGGAAATGACTACAATTTCTAGTTTAGATAGTTTGAGATAGCATGCTACTCTTAAATATTAATTTCAGAGGAGTGGTAAATATTGTATTATGTAAAAAAAAATTTGTTTTTGTACATATGTATGACAATTGAGCTCTTATACAATAATTGAATTGACCTTGTTTTATTTTACATAATGTATTTATATAATTTTACTTGAAATTTGTTAATTATGACTGGGGCTGGTCAGACCGGGCTTTGGTTCAATGAAAAGAAATTTAAGCCGGGTTTAGGTTTAATATTACATTTATATTTTATGTTGGGCTGAATTTGGGCTTAGTTAAAAAATATGTAAGCCCGAACTAAACTTTGCCCAATCTCAATCCGAGTCAGCACTTGAACAGTTGTACTTACAGTAAATAACTTAATGCATATTAAATCGCGACAAGAGTAAAGGTATGACTAGTTATAATTTAATTTCAACTCAAAAAATAAGTTTTAGTAGTTTTTTTTTTTTTTTTTTGAAAGGCAAAAAATAAGTATTAGTATTAAAATAAATATATTTTATTTTTCATATATTTATGTAGATAGATGTATCAACGTGAGATATAGATTAATATTTTCTCTTTCTCTGTTCCACTTTAATAACAATATTTAATTTTTTTATAAGAATTAAAAAAAAAGAAAATGATCACATTGATTTTTTAAAATATACAGTAAAATATCTAAATTATCCTTAAAATTAAAATATTTTATAATGACGTGGGATAGGTAAATGTCATCGTATTAAACTTATATTATAATCTTACAATTTTTTTGAGGCTGAAATCATAATATAAAAGAATTTTGTTCAGAAAATATTAGAGCATTGTTGAAAATATCAAATTTGCGGCTCAGTTTACACTTGTAAATGCATTGTCCCCACAGTCAAGAATGAACAAATAAGAGACATGACACTTGTTCCTTGCTTTAATCATTGTCCATATTTTGCTATTCATTTGGTCTAAAATCTAACACGAATTTAAAATTAATTAATATCAGTCATTTTAGGTTAATATTTTTATCATAAAATATAAATCGTTTAAATATTTTAAAGAGAAATAAATAATCTGTTTTTAATTTTACAGTTATTTATATGTCAAATATAATATAATGATGTTAGATATGAGTAATGATGTGAGATAAATGATAATTTGATTAAATTACCTCTTTTTTTTATAATTTAAGAGAATTAATTGTTTTTTTAATCTGATATAAAAATCTTACACTTTGTTTGGATGGAGGTATTTTTTTGAAGGAATCAAAATAGCTGAGGAAAATAGCTGTGGAAAATAATTTTACCTTATTTGGAAAAGAAGGAAAATTAATAAAAGGACAACTAATTTATTTTCCTCTCTATCTCATAAAGATAGAATCTCTCCTTTTGGGAGAGAAATGGTGGAATGTTAAAGTTTCTTCAATTTTTACGCTTATTCAAATACCCAAACTACTTTTAATTAAATATTGAAGATATTGAATGACAGTGCTTTCGCAAGTGTACGAAATCGCTACAAGTAATATATGATGAATAGAGTATCGTTCCCACGAGAATTGTATACCAAGTACCAAAATTATGTTAACCTATTATTATTTAAACGATTAAATAAGAAAATTGTTTCAAGAATTTAAATTCAACAAGTAAAAATAAGAAGAGGTCAAGCAAACAAAATTTGATTAAAGAAAACAAGGATTTAAAACTACTAGGGATTTTGATTTCACTTAATTCTATCCAATTTATTTTATTAGTTCATTAATCAATTTTAATTATTCAAGTAGGGGAAACAACTCTAAAATCACGGACAAGATCTCCCAATGTATTGTTAGCTATTTTAATTCCTTTTAAGTACCTATCTTCCAATAGCATAATTAAACCTGAATCAAATCATTAAGCTTTGCAGTTTGTTTACAAAATCATAAATTGAAGTTGTTAATTTATGAAAACCCCCATGAGTCAAACCATATAGCTTCCGTGTCAATTTGTTATTCTCATGTGATTCATTAACTTTTTCATATCAAAAATCCATCTTCCGATAGTGATTAATAAAATAAATCAATCCAGGGGATAACCTCAGCCTGGAATTATTAAGTTTATCAATCAATCATAACTTGAACAAAGAAAAATAAATCTAATATTATAAATTGGAAAAGAAGTTAAGTTACATCAAATCCCTAGTATAAGAATTTAGTTAGATATAGTGCTTAAATAAAACTCAATAATACTTGATAAATATTCCATAATCAATAAGAATAATGAAAGAAATAAACAAGATTAAGAGTTTAGAAATAAAAACTAGTTAACAATGGCTTTGAATGACTTCCTTGAATCTTTGCACAACTCTTGAATACTTGAACTTTTGAAGAAATAAAACTATATACAAGGGTAAGAGAATGAGATGAGATGGATCTGGAATGGAATGGGATAGGATGGTATGGGATTTGAGATGGAATGAATTGGGATCCTTTCTCTCTTTATATAGACTTTCTTGGGAGAGAACTTCTACATTGTTTAGGGAATAAATCCACATTGTTTAGGGAATAAATTCCACCTTGTTTAGGGAATAAAGTTCTCATTAGGCCTTAAATTTCTCTCAAACATGTCTTTTCCATGTGCATAGATTAGAACTTGATTTGCATGTCAAGAAAGTATCCAAGATGAGCTCATGAAAATGATAAGGAATGGTTGGAAATTTTGACTCAAATCAGCACTTGGTATTTAGCACGGGCGTGCTGGGAACCACGGTCTGGGCGTGCCAAGTTCTGAATCTATGGGGAGTTCAGCATGGGTCGTGCTTAGAGGCACGCTTGGATAAGGACTTGTGGCACGGGCGTGCTAGGCTCTGAGTCTCCACTTGATTTTCCTTAATTCGAGCACGGGCATGCTGATGTGCACGGCTTGGATGTGCTAGAGCCTGAGTGTTTTGCTTTATTTTGCTCTTTCTATGCCAAAACCCTATAAATTTCCTTAAGACCAAGTGAATTATAATTCAAGAAAGCTTTTACATGAAAACATAAATAAAATTAAGATAAAAACTAAATAAAGTAATTAAAAATACTAAAAACTCCTAATAAAACTATATTGAAAACACTATAAAAATAACACTATCATTGAAGTTATATGATCATCAAAGTCCTTCAAATGGATAAGTGAGGTTAAAATGGTAAGATATCAATATTAACAATTTTTTCCTCTAAAATCTTACCTTTCCAAACAAAGTAAAATAAATTTATTTTCTTTCCTTTATTATTTTCCTTCATCATCCAAACACAAGGATGAAAATTAACAATTCATCCTTATTTTCTTTCATTATTTTAATTCTTTCATTATTTTCATTCTTCTTCTTTTCAAGAGTGTTAAAATTTTATACTTTAGAAGAGAGGGAGTAATTTGTAATTATGGTCCAAGAATAAGATGACATTTTAAGTTCTGATGCAAGATTGTCAACAAATTGAACAAGTATAATTAACGTGTTCCATGAGAGGGGGAAATCTATTTTCTGTTTTGTAATCATATCATAAAAAAAGAATTTCAGAACAGAAGACCCAGGTTGGCACCACATGTTCTTTTTTCTTTTTTTTTTTTTCTTTTCTTTTAAAATAACTTGGTTAGTTATAGCTTGTCTATTATTATTATTTAACTTGTTGAATATGGTGTCTCATCAAGTATAGCAGTGGGGTCGAAGATTATAACATGGGAAAGCAGATCCAATTTAGCTTTTATATAAAATAAATATAGGATGTGAATGTAATTAACGATGTTTTTCTGTCTTCAAAATTATCTAGTTGCATACCCATATAATTTATCCTATTAATATTTAAATTTATCATATTTTGCATACACTATATTCAGTAGTTTTAAACATATTAAAATTAAATAATAAACTTTTATTGTTTTTATAAAAAATAATTAAGAGGCCACCCTATTTTTTTTCTCTTAAGAAAATAGAAACCAGTATCATCGAAACCTTTCTTCTCACTATTCTTTTTGTTTTAATAACAATTAATTATTTTAGTAATTGTTAATTATTTTATTACCAATCAACTAAGCATTAAGAGAGTCGTTCCTCTAACTTCTAAACACTAGTATACTGAATGTTATGTGTCACGGGCTCGGTGCTTTTGGCTCACTACATAGCAATTGTCCATGCGGCACTAGCAAACTTTTTCACAAGTTAGCTAGTCAGCCTTCCCCATCCTCAAAGTGAGGATGATGGCAAAGTAATGAAGCTTTAGAGCTTAACAGATCTAGAGAGACAGACTGGAGGAAAAAGATTTCACTAAGCAATGGAAAACTTTACACCGCGTAAGAAGTTATGGCATGCTATGCCTCTCTCTCTCTCTCTCTCTCTCTCTATATATATATATATATATATATATATATATGTGTGTGTGTGTGTCTGTGTGTGCACTTTCTTTCTAGAGCTTTCTAGGCATGTCTTGGCCTAGATCTTGATAGAAGGCTCTAGAAGCCCCTAGGTAGATCCGAATGGTAATGGAACTTTCCAAAAATCTCCAAATGATGCTCCAACCTTCTAGTTGGCTCTAGATTGTGGTACCTCTTGGATCTCCCAAGATTCTTATAGCACTCTCTAGGCTTGTCTAGAACGTTGCACATGGTTCTAGGCTCTTCTAGAATCTGCTAACCTCTTAGCTCACCCTTGGCTCGACCCAGCTCGCCCTTGTCGCCTGCCTACATAGTGTCTCACCCAAGCCTTGCGCCTGGCAGCCCAAGTCTCACGTGACTTAGATTTTGGCCTGCCTCTCATGGGCAGATTGGCCCCAAACTCGACATTGGCCCGTAAATCACCTTTTTGGGCCCTGAAATAGGCATTTGGCGTATGAGGGAAGTCTTAGTGTGTGACATATGTCACTGAGAGGGCTTTTGATTTAGCAGTTGATTCATACAACTAATTGTTGATTTACACCAACCCAACAATTAGTTTGTAGTTGTTCCGTAAACTTTTTACAACTAGTTTGTAGCTGCTAGCTGATTTGGATATTATTTTGTTTACACTCCATTAACCTTATAAAAGTAACTACTCATAAAATTTTCAAGTTAATATTTTTAATGATAATTTTATTTATGGTTATTTAAAATCGTAATTTTTTTATTAAATGTTACACTTAAAAATTAATTAATATTTTTTATTTATACAATGCATTAGAATAAAAAATAATGCATTCACTTTAAAAATAAAAAAATCTATGTACATTATATATCATAACATATAAAAAAAAACAATTATGTCTTTATTGGACATTTTATATTTTAACAATAACTAGCTATCAAAATTTTACTAAACATCATAATTAGTCAACTAATCGCTATCAGTCATCAGCTACTAGCTATTAGTTATTTGCTGATATAAACAGCTAATCAAATGAGCTTTATACGATGTAAATAGCAAATAATATTTCTCCCTTTGGCAATAGCTTTCACATAGCATTTAGTATTTTGATTAAAATCAAGATTGTGTTCGGCAATAGAATTTTTAGTCAGTCAAAATGGTAAATGTTACTTAAAAAATTGTTCGATGACATAACATTTGTACTAGTTTTAAAAGGTTATGGTAGTGTTTTATGAAAAGTTAACTCATATAACGTTTACCTTTTAGCGTTTCATGAAAAGCTACTCAAACAGCTAATAGCTAAATGCTACTGAAACAGTTAACAACTACCAAAATAGCTAATTTTACCAAACAGATCCCAAAACACTATCTCTATTATACATAGTTGTCAATGATTAAGATCAAACCACTATTTATAATATTTGATAACGTAAAATTTTTTACTAAAATTTAAATTTAAGGGAGTAAATTTATTCTTTTTAATTTTAAATAAAATGTTACTGACATTTAGTAAAACAACAAATTGTACTGAAGAAATTCTGTTACTTTTAAAACCATTCTTGAAAAAATGAGAAACTTTCTTGATAGTGTAGAGACTTGAATTTATATGGTTTAATAATAATTTAAAATGTAGAGTGCAAAAAAGGAAAAATATTTAAGTGTTACTTCTGCAGTTCTATTTTTATAGAGAAAATTTTATTTTTTGTCATTCTATTTATATAAAGAAAATTTTCTAAAATGGTAATTTTGAGACTAATGCCAAAGCAAAAGGTTCAATATGCCCTTATTTTGATTTATAGATTAAACATTGACTTTGAGAATATTTCAAGAAAGACATTATTGTAGTTGGGCATTTAGTGTTTGAAAATTAATTGAATTGTGCATTAAGAATATGTGAACTTCAAGCACATTATGTACAAAGATTAAATTCGATCAAGAAGTTTAGGCTTAATAATTAAGTGTGCACATATAGTGAGATTTACTAACAACTCTAATAAATTCAGAACGAAGAGAAATTTTCTTCCAAACGATAGTGCTTAAATCAAAATTATTGTGCTCATTTATATTTACTTATAGTTGTGTACACTTATAACTTGATTCTCAAAAATAACTTTATCTTCTAGACAACTTAAAGTACTGCAAACACATAAAATAGGTAGTCCACACTTATAAGAAAAATATATGGACATTTTTACATGACAATGCATATATATTAAAAAGTATGCGATATAATTTATGGGTTGTGGCTTAGTTGGCAATGCAGACTGGACATGTGAGAAAAGCTCTTGGGTTCGATCCCTATTAAATGCACCTGTAGGGAGAGGCGAGGTGCTTTAATTGTGACTAAGCCCCTGGTAATAGGATCCGGATTTCGATAGCTTACAGGAATATAAATTAAGAATTAGTTAACATATTAAGCACCAGAACTCACGTTTTTGTTTTGTTGGAAGTCTAAGTAAATAAAACTTCTCATTTAAATAACATATCCTCTCTCTTATCCTTTACCGTTCCCTCTCTCATTATTTACCACCCTTTTATTGAAATTTGGAGGCTATTTAATTTTTTTTTTCAAGTATAAATTAGGAAAAAATTCACAAAAAAGGACCATCTTCTTAACCCTACAAAAATTTTAACTTTCTTTGCATAAATAGAATGGAGAGACTATTTTTCTTACTATATCTATACTATATATAAAAGTGGGAATGAGAGAAAATATTGAGATTTCTTATATTGTCTTTATAAAATTTAAGATACTCTTAAATAACCTTATTAATAGCCAATTAAAAAATTTTAACAAAAAAAAATATATAATATCTCTATAATTTGAATGGATGTTTTTTTAGTAGATAAAGATATATAAACAATTAAGTATTTAAAATTTAAAACTTTACTATTATTATTTTTTTTCTAATTATGTTTTATTTTATTTTATTATTATATAAATTTTTCATAATTTTAATAATTTATTAATATTATTTATGATTTTTATTTATTATTATTATAATTTATCTTCAACAATATTATTTTAAATGAATATGTGTAAATGTGAGGCATTTGAAATTTTTATTTTGTTGAATTTATTTTAAATAAATATATCTAAATAATTAAGATTTTGATTTAAAAAGGGTATAGTTAAATTTCTTTAATTATAAATTTCTCTCTAATTTGATTGGCCAAAAAATAAGATAAACATCTCGAATTTCATTGATTATATTGATATCTTATTTAATTCAAATCTTATTCTTTCTACTAAGGAATATAATTTTGTTAATAAAATTTTTAATGATTTTATGATTTTAATTGGCTAAAAAAAATAATTATTATTTATAAAGATTTAATTTGATTTATTAGATTAGTTTTTTATTCTATTGTTAAAGTATATTTATTTAATAAAAGATATTATAGTGAAAATTGTTAACAAAATATGTAAGTTAATTATAAAACGTAAAATAAAAGTTATATGATGAATTTTACAAATCAATTTGGCACTTAAACAAAAAATAAAAACAACTACTTAAACAAAAAAATAAAAGCAAACATTCATTTTAATGCATTGATTTAAATTAGAGTATAATAAAAACTACGCAAACAAGTACGTTGAAGATAATATAAATGACATATTTCATATTTAAACTAGTGTTCAAAAGTGTACGATGCACGTTGTTACTCGTTGAACATACCCGTTAGAATAATTATTTATAATTTATTTTTTATATATTTTTTATTAATTTTTACAAACACAATATAAAAATTCAATATTTTTAGTTATAATTATTACATGTATAAAAATATATGTAAACCACTATCATATATATTTAGTATTTGATGAAAAATTTTAATAATTTCTTAGAATAGATTTTTTGACGAAATGAAAAAGTTATAAAGTTGAAAATAAATAATCATTTTATCCAAGATCTCGCCATATAGAAAATAAAATACATATATAAATTATTGGTAATTAAATTCAAAATTTTTTTGTGATAGTATACCAAAATTAAAAAAAACTAAATTAGTACTTTTAATAGTAATAATAATAAAGTGAGAAGTTTTGATATAGTAGTAACACAAAAACTCTTGAGAGTAAAGAGTTTTCAATGAATTATTGTAATAAAAGCCAAACAAATCTTAATAGTAGTAAAAAAAAATAGTTATTTGATAGGTTAAATTTTCAATTGAGTTATAATTTAAATATTTGTCCTTTATTATCATAATAATAGATGTAATATTAAACGCAAAGTATAATAAACTTTTAAATTAAAAATATGCAACAACTTAAAAAAAAGCGTTAAAGGTTAAAAAAATTACAATCATGATTTAAATAAATTTTTTTAAAACTTAAAACATTTATAGTGATTGAAAATTGATCAAGAAATTTACTTAGCTAATTAATATTAAAATAATTAATACTCTCAAGAGAATGATAAGGCAAAAAGTAGCTAACAGTATTAATAATGCAAACAAAAGGAAATTTGAGTGAAAGACAAGAATTTCAATTTATAATTTATAAATTTATATTTATTCCCTACTTTTTCTTGAACTAATAAATTTATTTATTCAAAAGTAAATTATTTTTATTTTTTCAGCAAATATAATTAAACTTCTTAAAGTTTTATATTTTTACTGTATATATCTTATATAATATATAATATAATTTATTATTTTATCCAATATAATTTACATTTAAATAGAAAATTTCCATCCTCAATAATTAAATTGGCTTTACTTTTCAACCAATAAAATTAAAATCCTTAAAAGTTTTATATCCTTATCATATATATCTTATATAATATCTAATGTAATATATTGTTTTATTCAATAGAATATATGTTTAAATAGAAAATTAAAATGTTTAATAATTAAATTAGCTTTATTTTTCAACCAATAAAATTAAAATCTTTAATAATTTCATATTTAGAATTAGATTAAACTTCCTATAGTTGCTAGAACACACTTAATAAACACAAATAAAAATTATTCTATTGATTTATAAATAGAGAAAGTTAAGATTATATTTATCGCAAGAAAAAAACATGATGCAAACTCAATAATTTCAAATTAGCAAAGTTTGATTTAATAATTTTTGATAGTCAAAAACAACAAATTCGTGATAGTCAAAATTCAAAAGTAATTATAACCAAAAAATATATATAGTGATATGATAAGACAAAATCCTAATTAGAATTGGATTAAAAGTCAAATTCCTAATTAGAGTGTGATTAAATTCATAATATTAATATAATAAAAATAATAAATTGATTAAAGTCAAATTCCTAATTAAAATGAGATTAAAATTATAATATTAATAAAAAGGGGCTACTAATAAGGGATTAATAAATTTAATATCTTATATTATAATATATTTAAATTATAAGACATTAAATCATAGTATTTTTATATGTATAGGAATTTCAAAAGTTCCTAATTAGAATAGGACTAAATTATTTTTAATAATATGTTTAATTAATCAACTACTAAAATACCATTAAAGTTAAGAGTTTTCTAATTAGAATAAGACTAAATTATTTTTCAATCAATCAATAGAATTAAAAGTCTACAAGGGCATTTTAGAAACCCAATGTTCTCCCTTATTCGCGCCCGCGCGCGCGCGTACACACACACACACACACACATATATATATATATATATATATATATATATCCCCTCATTCGCGCGCGCGCGCGCGCACACACACACACACACACACACACACACATATATATATATATATATATATATATATATATATATATATAATTTGGAATTTCTACACATGCAAAAAAATTATGATTTATTATATTATAATTTGAATATTAAAATTTTCATGGCTATCTTAATTTCATCGAAATACTTGAAACTAAGAAAATAAAGATATTATTTTGACAAATATTGATCTTACAATTCAAATAAAGTTTAGACTATTAATAAAATATAAAATAAAAGAGAGGAAGAAAACAGAAAAGGAAGTGCAAGCATACAAAGGATGTGGCATATAAGAGAAATGCAGTGAAAATAGATTCTGAATCTTAGTTATAACTTTAGCAACGAATAAAAATTCGGCTGCTAACTCGTTTGTAGAACCCGCTCTCAACGACGAAAGAAAAAATAATTCATGTTACAACTTTAGAAACGGAAAAACTTTTCGTTGCTAACACGTTTATAGAACCTTTTGTCAACTCTTAGCAACTTCAAAATAATGAAACAAGATTTATTAATTAATAAAAATATTATGACTAAGGAAACTAAAATAATCAATCTAATTAAAATTTATTATATAATTTTAATCAATAAATAAAATTAAAATTTCCTAATTAAATGGTTCATCTCTTTAAGATATTTCACGATAATGCTATTCAGGAGGAAAACTTATAAGCTTGTAATTATTCATGATTACTAAACAATTATAATCTATAAATCTAAATTATAAGAACTATAAATAAAAATTATTCTATTAATTTGTAAATAGAAAGAGTTAAGATTATACTTACCGCAAAAAGAAAACACAATTGCAAACTCAGTAATTTCAAATTAGCAAAAGCTTAATATAACAATTCTTGATAGTCAAAAGCAACAAATTTTTTTTATAGTCAAAAGCAACAAATTCTTGATAGTCAAAAATAATTAAAACTAAATATATATATACTGGTATAATAGGCAAATTCCTAATTAGAATCAGATTAAATTTATAATATTAATATAATAAATATAATAAATTGATATCATATTTAGATTATGATTAGTAATGATATTTTTATCAATTCATAAACTTAATAGGGGCGTTTTAGGAACCCAAAGTTCTCCCCATTCATACTTTTATATATACTAGTCTTTTTTATGACGTGCGTTGCATATTGACTATGCTCGTTATATATTTGTACTCTTTTTAATTTTTTTTTATCTATATACTATTAAAGTATAAGTTTTTTTTTTAGATTAAAATAAATACAATTACTTAATTTGTATTGGGTTTTGTCGTATAACTTACTTGTAATGTTACTTTTTATATACTTAATTCAATTTTTTTTTATAATGAAGTAGTCTCAAAATAAAATTCAACCTAATTCCTATAACTAATCATTCCTTCAGTCCTTAATTTATAAATGTAAATTCTTAAAACCTTAATAAGTATCCAAAAAGAAAATTAAGTCATCATTTCATCTCCAACTTTCTGCTCTTAATCCCAAATCAATATCTAAATACAACTATAATAAAAAATAATAAAAAATTATTTTTTACAGCTGGGTAAAGAAAAGAAATGAGCAGATGAGCTGAATTGATGATGATAATTATTTTGGCTATGATAACAATATTACTCACTCAGTGCATTAGAGAAAGGAATATATGTACATACACACAAAATCTTGAAACCCTAAAAAGTGACCCAAAACAGAGATGTATAGTTTTAGTTTTTTTTTTTCCAGTTTTATAAACACTATTTTCTTTCGAGTCAAACATATTTAAAATATAATAGAAAAAAATTAAGAAAATTCAAAATGTGTAATTATCAAAAGTCATCTATTTATTGCAAGGGAGATATAAATCTCTTGCTAAATTAAAGTGATAATAGTTACAAATTAATTTAGTAACAAAAAAGAAAATAAAAAATTGTTATTAACAATAGAACTTCTTTCGGAACTCAACATATAACAAGAAACAAATTATATTAAAAAATTATTAATTTGAATTTCAAAAACCAACCCCTTCTTTAATTGGAAATGTTATAATTTAATCAAATTTGATATTGATAGACAAAATAAAAATTATAACCAATTCAATTAATGAAAATTACAAAGCAAATAATGCTAAGATCTAATTTTAATTCTCTATTTTTATAAATTGCAAATTTAAAATAAATAAATAAATTAATTAATTAATAAAAAATATTACATAAAAAAAACGTTATATTCCCGCTAAATAAACCCTCAATTTTAAGGAAGAGCATACTTTTTCTTTTTTTATTGTCTACATGTATTTATTTAAAAAATAATTTTTAGAAATTATATCCAATTAAATAATAAAATTGTAACTTTTCTTTTTTTTGTCTTAACTCCTGAGCCCATTGGACTAGAACTAAACTCTGCTTGTATTGGGTTGCGCAAGAAGGGGTAAAATACTCCAAGCAAGTATTTACTTATTCATAAGAATCGAACTCTTTGCCTCACTCAAAAGAAAAGAGTGCCGAACCACTCATCCAAACCCTCATTAGTATAAAATATAATTTTCGAATTAACTATGATTAAGGCTATTTTAGGATTTCTAAGATTTCATTAAGATTAATATAGGTAATCTCATTATTCGCCCTCGTTCACACTTTTGTATAGTATATATAGATAAATAGAATATAGATTATAGATCATAGATTATAGATACATAGATTACTATTTCTTAATGAGATATTACAGCGAAAGACATATAACTAAAAAAAAAAATAATGTATATATAAAAACTATTATATTTATTGTAATCTAAATAAAAATTTATATTTTAATTACATAAATAAAGAAATTAAATGAGCATAAAAAATGAACATATAACAAATATATTAAAGTTCCATTAAAAGATAGTTATTATAAAAATTAGAACTGTTAATATATAAGGTGGGTTGGCCGCGTTGAAAGAGGCGCACCCCGCAAAGCGCGAGGCTGCACAAAAGATTCATCGCCCGATCCGTGCGATGTGCGTTAGTTGTGTCAGACAATAACTACCGTTCCTTCTTTTCCATACTTTACCGAATTTTTTTTTTTAAAACGTTAGATAGCTTTATTTCTAAAAAATAAAAATGGCCTTTTTCTTATACAATTTTAAAAATAATATAAAAATTACGTTTTAAATAAATTTTAAAATTTAAGCAGTATTCAATAATAACTTTTTAAATCGCATAATGCTACTTAAAATATTATTCAATAATAATAGCGTTTGTACTAAATTTTTCAGATTGCAGTATCATTTTGTAAAAAGTTAATTTATATAATGTTTAAAACAGTTAATTTTGCTAATCAGATTCTAGGTGATTAAAAAAAAATATCGAACAGACGCTAAGTGGTTAAAAAAAAAGCTCGTTGCTTTAATTTGCAAGCACTTTTTAAAATACTTTATGAATTATTTAAAATTTTTTAAAAATATTTAACTTTACATACATAATCTTGTCTAAAAATATTTTAGTATATAAAATTAATCATTATATTAATGTTAAAAGACATGCGAAACTTTAACAAATTTAAAATTGTAAATATTAATTTAAAATTAGAAGCATTATTATAATATGTAGTCAATAACAAATTATAAAATTGAGACTGCCAATTCTTTTTTCTTACTTTCAATTAATTGGACAATTATAGTTTAGGAGTTTCTATAATAAATTAAAATTCACCTCCTTATTATTTATTTATATTTTCACTCAATTCGCGTCCTCCTACTTGTTGGTCGCTGTAGTCTCTCCATTCGTTAAGGTTTCTTGCCCATGTTTCTCTAAAGTCTAAACTCGGACACAGGAAGTGAAGTGCACTCACCTGTAATCATCACCTTCTCAACTTGCTCTTTCCGTTTTTTATCAACTTTCAATCTTTGACTACACAAATAACTTCTACACCCTTCTGCATAGTTTCTTTTGCAGTCAAATTCCATTGCCACCGGTGTAAGTACACGATCGTATTAAAACTTAATGACTTAAATTCCTCATTTTCTTTTACCTTTCTGAACAGCTTATAGCTTACAGTTCTTGATAGTATTTCTAAATAAGTATCAATAATCTTGTATCTTTTCTGGGTCTTGTATTTGCTTTCGGTTTCTTGAATTGACTTTCCAATTTTTTTGCTAATTTTGAACTCTTTTATACTTAATTCTTGCCTTTAGGCCGGGTTTAGCTTATCTAAAATATGCTTACCTAACGTTCTTTATGGTCCAATTGACTGGTGGGTAGTTTTCTAGCTTACTTGCTTGTTTCTTTGTTTGTCTGGTTAAGTATATTCTTTATATAGTATTTAGAACTTCAATTCCGGTTCTCTTTGAACTTTTGACATCTGCCCACTTTTATCTTTGCAAATGTTCATTTATTTTGCTTGGAAAATTCAAGAATTCAAATTCAGAGGATTGTGGTTGACGTTTTCTTGGAAAATCCTATTTTCATAGGTTTTGCTAGATTGTTGGGATTGTGGGGAGGGTTGTCAAAAGGGTTTTTGAGTTGAGGGTTTACTGAGTCGTACTATGTGATTTTGTGTTTTCAGCTTAAAGCTTTTGAGAAGTCGTACTATGTGATTTTTTGGTGAAGGGTTTAAGATTTGTGGGTTCTGCTAGGTTGTTATTGTGAAGCAGTTTTTGGCTGTAACATTCGGGAAGTTTGAGAACTGAGAAATTGAGAATTGTTGTTAGAGGGAGTTAGAATTGTTGGTCCTGGAAATTTTCTTGTTGATGTGATTAACTTTAGGCATTTTGCACTTTGAGAGTTTTGGATTTGGATTCGTGAATTAGATTAGTGCACTACTTTATAGGATTTGGTGACATTTTCTTGTTGGTCAGTACCTTTTGCATTTCACTGCCGAAGTAAGGACATTGTATTGGGATTTGAAAAGTAGTTGGGTTATTATTTTGGGGTAGGCTGCGCATTTGACGAAATGGGGAGTAATGGGGTTGATCATCCATTGAGTAATTCAGAAGAGGAAGGGCTTAGTAGCAGCCAGGAACTTTATAAGAGCTTTGAGCAGATTGGTGGTGTTGACACTTCAGTAATTGTAGATTACGTGTCTTCAGGTGAACAATTTGAAGTAGGTTCTCCTCAAGAAACACAAAAGCAGGAGACGAATTCAGGAATGACAAAAGCTGGTCAGCTTCAGGAAGCACAGAAATCAGTGACAGATTCAGCGCAGCAGCCATCTGTTCAAGAGATTCTAGAATCAAAAAGGCCAAATGCCACTTCTTTCCCTCAACGAGGTTTGTACTCATCAACTCAAACTAGTTTCCTTAAACTTGGTTATATCAGTAAGCTCTTGGTTATATCGGTAAACTTTTAGGGTTGAACGACAGTGTAGTCCACTGAATCTAATGACCAGAGTGGGGTATGCAAATCCTTCTTGTGATGTGAAAGTGTATCAATACTGAATTACTGGATTGCAAAGCATTAACCTTGTTGCCCATGGTTCATTAATAATTGCTTTTCGAGAAACCCTACCTTTGGAAGGACGGAATTTGATTTTCAATCCCCGGACCAACTTGCATTTTATGCTATCTAAATTTTTGCTGCAGCAATATACCTTTATTTTTCAGTTTTGAAAATTTATTTATCTAATTATCTTGGTTAACCCATTGCATATAAAATTGCTGGAGATTAGGCTCACCTAAAAGTTTGTTTTCTCGCTCAGTGGTTCCCAAAATGTGTGGTCATGCAATAGGATTGTTATGTGGAAATAGACTAGAAGCATAGATTATAAAACTAAAATAGATCATATATATGTCATGTACCCATGAATGTGCTATGTACACATGGTATGCTTGCAATGTGGTTCTTTGAAATAAACATAGGTTTGGAGGTGCATTTCTCAAACTGCCTAATTGCAGTCATAAAGTGGCTGTAGCAGCTTTTGTCACATGCCTTGCATATAATATCTTACATCCTTAGTTTTTGAAGGGAAGATACTTCTTCCTGAAATCAATTTCAGGGTAGTTCTCATTAATTTATTGATTTTTCTGTCTCTCAACGCCATTAAGATTGAATTTCCACTCAATTTTTGCATATTGGAATGCTTCATAAAATTTGATTTTATGAAAGAGAAAATGCAGAAGTGATCTGTTATGGTTATTTAAAGGAAAAAGGAAATTAAGATTCATCGGAAACTAAAATAAAAAGAATTATCATATGGTAAGAATTTGGATTTTATAAATCTCATCCAATGAGAATCCAACAGCCATGAAATAAGAAATTTAAAGCATTATAAAGAACAGTAGGAACACCGTGGACTACCAACACGCATCTTTTTCGTATCCCTCATGTTTCTGTTTTTCTTATTTCCTATAAGTTAGAATAAAAGTTTTCTCCATGTTCTTTCTGTTTGGGGACTATATTTCCAAGTCAGAGTTTGTACCTGGCATGCTGAAGTTCTCTCACAAACATTTAACCTTTCATGTATGAGTTTGTTTGATATGTTCTCTGACAACAAAGCATCTGATCTTGAAGGATTGAATCACTCCGTTACTGCCCCTGTTTCTACTGATAGACATCCTCTGCTCGATGACTCTGGTAAATTTACATTCTGTAGATCCATGACAGAGAAGAAGACTCCAAGGCATGAGCTAAAATTGGATAGACTATCAGAGCATGAAAAGGTAAATTTAGTAGTATCTGCGAGTTTCCTAGCTTGTATCTGATCATTATTTTTCCTTTGCATGTTCACAAGGTATGTAGGAGATGCTCTCTAGTTTATAGGCAATGGAATTCGGCTAGTTCTTATATGTTCATGAGTCATTGCCTATGCAATGTCATATTCATTTCCTTATTGCATTCCACACCATTTTAAGGCCTACTATGGAATTTGGTACATTTTTCTCTCATATCATTATTTCATAACACAGCAGCTAATGCTACTGGGCCTATCGTTATTTTAATGAATCTATAAATTTATTTCCTCTGTGGCATCTAGTACTAGGTTTCTGTGGCAATTTGAAGAACCAACCATCTATGAGGGTCTCGGTTCAGGAAAAAATTTCATTCTCCACTTTGCCCAAAGCTTCTATTGGTTCAGGTACTGTTTTCTTCTTACTAATCATGTTTCTTTCTTGTAATGTCTTCAGCACAAACTAATCATTGAGCTAGTCAAGATCCAAAATGATGGAACAGTTGAAGTTGATATAGCCAAAAGTTCACCTGTTGCATCTGAATTATTAGAGCTCCATTCAGTTGAAGGGGCATCCTTCTATAGCAGTTCTGAATCTTTCAATAAATCAATTCCGAGGTTGAAAATTGCCATTCTTGTGGTCGGAACAAGAGGAGATGTGCAGCCATTTCTAGCTATGGCTAAGAGACTTCAGGCATGTTGATAGTAATTTGTTGATTACTCTGGTCACTGTTTTTGCTATGCCACTTATGTCCTGTGCAATCATCCCCAGGTTTATATGTTCAGAGCATTCATTTCTAATTTTCTACGTTAGAACATCTTGTTCTTTCTTCAACAATTTCAGCAGGATTCAAACTCAGATGAAGTTCTAACAATCTGTCGATTGAATTCCTCTTTTGTGGACTTTTTATGATCTTTAATTCATTACTACATTATTAGGAATCAAAAATATAGATATCCGGACCATGTGTGTGCAGCTCCTTATATTCTAGCCATTTTTTAATATATGGTTATATAAACCTTAATAATTATTAATTTGAATTACATTTAACAATCCAATGTTCAATTGCAGGAATTTGGTCATCGTGTTAGGTTGGCAACTCATGCTAACTTTAGAAGTTTCGTAAGGTCAGCTGGTGTGGAATTTTATCCCTTGGGTGGTGATCCCCGGGTTTTGGCAGGATGTAAGAGGTCCCTAATCTTTGAATGTCCTTTATGTTTTGTTTCATTGCAATTCAATGTCTTTTGTGTGGCCAGCCTGTTTGGGACCCTAATGTTTACTTTTTATACTCTTTTATTTTTAAGTTTTTTGTAGCTTTTTGAAAGTGATGGAAAAATGCATTAGAATACAGTTAGGATGTATGCTTCACTTTATAATTATGTTTTAAAGCATTAATCGATTTCCCATTGTTGCAAATTATGATCTCATCTCTTTGAACTTACATTGCCCTCCTATTTAAGATACCCTAGTATGTCCTATATAATCAAAACTCTTTCATCTCCTTCTTCCTTCCTAAATTTTCTTTAAATTTGTTTGTATTATAGTGCTAAAAAGAATCGATTTTAAATTTCAGATATGGCAAGAAATAAAGGCCTCATCCCATCTGCACCTGGTGAAATAGGCATACAAAGGAAGCAGCTGAAAGCCATTATTGAGTCTCTTCTTCCAGCATGTACAGAACCGGATATAGAAACTGGTGCATCTTTTAGAGCCCAGGCAATTATTGCAAACCCACCTGCTTATGGTGAGTTAATACAAACTGAAGAATGCTTGGTTCTTGTTGCTTCAGCTTCTGGACAATTCCCATTATTGTTTAGTACATCTCAAAAATTGATTCTGGGTGGCCTAATGTAAACATTAGCAGTTCGCTTCATGACCCTTCTTACATTATTATTTGTAAAGATTGCACTACTACTATTAAAAGACTTGTGACACAAACTATCATCAATTTGTTCCATGTTAGGTTCTGCTTTTGATACTGGAGCATGTATTAAAGATAAGATCTATATTAATGGTTCCTACTTAGAAGATTGACTGGACTGGAATAAAATTTTAGTGCTTTGGAAAATGTCTGGAAGCATTTATTTGGACCAAGCTTGTAGACATTGGTTTAGAACGAGATTTCTGTCCCAAAAGTAAAGCTATCGAACATAAAATTGAACAAGATTGAAACCTTGAATTTTGCTGACTGTGAAGGATTGATTGCTCTCATGTAAATTTTGTGTTTGTTTAAGATGTATGAATGGTTTTAGTCGCATGATAATAATTTAGAAATTATGTGTCTGTCAGTCTGGTTGTGTGGATTGGAAAGGAAGAGAGAAAGAGAGGAATATGCATGACTGGTATGGAGTAAAGTGAGAAAATGAAATGCTAAAAGCCATAGAAGGAAAGGAGAAAGGATGTAAAGAAAAAGAATTTGATAATTTTGTTATCTGTGAAAAGTGGAATCTCTCAGAAACTATTCTTTATGCAATATAAAAGGGTCAACATGAAGATAGTAGTTTACATCAGAGCGTGGAAAAAAATTCCTTCTGGTGTTATGGTATCTTTACATTAGAATCTAATTGTAGTTTGTGTTGCAGGACATGTGCATGTTGCTGAAGCTCTTGGGATCCCGATTCATATTTTTTTCACAATGCCTTGGACGTGAGTATTAATTGAAAATTACCACACATGGGAATCTGAAAAAATAAATGATTCATTTGAAATTTTAGACATTTTAAAGTAAAATCATCCTTATTGCTTGGAAAATGTTAAAAAATGGATTAGAAGAGAGCCATTTAAATTTTAATCAAAGCTTTCTGCAAAAGGTTTCCACTAGTTTATCAGAATAGCCTGCATGATTGTTTGAGTTTTACTTTGATGTGTGTTCCCTACTAGGCAAGTGTTTTCCCATTATTGAACATGTGAGAATTACATGGATCTTGGACAAAACAACCTGAAAATTGATGGAATTGCAGCTTATATGCAGGAACTTTTTTTTTTGTTACATTTATTATTATTATTATTATTATTATTTTTTTTTTTTGTGTGTGTGTGTGTGTGTGTTGGGGGGGGGGGGGGGTGTTGGGCGGTTATTGTTAAGTGATTATGCTGTGATATTGTCTAGCATACATCTACGCTAATATTTGTTTAGTGCTAATAAAATGGGATGACAATATTTTGAGGCAAATATGATGCAATTGAAAATTACATGAGAAATTCATATTTAATTTTGCACACTTTTACTTGAATTATGTTTTCTTACTTCCTTCTTCAATAGGCAGGCCAACTTATGAATTTCCTCACCCTTTAGCACGTGTACCTCAAAGCGCTGGTAATTGGGTATGTTCTTTTTTGTCGTATCACATTTCCCTTTAAGTTTTCTATAAATCAGTGAACCATTGGGCTGATTCGCCAGATAATGTTTCTGTCTGTTCTTAATGGATCCAGCTTTCATACGTAGTTGTGGATTTACTCATATGGTGGGGAATAAGAGGATACATAAATGACTTTAGGAAAAGAAAGTTGAAGCTTCCCCCAATTGCATACTTCAGTATGTATCATGGATCATTATCTCATTTGCCAACAGGTTATTTGTGGAGTCCCCATCTTGTGCCAAAGCCAAATGGTAAGCATATTTGGTCTCTTTTTTTTCTCTTGTTCTCTCTCTCTCTCTCTCTCTCTCTCTCTCTTGTTTTCTCCCACTCGAGTATGTTATGTATATATTTATACAGTTTTGAATTATCTTTTTGTGCCCCAAATGCACACAGCCTCAAACTCAGTCATCAAATGCAACAACTGTGATGTTGCAGTCTCTGAGAGCATTTCTATGCTCTTTTTTCTGCTTATACCTTTTATTAGTACCACATTCTTATGGGTGAACTATGATATATTTTTTTGCTTTCCTGAAACAAGACCTGTGACACCTTGAGCGAATCCCACATCGGCGAAGTACAAGGTGAAAGTGATGAACATAAGAAAGGGCAAGTCTTAGACTACCAAGAGGCCTTTTGAGCTATTGAGTTGGTTCTAGCCCAAAAACAAAGCCATGCGGGCCCGAGTAGGTTCGGCCCAAAGCGGACAATATCTTGCTAGGCTTGGCTGTTACAAGCTTAGTATCAGAGCCAAGCCTTGTCCCTCTGGCTGGTGGTGGGGCAAACCTCAGCGAGGGCTCTGAGTCCCTAAGGGGGCTGGATGTGACACCCTAGGCGAATCCCACATCGGCTAAGCACAAGGTGAAAGTGATGTACATAAGAAAGGGCGTCCCTTAGACTAGCAAGAGGCCTTTTGGGCTATTGAGTTGGCTCTAGCGCAAGAACAAAACCGTCCGTACTTGAGTGAGTTCGGCCCAAAGCGGACAATGTCTTGTTAGGTCTGGGCTGTACAAGCCTCCATGTCCTGCCAACCATTGATCTAAGTCTTTGTAGCTGGGCACTAGATGGAATATGACTTTATCAAAATTGTGTTTCATGTATTTTTTGAAAGAAAATTAAGGCACTATTGGAAGCCCTAGAACATTCATTTGGAGAATGTTAAAAGTAGGCATCCAGAGATTTCTCTCTATGTTTCAAATGCCTCTGATTTTTTTTTTTTTTATCTTGTTTTTTAACACTATTTGGAAAAGCTATGTGCAGAGATTTTAATCAGCTATATATTATTTGGTACCCTTTTGGGAGAGATCTAACCAATTGTTGAGTGTTTTTAATTGCTCTCACCTTCTCATGTTCTTCGTTGTTGTTTTGATGCGCTAGCCACTAAGCTTCTTGCTTCTTACAGTTTTTGTGATACTTATTTGGAATCCCCAAATGCTAATATTTATGCT
The DNA here is from genome assembly GCF_041381405.1 of Jatropha curcas. NCBI lineage: Eukaryota > Viridiplantae > Streptophyta > Magnoliopsida > Malpighiales > Euphorbiaceae > Jatropha > Jatropha curcas. The sequence goes on from NC_143159.1 coordinate 9,134,954, forward strand.
TTGTGTGAAAGAATTAACTTTATAAACTAATATGCAGATTGGGGTCCTTTAGTTGATGTCGTTGGTTATTGTTTCTTAAACCTTGGGTCAAAGTATGAACCTAAAGAAGAATTTAACAAATGGATTCTGAAAGGAACAAAGCCCATTTATATTGGGTTTGGGAGCATGGTATGTCATTTTTTCAAGAGCAGTTGTAGTTATTGCATTTAATGTGTTTTTTCTTTTTCTGTTTTTTTTTTTTTTTTTTTTTTTGCCTTTAGTTTCTTACGCCAACTGATGTACCTCAACCATTTGTCATTTTCTATTTTCTCCAGATGTCTCTAGTATTTAATATTTTCTTTGCATTGATTGAGCCTCTAGTGCATTTTCTTGGAGTAGTTTCTTAGTTGCAGTGAGAAATTTTTTTTTCAATTAAATCATATTTGTGGACAACCAATATTGTGTATGGGAAGGGACTGCAAAATACATCTGACCTAAGGCTTAACTGTAAGGATACTATTAGACTGGGCTAAGTTCAATGTTGTATGTGTTTGAACTGATTGAGGAATGAACAAGTAATTCCTTTCTTGTACTTAGTAACTCAGCTAAATTCCTTATTCAATATAGTGAGTACTTTTATTGGAACTGGTTTTATGTTTGCATCACTTAAGGAGTAGGTGACACGGTACATGGGCTTGCAGCATATTGATTTTCTTCCCTGCCCTACACTAAAATACTTGGCATTCTCATCAGCCCTTTTGTTAATTCTACTTTATATTTTGTGATTGGCATATTTGGCTGTTACAGTTTTTCTTTTCTTCATTACTATTTGGGGAAGCTCTGACTAGTGCTTGTTATTTGTTAAGCCTCTTGAAGATCCCAAGAAGACTACAGACATGATAACAGAGGCATTGAAAGATACTGGGCAAAGAGGAATAATTGATCGAGGTTGGGGCGATCTTGGAAATCGTGAGTATTTTCCTTCCATCTTTGTATTGCTCTTTCTAGGTGTTTTGGTTGTTTTAGAAATTCTGATCCCTTGAGCAAATTAACATAGTCTATGGTACTAGTTACTAGTAGAGATGCTCCTTTTATTGTAATTGACTTTGTGAACAATTTTTTGTTTAGCAATATATTCGAGTGAAGCTTTGCTGCTAATTTTACATTGACACACAAGCAAATACGAGCCTTATTGTTCAAAAAGTATGGAACTTTAGATGTGATTTTTCATTTTATGTCATTTAGAAATAGAAGCTTCACTTCGTTATAGGATAGAGCTCTCTCAAAAAAAGATTTTAATGAAGCAATGGGTGATGAATTGGAGATGAAAATTCTAGAGACAAGCCTCAAAAGTTGCATTTTGTTTAGTGGACAGGAGGACAACTTGCTCTTTTCTTGGGATGCACCTGTTTGATTTCCTACTGTGCTTCTTGCTGGTTTTCCATTATTAAGTTTGATTTCTGTGGATTGATATTTGAAGACTGAGGTCACTGCATTTTACATGGCTGGTAACATAGATATGTGACCTTACAATTTGTTTGATGAAAGGTTGTAGAATTCCTAGCATACTGATTACTGATACAGCATCGTAATTCTAAATACTCTTTCTGCTCTATGACTTGTAATCTTTGAATTGAAACAGATGTCGTTTGTTGACCATGTACTAAATAGAATACATGTATTGTTCCCTCAAATTTTTTGCTTTTTCTTTTTCTCTCTCTCTCTCCCTCTCTCTCTCTCTCTCTCTCTCTTTTTTTTTTTTTTTTTTTTTTTTTTGAACTTTCTCCTATTTGTTTTTGTCTTGCAGTTACAGAGGTTCCTGATAATGTCTTTCTTTTGGAGGACTGCCCCCATGATTGGTTGTTTCCTCAATGTGCTGCTGTGGTGAGTCTTTTATTACTTCTAATAGAGGATAACTAATTATAAATTCTTTTGCGATTAAAATAACTTTGCAGTTGGTCTTCTGTTTTTGTCCCACTGGACCCTGTGTTTGATCATGATTGCAACAAATATGCAGGTTCATCATGGTGGTGCTGGAACCACAGCTACAGGATTAAAAGCAGGGGTAACTAGTTAGTTTCTTTGTAAATGCTCTTTACTGTGTATTAGACTGGTTTCCTTTAATAAGATTCTTTTCTCTTTGCTTGTCCAAATAAAAAAAAAAAAAAAAAAGAAAAAGAGGGGGGGGGGGGGGGGCAGAATTATGTAATTGGAAATTACATTAAGGGATAAGATTGGTAATCCATTTAAACTTATATATAATTTAAGATATTTACTAGAAGTGACTGTTTTAAGCGGTTGATCTTCTGTTGTCAAACTTGTAAATACAGTGCCCAACAACCATAGTGCCGTTCTTTGGAGATCAGTTTTTCTGGGGTGATAAAGTGCATAAACAAGGGCTGGGACCTGCTCCAATACCGATTGCCCAGCTCAATGTTGAGAATCTTTCAAATGCAATAACATTCATGCTCCAACCAGAGGTAATTCTCATGTGCATGAATGCTCCCAATTTGTAGAAGGGTTGATTCTAGAGGATGGAAATATATTGTATTGGCCTTACTTTTATCATGGCAATACTGGTTGGTGTTTATAATATTATACTAAATTTTATTGGATTTGATTTGCTTTGCTCGTCAGTTTGGTCCTTATAAATCGATTACTCCATTAATCTTTGGTAGATCAAAGACTTGATTAACTATGCATCAGAAGTATGATACAAACAAATACAATGACAGTTGTGATGCTATATTGAGTAGGAGTTTGAAAGACACCATTTGTTCGACTGCCTATGTTTTGTTGGTAATGAAAACATGAACTACAAAAGAAAAAAAAAAAAAAAAAGAATTGAATAAGAGATGTCCAGGATCTGTTTTCAACAGTGTTTTCAGGTTACTGTCCAAAAAGAGAGCAGAATAAAACTTTGCAATTACTTTGGTGTTGAAAGATGTATTTGGAAGCTAGCTAAAAATTCAGAGAATAGGTTCTTTGTGTTGTGTGCAACAGGTGACATGTCCAAACTCTGCTAAAAACAGTCCAACATGTTCTGAAGCTGCACTACAATTTTATATTTTGAAGAAAAGAAAAATGTTTCTAGAAGTTATCCAATTTTAGATATTTGGTTTTTAGTGGCTTTATCATCTCTGTTCTGTTCCTTCACATGTTGACCATCATGTTTTCCATCCTTTCCTTCACTCTTTAATTTTATTACGAGCCACTTGTCTTATACTAATGCTATTTAAAATTTTCCCAGGTGAAATCTCGAGCAATGGAATTAGCGAAGTTGATAGAAAATGAAGATGGTGTTGCCGCTGCAGTTGATGCATTTCACCGGCATTTACCACCTGAGCTACCTTCGCCTACCGCATCTTTTGATGAAGATGAACATCCAGACCCTCTACAATGGTTCTTTATTCAACTTCAAAGGTGGTGCTGTCGACCTTGTGGTGGTGTGTAGGCTTCTTCGTTGTATCTTTTAGCGTTGTATAGATTTGTTTTCATTTTATTTTTATGTCACAGGTTAATTTTGGCATTTTTATTTAATGATTCATTCATTCCATTCATGGATCTAGTGTGGTGTTAAGTTATAGTTGAAGAAATAGGGTAGATTTTTCTCGATGCTTGTATAACAATATTAGGCTTCTTTTTATTTACATTTGTTAGATTGATCTCACAAACGAGTTGCAATAAATTAAGATGGTTTACTTGAAACCAGTTAATGGGTTGTCCAGTTATCATTTCCAGTTATTTGGAGACACTCTCGGATTTGAATCTTGCATCTCAGTCCCTCTTCCTCTATCCCTTCTCTACTGTTAATGTATGTATTGTATATTTTGGATGTTTTCCTTCCATTATTAGTTTGATGACTTAGGGTATGTTCGGCAAAATTAACTGTTTTGGTAGTTGTTTGAGTAACTTTTCATAAGACATTACATAGGTTAGCTTTTTATAAAATGTTACTTTAATCTCTAAAGATTATTTTAAACACTCTTATCGAACACTAGTGACTTGAATGATCAGGCGCTTCATAAACTCCACATTTGAAATAATGCTCCGCCGGGCTGTCATCGTTGACGATCAGTTTCTGTTGACCATTTACGAAGACTGTGATTTCCTCTTGACCTACATTGTGGATCACATTAACTCTTAGCCACTTATTGTAGATATCTGCAGCCACCGAGTTGGAGTTGTCAGTAGGGATGCAAGTGAGATGAGTATTTTAGGATATCCAATCTGCTCCGATCTGTTTAATGAGTACGGATAGTTATAAATAGAGGTTATAGATGGATACGGGTAGTGAAATTACAACTCGTAACGGATGGGTAGGATGCGGGTATTAGACTCTAGGTACCCACTATCCATTACCTGCTATAATAAATAGTTTTGACATGAATACTTGCGGGAACCCTACCAATTTATTAGTGAAAACACATTTTAAATAAATTCGGATTTGGATAGTTTAAAATGTGTGGATACTCTATTCGTTTAAGAGGTACTTTAAAACGGGTTTGGGACGAATACAGGTAATAAAATTTTAAATAGATTTTGGACGGATATGGATAGTAAAATTTTAAACAGATACAATTACAGGTAGTTCAAAATTCGTGGGTATCAGCCCCGCTTCCATGTATAGTTGTAAGCCTTCAACTCTCCGTTGTAAACCCTTAAGTTGCAGAGCTGTTGCTTTCTTCACTGCACCAAATATTTGCATTACTATTACTCCACTGGTCCCTGTTGGAACATATAGCTGCCCTTCAAATTGCCAAACTCTAGATGAGTAATTATGTCCTTAGAACAAGAGAGAAGGTACCTTTTATTATGTATAGTAAGAACTAAATGCATGTTTATGTTAGGGGTGTATACGATTTAGTTTTGAAAATACAAAAATATTTTTTATTAGTCTTAAAAGAACTTTTTGTGTGGCTCATTGAAACAAAAATTTAGTTTAGTAATTACTTCCTCCATCTCATAATTTATGTTAAGGATTAAGATAATTTAATTAATATGATTAAGCTATAATTTTTGCTTCATTTTTTTTTCTAATATACACTTATGTTACTATCCATAAAAATTAAATGATTCATATTAAATTGTTCTTGAAATTAATCAAATAGTATTTGATTAAATAGAGCTTTACCGGGGAGTTAATTAGTTCTCCCTTGATGGGAATTAGGGTTCTTTCTCTTGGGAATTAGAGTTTCATTTGTTTTGGCGTCTAGGGTTCCTTCTGAGGTTGTTGTTATTCCTGACGAGGCTTGTTCTGAGGATTTGAGTGAAGTTTAGCTATGTATTGCGGGAAAGCTATGGATTGAATGTCCTTACAATAAGTTTGATCTTATGGATTTGATGCAAAGGGTTTGGAAACCCAAACATGGAGTTGTGATGAGAGAGTGGAGTAAGGAGGTCCTGTTATTCCAATTCCAGCATTGGCAGGATCTGCAATACGTACTAGTTTCACCTTGGCACTTTGAAAAGCAGATTCTTGTTGTAAAACAAGTCACAGGTGATGAGCTACCGTCGTCCTTAGAACTCTGCTAAAATATAAATGCTTACCCAACTTCTGTTATTGCTGCAGATGATGTGGACACTTATACAAACAATGTGAGTTACTGTCAGATAGGAGGGAGGTTGATCAGTTTGCTCTTGCTTTTGATGAAGGAATTAGGGCGTCTCCTTTTAGAAAATCAGTAAGGCTAGCGACGGGTTTTGAAGGTTCTAATTTTGTCACTCGCTAGTTGTTTCCCAAACCAACATAAGGCAAAGTGGATAAGCATATTCCAGCCGCACTAAATATTGACGTTTTAGGGAATTAAGAGTGAAGTGAGAATCAGGAGGCTCTTCTGAGTGCTACAGCGGCGGACACTGATGAAGTATTAAACATGCTTGAGCAAATGCATGTTAGAACTGCGTTGCGCCAGGATAGTTCAGGTACTGATGAAGATGAGTTTACCAGGTTGATGGGGGGTACTATTTTGACACATGATTCTGACCCGATCTTGCAAGCTCAAATTCCTTCGATCCAGGTAACTAAAAATAAAAGCCCCAATTCAGCTGTGAACCTTCCCATTCTAAAAAATACTGCCACTGCCACCTCTGTCCCCATAAATTCTCCGGATAAAATAAATTCCAATAACCACAACTCCTGCACTGAACTAGGTTTTTACCATGTTCCTATTATTCTCGATTCCCCACCTGATCAATCCGTCCTCCTTGGACCCTTGCTTTGCTGCTAATCTGGTTAAACCATATAATTCCATTTTTCTCCTCTTAAACCCGATTTAGGCCCACCTTCTCAAAACAAAACTCCACCAAAAATCTTGTGGAAACGTATGGCCCGAATAAATCAAATATCGATTTCCCCGTCAGACTTAGTGTTAGTTGGTGAGAGACGAAAAAGTGTTATTCAGGGTGTTGCGCAACAGTTCGGTCAGGAGATGGATATGGGTTTAAAGAAATTAAAAAAAGAACAGGGGTATTGTGATTGTTGATTTTGATAATTTATCGGCGGAGGCATTCGCAATAAGTCTTTTACTATGGAACTTTAGAGGGCTTAGGAACCAGGATGCAATTTGTCAATTGAAGAAGGTTTGGGATTAGCGTTCCGTGTGATGAAAGGCTTGGTAGGAAAGGAGTTTTGGCTCTGTTCTGGTCTGATTTTTTTCGAGTTAAGCTGTTGTCATACTCGGATCACCATATTGATATTGAGATTGATGATACATGGCATTTTACGGGTTTTTATGCTTAGTCTGACGAATCGAATAAGCACTTGTCTTAGGATTTATTGCGTCGATTGGTAGGGAATTATGGTTTACCGTGGTTGTGCGGGGGAGACTTTAATGAGATTCTCTATAACTATGAAAAGAAAGGAGGGAACTCTCGTCCTCAAGCTAAAATGGATGCTTTTCATTCTGTTTTGGACAGTAGCGGGTTAGGCGATCTGAGTTACCAAGGGTATAACTTCACTTGGTCGAATGGTCAAGAAGGAGAATCTCGCGGTTGAAGTGCGACTTGATAGGATCACAGCCTCCATGACGTGGGTTAGTCTCTTTCTTGAGTACGCTATATCTCACTTATTTCGTTTTTGCTCAGACCATTGTCCCATTTTCATATCTCTCTTGAAATCGGCTGTTACTAATTGTCGAAGATGTAGACCTTTTAGATTTGAATCCATATGGTTGAGAGATAGTACTTATAGGGAGGTAGTACAACAAGCGCGGGAGGGTTCAGAGGATTTTGGGTTTCGGGTTTCCATTGAAGATAAATTTAAGAGATGTAGTGTAGCTTTGAGAAAATGGGAAAAAAAAATTCATTTTGGGCGTGTTTCAAAAGAAATTTCGGATTGTCAGAAGAATCTCCATGAGTTGCAGGTAGGAGTTCAGTGTAGAGAAAATATAGCTCTCTAAAAGATTCCGGAATCAAATTTAAAAGAACTTTTAGCTAGGGAGGAGCTTATGTGGCTTCAACGTTCTAGAATTAATTGGTTAAGGGAGGGGGATAGAAATACAACTTTTTTCCACCAGAAAGCTGATGGTAGACAAAAAAGAAATCAAGTTGTTAGCATTCAAGATGAAACGGGTCGACTTGTTGATAATGAAGATGGCGTTCGTTTGGTTTTTTACAGATATTTTTGAGACTTATTCACATCTTCTAATCCATCTGCCTATGATAATGTGTTGAATTCAGTAGAGCCAAAGGTTTCTATGGATATGAATGTTGATCTATGCCGACCTTACAGTAAAGAGGAAATTGTTGCGACTTTGCGTCAAATGCAACCTTCCAAGGCTCCTAGGCCTGACGGTATGCCTCCTCTATTTTTTCAAAAATTTTGGTCTATTATTTGATCTTCTATTGTGGAAAAAGTCTTGTCTGTTTTAAATAATGGTGAATCTCCTGCATTTATAAATCGAACCTTTATTTTTTTGATTCCTAAAGTAAATGATCCTTCTCTTACTTCTCAATTTCGTCCTGTTAGTTTATACAATGTATTTTTAAACTTATTACCAAGGTCATAGCTAATAGGGTGAAATTCATTCTTTCGTAGGTTATTAGTTAGTCTCAATATGCTTTTGTGCTTGGTCGTTTAATTACTGATAATGCCTGATAGCCTTTGAAATTTTCCATTATACGAAGAATAAATCTAGTGGGCGAAAATGCTTTTTTGCATGTAAGCTTGATATGAACAAGGCTTATGATAGGGTAGAGTGGTGTTTTTTAAGAGATCTGATGCTAAAAATGGGATTTGTGAGTAGTTGGGTGGATCTTGTGATGAGATGTGTTTCAACTGTTTCGTATTCTATTCTTATTAATGGAGAGCTTCACAATTATTTTTCTCCTAATTGAGGGTTTAGACAAAGAGATCCCCTCTCTCCATATCTATTTCTTTTCTGTGCAGAAGCTTTTTCCAGTTTAATCAGGCAAGCAGAAGTTAATCGGCTAATCCATGGCGTGAAGATCTGTCCAACAGCTCTAGCAATTTCTCATTTGTTTTTTTGCAGATGACAATATTATTTTTGGTAGAGCAAGTGTCGGAAGCGAATGTATTAAAGAAAATTTTGGAGATTTATGAGAAGGCTTCCGGTTAGAAGATAAATCTGGAGAAATCTGAAATTTCATTTAGTAAAAATATTTTCATGGTGTCGCAAGAGGTGATCTCCAATTTGTTGGGAGTTAGAAGCATATCTGGCCACAGCAGGTATCTAGGTTTACCAGCAATTATAGGGAGAAAAAAGAAGCAAGTGTTTAGCACCCTTGTTGATAGGGTAGCCAAAAAACTAAAGAGATGGAAGGAATTATTTCTCTCAAGAGCTGGTAAGGAAGTCTTGTTAAAGTCAGTGGTGCAAGCAATCCCTAATTACACTATGTCCTGTTTTCTCTTACCAAAGGATATTTGTGCTAAAATTGAATCTTTAATGGATAATTTTTAGTGGGGTCAGCGAAAAGATGAGCGTCGTATTCACTGGACTAGTTGGCATTAACTATGTTTATCCAAGTTTTGGGGAGGTCTTGGGTTTAAGGATCTGCACTCTTTTAATCTGGCTATGTTGGCTAAACAATGTTGAAGATTTTTAAACAATGATGAGTCGTTAGTTTTTAAATTTTTTAGGGCCAAATATTTTCCTAACTGCTCTTTTTTGGAAGCACAGCCGGGTTATCAACCTAGCTTCACTTGGAGAATCATTATGGAAGCCAGATGGATCATAGAAGAAGGGAGTAGAAGGGTCATTGGTAATGGTGTGAGTATTCCCATTTGGCGTGATACATGGGTTCCTGGTTTGCATGATTTTAGAATCTCTTCTCAGCCAAATCTGTTGGACGAGAATGCAACTGTGAATAATTTAATTGGTTTCAACACAGGGTGCTGGAATGGGGATCTTATGGTATCTTTGTTCTCAGAGGAGGAGGCCAAATGTATTGTGTGAATACCTTTGTGTCTTCGTAGAGGAATGGATGTGCTCAATTAGGTTCATCACAAATTAGGCCTTTTCAATGCGAAGTCAGCTTATATGGCTGCGTTTAATTCCGTAGTTTCGTCTATAATGTCCAGCTCTTCTCAGTGGAGTGAAGTCCCTTATTAGAAACTCCTTTGGAACCTTCATTTCCCCCCAAAGTTGAAGCACTTTTTTTTATAGAGTCTGTTCCAGAAAGCTCCCTACTAAATTAGCTTTACTTCAGCGAACTATCCCAGTTGACCCTATTTGTAGTGTTTGTGGAGAGGAAAATGAGTCTGTGGAGCATATTCTCCTTCACTGCCCTGTGGCTCAAAGGGCTTGGATGCTAAGTCCTCTTCGGCTTTCTATCCGCTCAGATGAGTCGTTATTCAAGTCTTCGTTCTTTAATCTCGTTGATTCCTTTCAATCGGAGCAGTTGGAGGTTGTGGTTGCTATAGCCTGGAGTATTTGGAAATCGCAAAATGCTTAGGTTGTTCTAGAATAGTCAGCTTTCTAACCCTTTTATAGTCAATCAAGCACTATCTATGATCCATGACTTTCAATCTTCAGGTATGAATTCTGTTTCTCCCCCAACTGCAGGTTTAGTACAGAAATGGTCTCCCCTGATTGGTACTTGTGTAAAAATTAATTGTGATGCTGGTGTGTTGAAGGACTGAAATTGTTGTGACATTAGTTTTGTTATTCGTAATGAGAGAGGGGAATTGATGGCAACGAGGTTGACACAACTTGATTGTGTCTTAGAGGTTCAGGATGTTGATGCAGACGCTGCCATTTTTGCTCTAGAGTCAGCTCTTGCTCTATCTTTCTCACAAATTACTTTAGAATCGGATTGCCTTCTACTTCTTCGACAATATGCCTCAAAGAAGTTTCCCCCAGCTGAATGGGGTACCAGATTGAGTAGAATTGCTGATTTAGCTTCTCATTTCCAATTATTTTCCTTTAATTATATTCCTAGACATTATAATCAGGTGGCCCATAAGTTAATGTCTTTGGCTTTATCGGTTTATTCTTCTGAGCACATTTGGATTGAAGATGGTCCTAGTGCCATTGTTCATATTATTCAAGGTGACATTTCAGCTTCTTTAGTTTCTGAATAAAACTGCAGTTTTAATTCTCGAAAAAAAAAAAAAAAATAGAGCTTCACGGGAAGATTAAAGGTTAATATGTTAATTTTGTTCATATCAAGATTTAATTAATGGCAATATAGTAGTTGATTATTATATTTATTGACAAAGAAACATATTAAATAAGGGTAAAATAGTAACTTTCAATATTATTCGCTTCTAAAAAAAGAAATAAAATAATAATTTGGAATGAATAAAAATAGAAAGTTAGACAAAAATTACGGAACGGAGAGAGTAATAAGTAACAAATTAATATTATTTGACTTTAATGGAACTAATTCCAAAGTTTGGTCACCATTTAGCGTAAACAAATATTTGATCCCTCGGGTTTGGTTATAATTACAATTTCATCATTCTTAATGCACAATGCACTCATTAGTAATGAATTTCAGTTCTCTCAAATTATTTAGTCTTTTATCCAAAAAGTGTTATTTTTTGCCATTGAATAAAAGATTTTAAATAATAATTCAATGCGTAAATATGAGATATTAAATTATAATATCATATTAAATAAGAATGATTAAATAGTCAAATATTACAGAAATTCAACAAAATTATAATTATGACCAAATTTGAAGGAGTAAATAATTATTTGCCCTTAATATAATTTACACAAATCCAAATTGAACTGAATTATCAAGAGAAACTATATCGTTTAGATTATGAAATCCATAATTTGGTTAGTTTTATTGGGCTTATAGTTTAATATCTCCTCCGTCCCATAATTTTTGTCTTGATTTCATTTGCACATGGATTAACAAAATTTAGTTAATATAGTTAAAATATAATTTTTACCTTATTTTTTCCTAATCAGTAATGCTATTTAGCACAGTTTGTGTCAGCTCAAGAGGCGTATTTTTGAGTTTTACTTATTGTATTTATATTTTACAATTTTCAATTGATTAAATATTATAAAGTCATAAAATATCCTTTACAATATAATATATATAGAAATTTTGTAATTAGATTTGAAATCCAAATTATTTATTGATTTTTAAGCAATATTTATTGTAGTTAATGGTTCCAATGAATTGACTTTTTTATAAAACGAAGGTTAAAAAAATGCCAAAAGAGAGACAAGTATACTAATATAATATCTAGTACTTTATATAATTAACTTCACTAATAATAATTTATACTTTAAAGAATTATATGATTTCTACTTTAAAGAACCATATATTTTAATATGATTTGTACTTTAAAGAAATAAAATACAAGTGTCAAGGTTAGAATATATATTTTATCATTATTAAGTGTTATTCCATATGAAATATTAAATAAATATCTCTTAGAATATATATGTATAATTGTCAAAATTAAGTAGAAATCCTTGAAAATTATTTGAAATTAAAGATTTTTTGCTTAATCAAATTAGAGAATTGAAAACTCACATAAATATTTTATTTTCATTCATATTATTCCTATTAAACTTTATATTTATTATTTAATTTAAATAAAGTATCAATTTATATTTAATTCATATCAATATTATTATATATTTACTATAATCTGTGATAGTATGGATTTATATTTAATTTGAAAAAAAAAACATTTGCTTCCTTAATTAATCTAATTATAATCATAAAGAGTTTTTAACTAATCAAATTCATAACATTAGAAAATATTATTTAATTTGAATCTGGATATATCACCAGATCGTATATGCACTTACCATTAAGTCATACCTTGGTGTATATATTATTTAATTCGATTAAGTACATTAAACATCTTTGCATAACGAGTTACTCCTATAAATAATTTATACTTGTTCATATCACTAACATTAGGTATTTTTATTTAATCAAATTTATATCATACTGAATTTGATGAAATACGTTACTTAAAATTAAAGATTTCTATTTAATCAAACTAATTAATGAATTATATGCAATTTGATTATTTACATTAATTTTTTTAATATGATTAATCATAATAGAGATTTTTATTTAAACCAATTGACGATGTTATGTATTTCAAATTCTAATAATTATACGTATGTGTGTGAATTTTAGGATGTTACAATTCACGTTTAATTTTAAATTTCATGAAATATAATTTACTATAATTGTTCTTTATTTGTTAATTAGTTTTTAAATATTTTATTAAATAATATCGTAGAATTATATAAGTTATACATATATAGTTACTATAAGTATTATACAATTTTAAATATTTACTATAATCACCCTTTCCTAATATTCCACTAAAATTAAATGATTCACATTAATTTATGCTTAAATTAATTGGGCAATAAATCAAACATTTGATTAAATAAATTTTTCTTAAAAGATTAAAGATTTATATTCTAATTTTTAATGGTAATATAAGAGTTTGACTATTATATATATTTAATAAGGGCAAAATACTAAAATTCAAATATTATTAACTTCTAAAAAAAAGGAAACAAAACAATAATTTGGGACGAATGAAAAAAAAAAAAATAATTATAGGACGGGAATACATTATTTTCTCAAAACTGGTTTTGAATTTAAAACAATTTTAATTATTCAACTTCTCAAATCATTACTAAATTTTAATAATTGTGAAATCCTTTATAATAAAAATGATGAAGCTATATATTCAGTGTTTGTTCTTTCCCTCAAAACCATCAAATTGAATGGTTTTCTAGTCTCTTAAAATTATTAGATCATCCCATATGTTATAATAATTAGCTTCCATTTATTTTCTGAAAATAATTTGTTTAGAAAATATGTTTTTTGATTTTTAGATGTTTGGAATGTTGAGGAGAATCAGTCAATGAAAATAAATGGAAAATATTTTTTAAAAAAAAGTTATTTTTTGAAAAGAAACGGTGCCTTGGTTACAGAGAGAAAAGGTTACCTTGATGTGCATTACAGTGCGAGGCCTGGTAGGGCTGCCTTCCTTGAAAGGCTTATCATTTTCATAAACCCAGAAACGATGAATCCCATCATGGAACCTGTAATGCTCGTTCAAGTGTTTGTCATATGGTTTTTGTATTCAAAGTCGAATGGCACCTCACTAAAACCATTGGCACTAGGATCTGCAAAACAAAGATTGGTGTCTTTCAGGAAGCTAACGTTGACAGGAATCAAAAGGACAAAACTGTACAACCAGCGGTAGGAAAACAGATTCTTTTCCATGTGTCCTGGTTTTTTCTTAAGCTTTTTACAAAAACTTACAAAAAAAATTTATGCAAACGGTGTTCTTTGAAAAGGATTTACGAGAATGGTGTTCTGTTGACATTTCAAAGGCATTTGTTCAGGTTATAGTGTAACAAATGCATTGTTGATATGACTGTAACAAAAGTAATAAATTTTAATCTGTTTTACTATTGTCCAGTGGCTTTACAGACCAATATTCTTTTTCCGCTCTCTTTGTTAAATGTTTTACTATAAGTGAAACAATGTCGCAATATCATGAAGAATATATTCTAAGCTTTTCTAAAGTACACATGGTAAGATTAAGATTCCCACTATGAAAGGATACATTGTTGCAGTGTAAGTATAACAATTTAAAAATATAAAACAAGAAGGAGAAACAAGGGAGAAACACAAATTAAGACTGTGAGTAGGAGAAGCAATGTAATGTATAAGTTCTTTCCTTTAATAATTTCAACCTCTTATACAAGAATATTTTCCTTCCCAATAGACATCTTTTGCATAACATCAAATTGTTCAAGTGTTTTGTGTAAATAAAACATTGTTACACTATTAATAACACAATATGTGTTTTATATTTGTAGGTTGTTACAATATAAGTGTAACAATAACAATAGTTTATTGGTTGTTACACTATAACATATATGGAACTGTGCAAGAATATTTTCCTTCCCAATAAACATCTCTTGCATAACATCAAATCGTTCATGTGTTTTGTGTAAATAAAACATATTGTTACACTATTAATGCACAATATGTATTTTATATTTGTAGGTTGTTATAGTATAAGTGTAAAAATAGCAATAATTTATTGGTTGTTACACTATAACACCATGGAACTGTGCAAGAATTTCAAAGGTAGCGTGGGAATCTCATCTATGGATCAATTGCACCTTTGCGTTGGAATCTCGACAAAGAATATATTTCTTCCCATATTGTGATATTGTTTCACTTATGGTATAACATTTAACAAAGAGAGAGGAGAGAGAATATTGGTATATAAAGCTACTGGCAAAACATATTAAAATTTATTGCTTTTGTTCCAGTCACAGCGTAACAATGCATTTGTTACACTATGATTAGAACAAATGCCTTTGAAATGTCAATTGTAAATACTTTTTGGAGAACACCGCTTGCGTAAATATTTTTTTGCAAAACAACATTTTTGTAAAAGGCCCCTTTTTCTTAGCAAACCCCTTAACATCAACTCAAGTGTTCTTATTTACACTCGTATGTATAAAGTTCTTTATGTAAGAGAATATTTTTTCCAAGTGGTTGTCACTTTAGGGCAAGAAAGTGATGCTTCTCAAAATGGAAACAGAATTGGTGTCTTTAGAATTGCTTTAGCATTGAAGTAGATAAGGAGTCTACCTTGCTATTATTAAGTGTAGAATAAAACAACCCTTACAGTTACACTAATTTCCAATAGGTCTGGCTAGGTAAATGGGCTCTAACTTGTAAAAAATTACAGATAAACCTAATGGATATGAAACAATAATATCTTTTGTGTTCATCGTCTTGTTTGATTTCATGGTTGGCGTTCTCAACTTGCACTCTGTAACGCTTGGATAAGAATTATCTCAACTTAAAGTAGCATTAATTATTTTATTTTATTTTTACTCTTGTCTAGATATTTACAGTAAACTTTATTTCAATTAAATGAACATTAATTAAAAGGTAATTTAGTCAATTACCATTTTTTTTTTCAGAATTCACGTGATTAAATCATTTTATTAATTTTTGTGAAAAATTAAAAACTATCAAATTTAACGGAATAGATGAAATATTGAATTTAAATATTTATTCAATTACTCGTACTAGAGTTAGAAGTTTTGCTATGGGAAAAGGTATTTTGACTCATAACGAGCTAAGATTATTAGATAGTAAGTATCCGCTTTGCAGTCAATTTCAAGTTTTAGGTTTAACTTAGGCGGAGTGAATGAAAATTTTGAAATTCAAAAATGACATCCTCTCTTCCTTTATCAACCAACAACAAACAAAATATCAAATGGACTGAGATTCTCAAAGCATTACTAGTTTTATGATACTATCCCTGCTTCATAATACTTGTCATATTTTGAATTTCACGTCCTTTAAGAAAACTATTAAATTTGTCTAAGTTGTAATAAATTATTAAATAAATTGACTATATTACTCTTAATTTAATACTAATTTTTTAAGAAAACTATTAAATTAAAATAATAATTATTGGTCCTATACAAATAGTAAATATGGAAAAAAATTTTAATTATTTCTTGAAACCACAAATATGACAAGTATTTTGGAACAAACTATTTCCTCAAATCTGACAAATATTATGGAATAAAGGTAGTACATTTTTAGATGTAAGATTTCAATTTCCATCTAATTCCTTTTTGTTTTGTCTCCCTTCTCAAATAATTTCATCTTATAAATCAAACAAAGTGAAGAAAAATTATTTTGGATTCTTCAACAAGGGAAAAGATTTATTGGTGCGTGAAAAAAAGATTGGATGGCTATAAAAATTTAGTGAAGAAATCCAAATCCCCTTGGTCCATTGTAAAAGAGTGGTGTTCAATGCAAGTAACATATATAAAGAAAATATTTTTCATGCTTAGGTAGGAGTGATATTTAAGGGTTTGTTTGGTAAAATTAGCTGTTTTGAAGCTAAATATTACATGAGTTAACTTTTTCATAGAATGTTATTATAATTTCTAAAAACTAATCCAACTGCTATGTTACCGAATATCTTTTTAAGTAGCGTTTCACATTTTAAAAAAGCTACTTAAAAAACTGTTATCCAAACAGTCTAAGTGAAGCTTTAGCGACTTCCTTGCAAGCAAAGTTCGCTTGCGATGTAGTACGCTTCGCCTTATTTAAGTGTACTGCTATTTGTAATATCAGTTTTTGTAAATTTTGATATATCTCCAACTTGATCCCATATAGTTACTATAATTATACCTCCAACTTTTGTGGTCATAGACCCGACCCGTGAACTTCAAACTCCATTTTTGTAACTGTAACTATCTCGTAAAGATTTGTCATATGGTTTGTACATTTGCAGAAAGGTCACAAGCAGTATGAGCAGAAAACTATTGTAGTGAGAGTAAGTATTCATTTCAGTTCATAAGTTATTTTCTCGCAGTAATTAGAACTAGGATCCATGTTTACAGTCAGTTTCAAGAATCAAGATTATCACTTCAAGACAAAGAAATCTTCTTATGTTATTGATCCTCTTAGTTATTATCTCCATATTTATAATCAATTTCATGTTTATTATCATATAAACATGAAAATTCAAAATTCCTAAAGTTGCTCTCGTCGAATCTACTTTTGTAAGAAAGTAATTTTCTATAGGAAAGTTGATTTTCGATAACTAAATACCTCCAGTACAGACCGCTAATTAACTAGAGTACAACATAGAGAGTGCTTATAATTAAGGGGTATTTAATTATTGTTGTTTCTTACAAGAACAATTAATATTATTTAATAATCTTGTTGAGTTATAGCTTTCGCTAAAAGGTTAAGAGCAGCTTCAAAAAATAAATTAACATATTGATATTATAAAATTGTTACTGCTATTATTTCACAAGATCTATCATGAAATAGAGTATATAAAATAAAATATAAGCACTTAAAATTTATATTAATTAATATTGTTGAGATAAAAATATACTTTTAAGTTTTATAATTTTAATAAGTTTCTCAAAATTAAACAAATTAATTTGAATTATATTTTTGAACTTGATTTAGACGAATTTAACAAACTAATTTTAATTGATATTGTAATATTTTTTTCTTGACTTATTCGATTATAACCATGATTTTTTAGTGGCGCCTATTCTCATGATTCATACACAACATAAAATTCTTTTTTAAATATAATATGTGGCACCATTAATTCTTTTTTTTGGATAAAAACCATGAGAATAAAACTTCCTAAGTCTAATGGCATTGGTGGCCGAATAGGCCTTATGCACTTAGCTTAGAGTTGTTTTATTTTTATTGAATAATTGCCTTAATTTAATGGTTTCTAAAGTAAATGAATTTGGATTCTAAGTATAATTTTCAAATTGGTATGGTTAAAGCTTGGTTTTTCTAAGAAGCATGTCTTTATGCATAATGACAGTGTGATTTAATATTGAACATGAAAATTACCGTAGTCTTGAAAGTAAGTGATGGATAGAAGTGTTATTTCCTTTTTCAGATTTTTGATTAAGTATAGTTTTTAGAGGAAGCTTTTAAAATTTTTCTATATGAATTTCCTAGATATTTTCCAAGTAATTATGGGTTTGCTAGCATGTGAATTCTAAAGCATATATGATTGTAAGATATATTTAGATTGTTATGATGAGACTTGATTCTAGCATCTTAATATAGTGCATTTAGCACAAAATGTGGCATCCATTGCCCTAGTCCTTCGGAATTAAGTAAGGGTTGTTATGGGTTGGGCACTAGTGAATGAATAAAATGAAGGATAATTACTATTGTATCTCTATATTTTGTATAATTAATTATTTTATTTCTATATTTTTTAAAAATGGATAACTTTATCCTTAGTGACCGATTCCGTATAACTATATTATCCATATACTTATATAATTTTCCATTAAACAATTTAGGAGTAATTACTATTTTCTTCTTATATTTTCTCAAAGTTAAATATTTTGTTCTTGTATTTTTTAAGAATATAACAATCTATTTTTAAAATGAGAAGCACAAAATAGTTAATTTTTATAAAATATAAGGATGAAAGAATAATTATTCCTCAGACTTTTAATGAAAAAACGACAAAAAGCTAGATGGAATAATAAAATAGTTGGATAGAATCAAACGTTACGGATAAAATTAACAACTTTACAAATATAAAGATAAGGTAGTTAATTACGATAAAATATGTGCACAAAATAATAATTATTCCATAAAATGAGCATCGCCGATGAAATTAATTGATTCATTTGGTTTTGGACCAAGTACTTGGTAGTATCGGGAATAGATCTGGTAAGGCAACCCAAATCCGACCCGCATGACCCATTCATAGCTAACCGGTAATAGTGGGTAACCTCTATTACCAAACCTGTCGATTCAAAACCCTAAGCCGAAGCCTGAAACTGCCAACGATACAATTTCAAAATTTGAACTTGGCGCTCTTGCTATTTCGGCAATTCATCTCCCTCTGGATCTCCAATTTCATAGCCTTTCTTCATTCTCTACACAGTCAATTCCATCCTTCCAATAAGAAACAAAAGAAAATGGGAGCCGCTAACAGCCGCGAAGAGCTCTTATCGGATTCCGACACGGAGTACCAAGAAGAAACTGAAGACGAAAGCTTCGCAACGCCAGAGAAATCATCCTCCGGGCACAGACCTAAAACTCCTTCGTCTTTGGACGACGTTGAGGCCAAGCTCAAGGCCCTCAAGCTTAAATACCCATCTACAGCAACCCCACCAAGCGAAAAACCCAATTTGAAAAATGCTGTCAAGCTCTACCTCCACATTGGCGGAAATACTCCCAAAGCCAAATGGGTCACATCGGAGAAGCTCACCTTTTATTCCTTCTTTAAGACGTCCAAAATCGGCAGTCAGGAAGATGAAGATGAGGAATCAGAATCGGAATCTGAAGGGGAAGGTTGGTGGGTGTTGAAGGTGGGTAATAAAGTTAGAGTTAAAATTGCTGCTGATATGCAATTGAAGACTTTTAAGGACCAACGTCGCGTTGATTTTGTCGCGCAAGGAGTTTGGGCTATGAAGTTCTTTAGTGACGAGGATTATGGGGATTTTATTAGTAAGTATCAAGATTGTTTGTTTGAGAATACTTATGGGTTTGAGTCCAACGATGCCAATAAGGTTAAGGTTTACGGGAAGGATTTCATTGGATGGGCTAACCCTGAAAAGGCTGATGACTCTATGTGGGAAGATGCAGAAGATAGTTTCTTGAGAAGCCCTGAACCAGCAACTCCAGTTAGGGGTAATCAAGATTTGAGAGAGGAATTTGAGGAGGCTGCAAATGGAGGGATACAGAGCCTGGCATTGGGTGCATTGGATAATAGTTTCTTGGTAGGTGATTCGGGCATTCAGGTTGTTAAAAATTTTAGCCATGGGATTCATGGGAAAGGTGTTTGTGTCAATTTTGGCGGTGAGAACCAAAGGAGTGGTTCAAAGCTGGCACCTAAGAAGGCACTTCTTATGCGTGCTGAAACTAACATGTTGCTTATGAGTCCAGTTGCCGAAGGCAAACCACATACTAGAGGTTTGCATCAGCTTGACATTGAGACTGGGAAGATTGTTACACAGTGGAGATTTGAGAAGGATGGAACTGATATTACAATGAGGGACATTGTAAATGATACCAAGGGGGCTCAGTTGGATCCATCAGGGTCAACATTTTTGGGATTAGATGATAACAGGCTTTGTAGGTGGGATATGCGTGACCGAAATGGGATTGTTCAGAATCTTGCAACTGCTAGTTCCCCTGTCCTGAATTGGGCACAAGGGCATCAGTTTTCAAGAGGAACAAACTTCCAGTGCTTTGCAAGCACTGGTGATGGATCAATTGTTGTTGGGTCTCTAGATGGGAAGATACGATTGTACTCAAGCAATTCTATGAGGCAGGCAAAAACAGCTTTTCCTGGCCTGGGATCACCTATTACTCATGTTGATGTTACTTACGATGGGAAGTGGATATTGGGTACCACTGATACCTATTTGGTACTCATCTGCACTCTGTTTACGGACAAGGATGGTAAGACAAAGACAGGTTTCAATGGTCGAATGGGAAATAGGATTGCAGCACCCAGACTGTTGAAGCTAACTCCATTGGATTCACATTTAGCTGGGGTTAATAACAAGTTTCGCAACGCTCAATTTTCATGGGTAAGTAGACATATTTCCTTTCTAGCTGTGTGTTGCATTTCCTGCTTTGCTTTGCTGGTAGTCTTCCAGTAATGGATATGATATGGAAGTCTCCTATCATGCCCATTGAACTTGAAAGCTTTCTTGCCTTTCTTATGGTACTTAGTGTCATTCATTTTTTTTTTGCTCACATTTCTGTCAATATCTGGACTTGTGTTTATTTTGTTTGCTCTAAGGCTGCTTAAACTACAACTTTCTAGATAAAAGCGAACAAAGTTGCTCCATGTTAATTTTTATCAATCTGTTTCTCTATCCGTTGCACTTAATTCCAGTGTATAATACATGCCTATGGTACTTTTGTTTGTAGCTGAAACCCTCAATCACTTGGTACTGTGGTATTTAGTAGTTTCTGCAGAGACCTTTGGAATGTGAAAGGTGATTTTGCCAGGGTATAGAGGAATTGAGTGGCTTTTTATATATGATACTTTGAAAAGATGTTCCTGTATTGATCCTTAGAAAGTTTTTTTCTCCACTGATGAAAAGATCATGTAATGTTTTACAGTGATATAGAAGTTGGGTTATCCAGAATTGGTTTTGTTTTACCTAGTGCTTCAATCGGAAAGACTGCCCAATATTGCTTGCTTTGCATTCCTATGTTTTAGGATAGATGCTTGTTGATTGGGGTATTGTACTTGCATGGTCACTGATATAGTGGGGATTTGAGTTTGTTCTATGATCAAATTGCTTTTTGCAATGGAATATTTTCTTTGAACTTGAGGCCCTATAGTATTTATCAACATTCTTATCCTGATTATCCAGCTAAGATTCTTTTCCTCTTATTATGTCTTCCAAATTTGATTTAATTCTTCTGGCAGTCTCTGTCTTGTGTCTTCCCAACAAAAACATAAGCATACTGATTTCTACTGTCCCTAGCCCATAGATATCCTCTTTTGAATGTTGATAGCTCCTGACTGCTTGATGAACCTTACCGAACAGAAAATTTGTTTTCTAGAACCTGCATTTTTTCTAGTTTACAGATAAGATATACCTTCTTTGATGGTTTAACCTTGCAATGTTGTCTAAATTAGTAGCTAACTCTAGTTGTTATTTATAGCACTCTGACTGAAATTCTTGATAATTTTGTGTTATCTTTACCGTTATTGTTGCACGTCCTTTATTCTGTGAACTTGTTTTTCTGAAGTGTTCTTTCTTGCTTTATTGAAGACTTATTTTAGAAATGCCAAATATAATGAAGTGGAAAAGCTGTTGTTTTCATTCATGAATTTTCATTTAGACCTCAGCCATTGAAAGATTGTGACCATGTTCAAACAAGCCCAATGAAATGCTGATATATAATGATTGAGTATCAGCCACTGCAGAATTATGCATCGATGGGGTGCCTTTGCTGTGTCTCTATTAATCTGAAAATTACAACAACACTACTTAGCCTTAATCCCAAACTAGTTAGGGATAAAACTGAAAATTATTCAAATAAATTTTTTGTGCTCAAAATTACATAAAGATGAGTGGGATTCTATCTCTAAATATTTATGCACTTTTTAGCTCTAACCAAGTAGTAGAGTTGGAATTATTTTCCCTCATTCATTTCGTTCCATATCCCCTGCCCTAGCTTTTAGCTACGGGAAACAATGTGGTGACTGTGGATAAGAAATTTAACATGTATGGTGTTATAAAATTATTTCAGGTCACAGAGAATGGGAAGCAGGAGCGCCATTTGGTTGCAACGGTTGGCAAGTTTAGTGTGATATGGAACTTCCTGCAGGTAAAGAATGGGTCACACGAGTGCTACCGCAATCAAGAGGGCCTGAAGAGCTGCTATTGCTATAAGATAGTCTTGAAGGATGATTCCATTGTTGACAGTCGTTTCATGCACGATAAGTTTGCAGTCTCTGATTCTCCTGAGGCTCCGCTGGTGATTGCAACACCTTTGAAAGTCAGTTCCTTCAGCATATCCAGCAGGCGATGACATGACATGAAGATGCTCCGACAGTCTTCAGTGTCATTAGCAATGTAATTCAGATGGTTTATATTAAACCTTCTTAATTGTATTTTACATTTTTGTTTAACCAAGATAAGCTTGGATTATCTTAAGGGAAGGATGCTGTCTAATTAAGTTGTACAAGATTTCTACGTAATTGCCAGTTATTTGATGACATGCAGCTTTAATTTTGTATTATTTGTCAAAGAATCAACTTCTGTGATTTGTTCTTTCATTTTTCTTCAATTATTCATCAAGTTATGGCTGTCTCTCAATTTTCCAACAATTACCTTGACCGGTCTTGAAAAAGTTTATGGTAAATACACCTCAGAGCCAATTTGGAGCTGCCGGGGCCATTTTATAATGTTTTATGGTATGCATGTAAAAGATGAGTTCTTACTTTGGATGGTATTGTATAAAGAGATCAACACTCCACTAACAGAAGCTTAAAAGAGATGAAAATGGTATACTTTGTTCAACTCTTCCAAATATTGATTTTTCTTTCATTAAATAAATAAATTTACTCCTCTATTTTTTGCAAAAAACTTTATAGCAGTCTTAACTTTTAGTTTGGCACATGAAAACTTTAATTTTATAAATTTTCACCACCTACAAAACCATTCTATTGAATGCTTCTAGGGATGGAAGTGGTGTGAGTATTTTAGGGTATCTGCTCCGATCCGTTTAAATAGGATATGTGTAGTTATAAATGGTTTTTTGAAGGGTATGGATAGTGAAATTACTAATTGTAAAGGATATGGGTACGGAGTGGGTGTAGGTCTTTGGATACCTGCTACCCACCATTGGGTACCCACGGGTATCCTATTCACTGTTAATAAAAATTATATTTTAAATAAGTTTGAATTTGAATAGTTAAAATTCGTGGGTACCCTACCCATTTAAAGTATTTTAAACGGGTTATGGACGGATATGAATAGTAAAAATTTAAATAGATTTAGATACAGGTACTTAAATGGATATTTAAACGAGTTTTAAATGGATACGGGTATTAAAATTTTAAATGAATATGATACGGGTAGCTTAAATTTAGTGGATACCCGCCCCGCTTCTAGCCCTAAATGCTCCAACTCCTAATATCAAATCAATTAAACATTTATTGAATAGTTGATAAATGTGAAAAAACATTGTTTCAAAAGTTTTATTGAACCCTCATCAAATCATTATCTTACATATAGAACCAAAAATCTTAACTACCTGTTGTTGTTAGTGTGGAAAAGTGTGCAATGTTATTAAAATTCATAATTTTAAATGGCATAATAGATCCTTATAAAGTTGGAAGTGTTATAAGGTTTTTCTTGAAAAATATATGAGAAAAATTTAAGTATTTTCTTTGTAATGACATTCTAAGCAGGGTGGAGGGAGGGGGCACTGGGGGAGCCTGTTCCTCTAAACTACAGAATTTTTTTTTTTTAAAAAATTTTGTTTTACAACTTACTGCAAAAATTTTTTAACTTCGTTTTGGTCGCTTTAACTTTAAAAAAAATTTTTTTAGCCTCTCAAAATTCTGAAGTCTAGCTACATACTTATTCCAAAGTTTGTTGCATTCTTCAAACCAGCTTCTCATATATAATGAAATATTGTTATGAAATAAGTAGATGTCCTATATGGGTTAAAAATCTGTATTCTTAATTATTGTGAACTCTATTTTTTTAATTTGTGTAGTATTCTATTAGGATTATACTTATGTAACTATATACATGTGGTTTCTCATCAATAGTATATATACTTTTGTATTCTCTCCCTATTCTCTTTGTATTTCTCTTTCTAATTTTATATTATTTTATAACACATTATCAGCACGATTTCGTTCTACCACTGTGATGTTATTCTACCGCTTTCAACTTCATCAATGGATATGATTTTGCTCGAACCTTTTCAAACTTGATGAATTCGATTAAAGCTTAGTGCATGCTATTTTGCATCAAAAAGGTAGGATCCAATATTAATTATATTACAAGTATACTTATTTATTTTGATTATTCATTATATATAATCGTTCATATATATATATATATATATATATATATATATATATATATATATATATGATTAATAGCTTGACTGAATATATTACTGTTACGACCCGACTCCGTGGGCCGGACCGGCACTAGAGCCTAGGTAAGCATAAGGCCCCCGAGGCCCGTAGTAAGCCTAATTACTCAACTTATACATTCCATACCATTTATAAAAAGTAACGCATACAACAAGGCCCAATTTAAATGCACAACCCTATAACTGCAGAGTTCAATAATATTCTGATAATAGAATAATTTATACATCCAAAATTAAATAACAGAAATATAAAGTTTACATTTATAACTCTGCGGAGAAGATTGCAGAGCTTCCGTTGGATCAGCAACTTCATACTACCTGAGAAGTTTGGAGAGAAGGGGGGTGAGTTTTGCAACTCAGTGAATAATAATAAATAATACACACCACATACAGTCACACGAAATGCGCCCTAATATACTGAATGATCACACAACAATCAATCATATGGTATAACATCAGCACCCACAAACAAAATCACCTTTAAATAATCACATCACGTGGAAATAGTCAGTGGAGTCACCGAACCCCCGATGAGCCGTCCTCCCACATGGCTCATCCTCTCACATGTGCACCAGGGAGCCGATCCCCCATACTGGCCGACCGGTCTAATCCTCACTTGACCAGCCCTTTCATTGTTTTTCTATCCTCTCTTTTCTTTTTCATACCAACAGGAGGCAACCCGGTGGTCTCCATCCAATCTAGATCATCAAGCGCTCACAACAGGAGGCCACCCTGCGGGCTGCGATCAAATCTAGACTGTCCGGTGCGCAACGACGAGAAGCCAACCCGTGGTTAACGGTAACGGTAACGGTAGGTGCACACGGGAGCGCCGATCTCCCATTTACCCGGCTAACAGAAACAGAATCAGGATCCATATAACAGAATCAGAATATAACAGAAATCAGAATCAGGATCCGTATAACAGAAACAGTCTCACAAACCCATGGTGACCCACTTCATCCCAATTCCACACAAACAAATCACAATATATGCACAGCACAATTATTCAAACAATTCTTTCAACGTACTACACCAATACATCCAAATATACAATTATGCAACATAAAATAAATATGAGCTTTAATATAAATAAATATATATATATATATATATATATATATATATATATATATAAGGTTTGTAAAAAAAATGCTATGCAAATGCATGTTGATATGCATTGTTTATTATTACTCACAGCGCTGGAGAGCGAAGTTCTAGCTTTGATTCTGTCCTGGAGGAGCACTAGATGGACCCGAGCGATCTAAGCAGAGTAAGAACGACACAAAAGAAAATAATTCTATCAGATAAAATATTTCTTTACCACTCTAAGAATTTTATTTTATATTCTAAATTTTTCTACGTAATTTAATCTCGATATTTAATTTCTTTTCTGTAATAACTTTTTATTTTTCTACCGAACTCTATTTTATTTATTTTCTTCTGAAATCTATTTTATTTCCTACCGACATTTATTTCATTTTCTACCGAAATTTCGGCAACATCTCCCCTAAAAATTGGACTATCTACCTGTTAGAATATCAACAATATACCAATAATTCCAAACCACACAGCCCATCCATCGGGCAATCAATCAATTCAATTTCCCCATCCTCCATCCGAAATACAATATTAACATTACCTTTAATTCTCAATTCCTTATTTCATTCCATTCACAATATTATCATCAAAATTCCTCAATAAATTAATCAAAGGATTTTAATTCAATCAACACTTATATTATAAATCAATACTAAAAATTAAATTAACTTAATTCAACTACTCACAATTACTAAATTAAATTAACTAAATTGATTAACTACAATAATAAAATTTATTTAATTAACTAAAATTACTAAAATTAAATTATACCCAATATATATTGCTGTCGGAATTGTTTGACCGAAAATGGAGGTTACACGTGCCGGAATGAAGAGCAGGTGGAGGCTGGTGGCCGGAGGTGCACTGGAGCAGCGGCAGAGCTGCTGTGACGTCGGCGGAGGTGCGATCTGTTGTGGCGGATCAGTGGCGGAGCAGCAGCATAATGACGGTGGCGCGACAAGGTGGAGATCGTGCTGTTGCCGTGCGCTGCGCGCGATTTGGCAGAGGGCGGAGCTACTGGCGGAGCTGCTGCGACGTCGAGCTGCAGCGAGGTGGCGCGCGAGGAGGCCCGATCGACTGGAGGTGTCGCGCGACCTGCTGCTGTCTCGCCAGAAATGCAAACGCAAGGAAGGAAGGGAAAGAAAGAAAGAAGAGAAAGGAAGAAAGAAAGAAAAGAAAGGAAGAAGAAGAGGAGGAGGTGGCGCGGTGGTGGTGGCAGTGCCGGTGGAGTGGAGGTGCGCTGGTGAGGGGGGATGAGTTTAGCGTTGGAGATGAGAGAATTTTCTAGATGGTTTGGGTCGAACCGGTTCGATTCGGTTCGGCCCAAATCTCTGGTTTTCAATTGGTTTACGGCTTTTTCAATCGGTTTTCAGTTCGGTTTCTCACAGTATTCGCAATAAAATATTAATATGAATTTCCAAGCTATCGGTTCATTAAATTTAATTGGAGAATATTTTGAAAATGAAAATTCGGGTTGTTTCAATTACACTAACTTGTAGTATATATATTATCATTATCATTGCATGTTTAAATATCTGTCATGGTGTCCATGAAACTACCTTTTTTTTTTTTATTATCAATTAATTAGATCTTAGATATATATTTTAATTTATTTTGTTTATTTGTCATATTTTCTAAATTCAATTCATCCAGTATTGATGATATGTGAGTTTATTATCTGTGTTTAAATCAATTTTGTACTATGATTTAATATAGAATTTGATCGTGGACAAAAAAGAAGAGAGGGACTATTGTTTATTTATATAGGCTGTAGGGACTGCCACTTACGTGGTTGAGTCTTGGCCAATTTATGAATTTGGTTTTTTTTTTTTTTTTTTTTTTTTTTTTTTTAAGTTTTTTAGGCCCAAACATAGTCACTTTTTCATGGCCATCAATAAAAATCATATATATAATACTATTTATTAATAGATTAATGTAATGCCAAATTACAAAATTCAACAAAGTATAGTTATGCACATACTAGTCGTTACTGTGTATGGATAGTTGCTACAGATTAAATATGATTATGCGCTATTATGTAATTCTAGTTTCATTATTTTTTTTGTGATTTCATTATCCAATATATTATTGTTATTTTGTTATAATATTTTCGTCCATATCAAATCTTACGAACTTTTATTCCTCTGTACATATATTTTATTGCAAGTATTTTGTGCTGAATATGCTATTCGATTGTTGATTTTTAATTTCGTGATTTGAGTTTTTATGGGTAAGAATAATTTATCATGAATGCTAAACTTGAAATATATTTGGATAATATGAATTTGGAAGATCAAGATTCTAATCAAAATAATATAAAGGCAATGATATTCCTCTATTGAATATTTGATAATTAAGTATCGATTCGTTCTTTGGAGTGATTTGAAAGGAAGATACAATAATCAAAAGAGCTCATCATGAATTGATGATCGCTATGAGATCATAAAATTGTAAGTTATTTCAACTTTGCAATATCAAAGTTATTATTTATTATTATAATTATTGCTATATATTAGAATATATTATCCATGTGATATAAATTTTGAGAATTAATTGATTTATTTCTTAAATATAATTAAGATATTGTTATTATTATATTTGGAGCTTATATTAGCTCTTAATCTAGAATTGTCAATGATATTATTTATACCTTGAATATGTTCCTGAAGCAGCAATATTGAGAGAAAAAGTTTTATGATAAACATTGAATTTAATTCATATCATTCTATTATTGAGCAAAGTATTGAGCTCCTAATTATATCATGAAGCTTGTCCAATTAGATTTTCACCATTCCCTGAAGTGAATGGAATGACATATAATGCTGACATAAAAGTAGTGAAATCCACTCAACTAGATTTGATGCATTGCCTGAAATGAATACAATAATATATGATATTCGGTGTAAACATGAACAATGAATGAGATATACTCATCATTGAGAATATCAATAAGGTCACAATTGAAGTAATGGTCTTAACAATTATGGTGGCTACATAATTAAGAACAAATTTTACCACCAAAAGTCGTACAAATAATGTGAGATATATGAATATTGATTATGTACTTGTTGTACACCAAAATATTGAAAGACAAATTTACTTTTGGTGGTAAAAGAATATTAAAAGACTCCGGCAGAGCAAATATTATTATATAAAGGAATGAATTTTATGCATAATGCATTATTCCAAAGATATTCATTAAAATGAATATTATATAAAGATAACAATTCAAATAAATATGATTATAAATCAGAAGTTTACAAATTCAAGTACTTTATTATTTGGCATGATCGGTTGGACCATCCCGATCAACAATGTTGTGAAGAAAAATTTAAATTATTATATGGATATTTATTGGAAAACCAGAAATTTCTTGAATTATTCATGCTTAGTTTATTCTCAAAGCAGATTAATTATTAAGTAATCACCAAGTATAGTTCAAATTGAACTGCTTGTATTTTCTGAAATATATAAAGGAAAATTATGATCAATTCATTCACCATGTGGATCATTTAAATATTTGAATGGATGCATCCAAAAGATAGTTACATGGTTATTAATTCGCAACCTGGAATCTACAAATATTATTAACTTTCAAACTGAAGTTTGTAAGCACATAATTTTCAGATTATGCTATTAAGCTAATTTATCTTGAGAATGATGGTGAATTTACATATCAGGCCTTTAATGATTATAACACTTGTTGATTGAAATAATTATAGAGCAACTAGTTATTGCTTTTATTTATGCTCAAAATCATTTAGTTGAATAATTTCTTAAATGATTGCAATTAATTGCAAGACAATTATTATGAGAATAAAACTCTTTGTTTTTGTAGAGCAGGATGTTGTTATATGTAGTAGCACTTACTTGCATCAGGTCAATAAGTTGTTATATGTTCTCCCTTTTATAATTGATTTTGGATCAAGAATCAAATACCCATAGAGAAATTTTATTTTAAATGTGCATCATATGTTCTAATTGCTCCACCACAACGCACTAAGTGTAACATCCTACTGAATCGAATCGTTGCATAGAATGTAAAAAGCAACAGCTTGACATCATAATCAGCATACAACATGATATTAGCATGAAAGGACATAGGTTCAACCAGATTGTAGCGTCTCAGCTCGGTTCATTTGAGTTAACGGGTGGACCGGGAAGGGATGTTACACTAAGATGTGTCCTCAAAAGAGGTTGAAAAATATGTCGGGTATGGATTTACATTTATCTATCTAGAACTTTCAAATACGAAAGTTATTTGTGGCCAAATTTGCTAATTGTTATGGATCCTGACATTAGGGGGAGAAAATAAGTAGCAAGAAGATTAAATTAGCTGGAAAAGAATTATCGTTATTAAATCTTGATTTTCATACAAGGCAGTGTGAATTTAAAAGTTTAAAAGAAAATTCATCTACAAAATGTTACAAATTAGTTGCCAGATGTATTTACTGATCCAAAAGGTGATAATTAAATCTTATATACTAGCTGCAAATTGCTCCTATTAGAATTGAAGTCCCTGAAGGACAAATTGCCTATGTTAATGAGTTTAAGGCATGCCTGAAGCATGGTAGACCAATCGGTTCCAAGGATAAAAATCCTAGAAAAAGAAAATGAGCAAATATTCAATATGGTTAAGTTCTAGAAAGTAAATTCTAGCAGAAATCTTAGACATGACTAATAAGTTTTTCGAAGAAACTCAAATACCTGGAATCATTGAAAATTATGAAATATCTATAAATTATGTCATGTCAGGAAATATATGAAACTGTTATAAAAGAAATGTCGACAATATTTATATAATATAGCGCTTGAAATTGTGAAAAATAATGAGGACCTTGAGTTTAGTCTATTGAGAATATAGACATAGAATTGATTAGTCAAAATAAAACAACGCATGTGGCATTTAATTTACTTGAAAAGTAAAATTTGAAATTTTAATATGCGCATCAAGAGATGTCAAGTCAGTAGAATACAAATATCTATTTGCGCGAAAATTGAAACAGGTCATGAGATATAAAGTAAACTTGTTGCACATGTTTTTTCGCAAAGAACTGGCATTGATTATGAGGATAAATACCATCATGTGGTGAATACAATTACAATTTGATATTTGATTAGTCCGCTAGTTTATGAAAATTCTAAATGTGTCTAATGAATTAATGGCTGCCTATTTATATGCTAACTTGATATAGATATCTATATGAAAATCCCTAAAGAATTTTAATTGCTTGAAGCATAAAATTAAATTCTCGAGAAATTTATTCAATCAAATTATATAGAGTTCTATATAGATTATTGGATAATGATATCCATAGAATACTGAAAAAATGCTTGAAGCAAGCAAATCGAGACCTCGAGAAATATATTCAGGATTTCTATGCAGGTTAAAGAAATCTCAATACATATGGTATAATTGCCTCAATGATGTTAATGGCTAAGACAATATTATATTATTTTATAATATTTTATTATTGAAAGCATACTTTTGATATTTACTTTATATACTATCATGAGTAAGGTGATCCCTTGATTAGTGAATATCTGTTGAAAAGACATTTTAATAATATTGTTATATGTTCATGAATTTTTACAGAGATATTTGGATATGAATTTATCATTATTTGGTTTATAAACATTATTGAAACTCCTAAAGAGCTTCCAAAGATTATAAATTCCTTAAGGAAAGAGTTTGAGATGAAAGATATGGGAAATATAAAGTTTTGTCTCGGCCTGAAGATCGAGCATTTCATAAATGATAGTTTTCATATGAATCCACATATATGACTAAGTTATTCAAATGATTCTATGTGGATAATAGTGAGGTCACTTGATGAGAAGATGACCATTTTTTACTTTGAGAAAAATTACGAAGAACTCTTGGTCCTAAAGTACCATATCTTAGTGCAATAAAGAGGCTAATCTATTTTGCTACTTGACTTGATTTTTATAAATTTTATTAGGAAGATGTAGTTCTTACTGGATAAGAAGAAATTAAATGGAGTTAAACATATATTTTGACATCTCCATGACACAATATATATGAGTTATATTATAATTAAGATGTCAAAATCAGTTTTGATTTGCTATGAAAATGCAGGTTATTTGTTTAATTCACATTATGTTAGATCATAAATAAGCTATTCATTCACATGTGGAGGTACAATTATTTCATAACATTCAAGAAATGAAGTATTACTACTACTTTTAGCCATGTAGAAATTTTAGAACTCATGAAGAAAGACGAAAGTGTGTTTGTTCGAAGTATGTGCAATCTACTTATCTGTAGAGAAATTCCTATAATATTTGGAAAAAACATTTCACACACTCATCTCCCTTAAAGAAATGATATATTAAAGAAAATAAGAAGAGCATATATTACAACAATTCTTCTTTTGCTTATGATCTACAAAAGAATGGTAACATTGAAGTTCAATCACGCAAGACAATATTGTTAATTTATTAGCATTTTCTACTACAAGTTTTATGCTACAAGCTTTTTACTACAAGTTTTGAAGAATTGATGCACAAAATTAGAATGTATAAATTTAAAGATCTCAAGATTTATCTTCATGAGGGGGAGTAAATACGCACTGTACTTTTTTTCTCTTTAACCAAGATTTTTTCCATTGGATTTTCCTGGTAAAGGTTTGTAAAGAGGCATTATTTCAATGCGTATTTAAGAAAAGAATAATGTACTCTTTTTTCTTTACTAAGATTTTTTTTCCACATGGTTTTTTCTTAATAAAGTTTTAACGAAGTATAGTCTTTGAAGAATGGACATCCAATAGGGACTGTTATGAAATAAGAGGATGTTCTATATGGGCTAGAAGTCTGTATTCATAATTATTGCGAACTATATCTTCTTGATTCGTGTAGCACTCTATTAGGATTCCATTTATGTAATTATATTTATGTGGTTTCTCATCAATAATATATACACTCTCATATTTTTTCTCTATTCTCTCTTTATTTCTCTCCCTAGTTTTATATTATTTTATAACAAAATATAATTTTTTATTGCAATTATCAATTATTGGTGATGAACTATGAGATTGAGTGATGGATATGGAATATCAATGAGAGATACTCTAGGTTATGGGCTAAGGTTACACAGACATCTGATATGGGATACAAGTACAATATCATTTGACATGGACACGAGACACGATAATTTTCTAAAATAATAATTATCTAGTAGATTTACAAATTGACAATCATAAATAAGGTTTTATTTCTTTTATAATTTAATTTTTTTATTTTAAGTGTAAATAATTATTTACTATGTATTTAAGACGATAAGTTTAAAATTTTTGTTAAATTTATAACCATATAAAATTTTTAAAAAATGTTCTAAAGCATCTAAGAAGTGCCTTTAAAGAGAGTTTCCAAGAGGATTCGTTCTCCAAGTGTGTTTGACACGTTGAGTATTGGCGCTTTGCAGTATACATATATATAATGCTTTAAGTCGAGTAATAAGGTTAAGTTTCTCTGAATTCAGTGCTCAATTGTATGTTTTAAAGTCAAGCTAAAGGCCTAAAAATGCTTGAATTTCATCAAGCTAAAGCCTCAATTCTCCAAATTGCTAAATATTTATTCCTCATGATTAAATAATTATACTAAAATTTGCAAAAAAATATGATTTTATCCTTGTATATTCTTGCATTTTTAAAAATACATCAAAGTTTTTCTTATATTTTAGTCGTTAAATTATGTTGAATTTCAATCCAAATTCATATATTTTACCCATTAAGTTAGGGAAAAAGCCAAGGTGAGATGAGAAATAACAAAATTGAGAACCTCAAATAACATTGTAGCATTGCATATATAAAATGAAGAAGAAGCCAAAATATAAGGAAGAACATTTTGGGCTTTTGAACGAATTGAAATAGAAAAGGCTTTGCATGTCTAAAAGAGTGGAATGTCTTCATCCAATATCAATCATAGTGGGTGGATTGAAGATCCATTAAGACGATGTGCACATGTGGAAAAACAATTTGAGATTCAAATTTTAGATGCCTTGAAGAACAAGAATATTCTCTATAATTACTGTCAAAATAATGAGTGTGGAACGTTTCTCCATTGGTTAAAGCTTGCAAAAGCCATCGAGTGTGCGAGGAAAATGAGAGAGTCCAGAGAAACATGAGATTTTAATGATTATGAAGTGATCCAACGGACCAGCCTCTCATGATGTGCATGATTTGATGGAAGTCTCTAAATGTGACAACTATTATGAAAAGAAGATAGTAGAATATAATAAATAATTAATAATATATTTTTATATTATATTATTAATATAATTATTAAATTATATTTTGCTTGATTTAGTCTAATTTTGTAGTTTTTAGGTTTAGGATGATTTGGGCTAAATGGCATAGTTTCCTAACTCTACGTAATTTGATTATATTTTAGTTGATAAATTCTATAATAATTTTCAATATTAAATTGTAATTTACCTAAGACATAACCATACTTTATGAACCAAAGAGTGTATTTTATACGAAATCTAAACAGGATTAGCATATACCATTTCTAATCCTTTGATTACGAAATCTGAAGGGTCTTTTAGATCTCTTTAAAAGATAGGACACAATTCAATTCATTATTCTTTTCTTGACCAAATTCCCTTAAAAAAATTATAATCCATCAATTGGTGTTATGAGCGTAGACACGATCTTCTAATCTCCGGTCTATGCTGTAATTTAATACATTGCATTTTCCTTTTAATCGTGAAATCAAAGGTATTTATCCAAGCTTACCCCAACTTGTATAAAATCCATCAAAATGGCACCGTCTAACATGAATTATTCTTCATTAATTAGGAGTATGTAATTAAGTCTTCAACGACAGTAAGTTTTAAAATGACATAACATCAATTAAAAAAAAAAAAGAACATGAATATTTTATGGGTCATGGTGACAAAAATTTAATGACATTTTCGTCTAAGGCTGCAAATATAATATCTTATATAGCAAGAACTATTAAATTATAAAACTTACCTGAGCTTTAGAATAACATTATATTTGTAATATTTTAGATATTATGATGACGTTACAATTAATAACTTGGTAATTGATATGAATAAGTCTTATTATCTACTAGTCTTGATGTATGTGCCCACCCGTGCAGCCAACATTTTCTTATTCATTTTTTACATGTACAATACATTTTCAATTGTAAAAAAAAAAAAAAAAATGTCCAAGCAGGCCGAATATATGGGAAGAGCTTTGAAGTTCAATTCCTACTAAACACATCGCCAAAGAGAGGCGAAAAGCTTTAACTGTGAATAAGTCTCGAGCCGGATTAGGTAATCCGTGGTAATAGGATCCGGATACCGGTGGTTTATACAAAAAAAAAAAAAACAAAAGAAACTAAGTGCTTATAAATTAAAGATGACAATAAAATAAACTAATGTAAGGATTTAATTGCAGAAAAAGAAGAATTTAAGTGGACATATGCATCTATTTTAGATTGGGAAGTCTCTAAAGAGAACGATATGTTTAATTAAAAGACATAAAATACTATGCATTTTTGCTTAAAAAAAATATCTTATACAGGACAGGGGCAAAGACTGTTTCAGAAAATAAGAATCACTCGTGCACTAATAAATACTTTGCAACTCATATAAAAGAAAGTTATGCATTCTTCTAATTAAATGGTTAGCTAGAGACTCCATCACTGATCAAAAGCTCTCCTAATTTAATTTCAGAGAATGGCTTTGTTAATGGATGCCATTTAGCCATTAACTTTGAAGAAACTTGTTCCATTGTTGGTCGAGATTGAGGATTCACACTTGAACAAGCAAATGCAAGTTTTAAAATGTAGATCACTCCCTCAGCTTCTTTATTATAAGGTGATGGTAAACGTTGATCAATCACTTCTTTTATCCGTATTTGTTGCACAATTGCTGAAGAAGATGAAAGAGATGATATGAAATCACTCGGATGTGTTCCC
Organism: Jatropha curcas; assembly: GCF_041381405.1. Lineage (NCBI taxonomy): Eukaryota > Viridiplantae > Streptophyta > Magnoliopsida > Malpighiales > Euphorbiaceae > Jatropha > Jatropha curcas. Next base: position 9,170,597 of record NC_143159.1, read on the forward strand.
ATTATAATCTCTAGAGTCACCACACCAAAGCTATAGACATCGCATTTTTCATTCACCATCATTGTGTAAGCGAGTTCTAAAAAATTTACAATTCCACATTAGTTTGTAATAATGATACTTTGCTGATAAATATTAATTAAAGATGATATGAAGGTATGCACCTGGAGCTGTGTACCCAAATGTGCCAGCAAATGATGTCCAATGTGTTGAGTCAGGCATTAGTAGCCTAGCTGTGCCGAAATCAGACACATGAGCTTCAAACTCTGAATCCAATAGAACATTGTTGCTGGAAATATCGCGATGAATAATTGGAGGAAAGCAATTATGGTGCATATAAGATAATGCATTAGCTATTCCCTTAACGACATTTAGCCTCTTGCCCCAAGTTAACTCTGTTGCACGTTCTTCATCACATAATATTTTTCTCAAACTTCCTCTTTCCATGAAATCATAAATCAAGAATGAATGTTTACGATGTGAACAAAACCCATGTAACTTTACAATGTTCCGATGACGAATGTTTGTCAATGCAGAAATCTCATTTTGAAATGCTTTTAAATTTGTCATCTCTCCATTTTGTGATTGGTCATGAATTTTCTTCACAGCAACCACTCGACCTGTTGGTAACACAGCTTTATAAACAATTCCATACCCTCCTACGCCAATGCAATACATGGAGTTAAATTCCCTTGTAGCCTCAATAATGTTCTCATATTGCATATCTGTATCTTGGCTCCATATTAAATGAACAATTTGATTGCTTGATGTTGCTTTTTTGGTTGTATTTCTTTGGCGAAGGATGAAGAAACCTCCAATCAAAACAAAGAATAGAAATAGACTACCCAAGAGTGGAAGAACAATAAGATTGACTACGTTTTTGTTCTTTTTTCCTATGATTGCAAGAGAAACACAAGCCTCTAAGTTACTGTTATTACCACACAAGTGGCTATTATTTCTTAATGCTTCAAATGGAGCCACAAGAAAAGCTTTCGTGTTTGGAATTTTGCCCTCTAACTCATTGTAGGATATATCCACCTCTGTCAAGCTTTCTAAATTATCAAAGGCTTTTGGAATAGAACCTGATAAAAAATTGTTAGAGATGTTCAGTATCTCTAGACTTTTCAACTTTCCAAGCTGTTGTGGTATCTCTTTTGTTAACAAATTGTGACTTAGATCAAGAATTTCTAGAAAGTTTAAATTCCCTATCTCTGAAGGAATACTACTTGCAAATTTATTATTACTGAGATTCAAGAACAGTAATTTTGAGCATTCACCGAGCTGTTTAGGAATTGGTCCACTAAAATTGTTTGCTGCCAAGTTAAGAAGTTCAAGTTCATAAAACATTCTAACTTCTTTAGGAATTCCACTTGAAATCTTGTTGTTGGCAAGAGAAAGTTGGTACAGTGTTAAATTTCCCAATTCTTTTGGAATATTCCCCACAAGATGATTCGATGAGAGGTCAAGAACATGCAACTGAGTTGCCTTACTGAGTTCAGATGGAATTGTGCCAGAGATACTATTCTTTGATATTTTCAAAGTTGACAAATTCTGAAAATTTTCCCATTTCCATGTAAGCTCACCATAGAATTTGTTGTCACTTAAATCTAAATAGTACAAGTGTGGATATATCCCAAAATTTTCAGATATATTTCCTGTAAGTTGGTTTCTCTCAAGACGGAGTCTTATCAAACTACTGCAATTTCGAAGGCTTTTTGGGATGAGACTCGAAAAATTATTTCCATAAACAGAGAAAAACTGAAGTCGACCTCCAAGGCATACGTTATCTGGTAGGTGACCTTCCAATCTATTTTCACCTATTACTAATTGTTCTAATAGCATAAGGTTGTTAATCTCCAAAGGGAGAGTTCCGGAAAGCTGGTTGAATCTAAGATATAGAACTGATAGCTTTGTCAAGTTTCCTATAGAATTTGGGATTACACCGGTGAGTTCGTTATCATCCAATCTAAAGTTGGTGATCGATTTCAACATTCCAATCGAAGGTATGGGACCGGAAAGTTGATTTCGATACAAATGAATAAGTGACAGCTTTGTCAGGTTTCCTACAGAAGCGGGAATTGAACCATTGAGATAATTCTCTGACAAATCAAATTCAACAGCAAACTTTAAGATTCCAACTTCTTGGGGTATGGAACCAGAAAGTTTGTTAGCGTACAAATAAATATTTGATAGCTTTGTCAAGTTTCCGATCGAAACCGGAATCTCACCAATGAGCTGATTGGTTGACAATGCTAAGTAGGTAATTGTACTCGACATTCCAATTTCTGCTGGTATGGTACCAGAAAGTTGATTTCCTGACAAATCCAAATTGACAATAGACCTCAAAAATCCAAGTTCTCGAGGTATGGCACCTGAAAGATGGTTGGTATGAAGAGAAAGAGTTGATATTTTTGTCAGATTTCCTATAGAAGTAGGGATTCTGCTAGTGAGATAGTTCTTTGCGAAATCCAATTCAACAACAGACTTTAAAGTTCCAATAACTTCTGGTATGGAACCGGAGAGCTGGTTACTACCAAGATAAAGAACTGATATCTTTGTCAAGTTTCCAAAAGAAAATGGAATTGAATCGGAGAGATTATTGTATGACAAGTCAAGGATGGTGAGAAATGCCAAAGTTCCAAGTTTTAGAGGTATTGGACCAGAAAGCTGATTGCTATTAAGATGAAGAGTGGATAGCTTTGTCAAATTTCCTATAGAAGCAGGGATCGAACCCCACAATTGATTGCTTGACAAGTCAATAGATGTTACAGAGCTTAATGTTCCAATATCTTGAGGAATGCTACCAGAGAATTTATTAGAAGATAAGTCAAGGACACTGAGTTTAGAAAGATTACCTATATGTGAAGGAATGTTCCCTTCGAATGAGTTATTACTAAGATTAAGCCGAAGAAGATTGGGAAATAATGAAAAGTTGAGATTTTGAAGTGTACCTTCTAAACCAAAATCTGCGAGTCTTATAATGGAGACGTTTTTATTTCTATTACAGTAAATACCAAACCAATTGCAAGGAGTAGATTTGGTTGCAGACCAGGAAGACAAGACAGATTGGCTTTGATGATCAAGACTAGCTTTCCATTTTAGAAGAGCATTTGCTTCAGTTTGAACAGAAGCCATGGAAGTAAAAGCAAGGATATGAAAAGATAACATAATAATAAGAAAGAAAATGGAAAGTGGTGTGTCTGAGGAGGATGACATGGCTAATTACTTGTATTAAGAGATTGCAAAGATTTTATTGATGAATTTTAGATGCAGATTAAGAGATATTTATAGAATAATTTAATTTTTGGACCAAAGAATCATTTATTTTTATTAGTTGAGATAGTTGAGTTAGTTGAGTTTATTAAAATATCACCGATTAATTTAGAAAAGATAACCACCAAAATGGGTTACTACAATAAGATAAATACTTGGCAAGCTTAAAGACCCAAAACCCCAAGCCCAAAGTTGGAGGTCCAAGCCCACATTCTAAAATACTCCACAATTCTCCACACATGAGATGTAATAAAAATATCTTACCTAACTCTAGAATGTTTCTTGTAATCTAGACCGTCCAGTTTTGTAAACAAATCTTAGCCGTACATTGAGGAGGTGGAAATGCCTATAAATACCACCCCTCCTATCATTTGTAACCAACCAAGCAAACACCAAGCAAAAACCAAGTAAGTAATCATTTCCTTAAGCTTTGTGAATGTTTGCTTCTTATTAATACAATATTATTTGGTGTTTTGTGTTAGCATTATTTTGGTTGCCTTTTCCGTTATTATTTTTGGTGTTATAAATTATTAATCAATATTGGAGTTTATTACTGCGCTGATATCCAACAAGTGGTATCAGAGCCTGGTTGTGGTGGTAGTTGTTGTAGCCGTGGTCTTTTGTGGTGTTCATTTACAAGTGTAGAGTATCGTTACTCTGCTGGAATTAACAGTCGGGGACTGTTGTTGAAACAAGATTCACAAGCAAGGATTGTGATTTTAATTGGTCAAGGACCGTTGTGCATTGGTTAGTGTCAGGAACACTAGTATCTTATGGCGGATTTTTCTGGAGTTGCTAATAGCATCGAGAAGCTAAATAGCAACAATTACGGGAACTGGAGTACCCGTATGAGATATTATCTCATAGGTCAAGACTTATGGGATATCGTCGGAGGAGATAATACTACACCACCAGTTGGGGATACGAAAGCTCTGAAAGAGTGGGAGACAAAATGCGGAAAGGCGATGTATATTCTGACGGTTGCAGTAGAAGATGAGCATATGCAACGGATCAAGTCAGCTAAAACACCAAAGGAAGCGTGGGACATCCTCAAGTCTGCTTTCGCCAAGAAGAATGAAGCAAAACTGCAACGACTCGAAAACGAGTTGTTCTCAATCTCGCAATAGAGCCTCACTGTAAGTCAATACTTTTCTAAAGTAAAATCTTTATGTGAAGAGATTTCGAAATTAGATCCAGACAACGAGATTAACGAGACAAGGATGAGGAGGATCATCATCCATGGTCTAAGACCTGAATTTAAGGGTCTTGTGACTGCTACTCGTGGTTGGGCTACACAACCAACCTTAGACGAGTTAGAGAATATCTTGTCCAATGAAGAGACTTTGGACGAAAAAATGTCTAAAGTAACTTTGAAGGATGATGAGAAAGCTCTCTTTGCTAAAAAGAGGGGATTTCGAAATGTTGTGAGAGTAGATGGTGGAAAAGAAAGGAGCAATCAACAAGGATGGAGAAAGCAAAAGTGGAGACCATCACAGTAAGGCGGAGCAAGGCCAAGACAAAGGAAAGACGACTGGCGAGAAAGTGATCGTTGCTATGAGTGCAACAAAAGAGGACATTTTGCCCGAGAATGTCGAAGCAGACGAGTAGAAGGAAACATAACATCAACCCAGAATGAGCAACAAAGTGAAGAGGAATGGGATATTCACAATTTCTTTGTTTAGGAGGAAGAATATTCACCACAGAAACCAGTAGAGATGATGATCAAAGGACCCGAGCAAGAGTCGTCATTGATATCTGTAAGTGATAGAATCAACTATGATGATGATTGGATAGTTGATTCTGGAAGTTCTAATCACATGACAGGAAATAAGGAGAAATTATCGGATGTATTCGATTATGATGGAGGTCGTGTTGTAGTCACAGCAAATAACACGAGATTGCCAATAGCTCACTTTAGAAAGAGAACCATTGTTTCTCCCTCCAGTAAGGAGAAAATGGAGTTACAGATGGTTTACCATGTGCCAAGGATGAAGAAAAACTTGCTCTCTGTATCACAAATAGCAAGTGCAGGTAATTATGTGGTGTTCGGTCCTGATAATGTTAAGGTTTATCGTAACCTTAAATTAATCGGAGATCCAGTCATGGAAGGACGATGAGTAGAATCAATCTACGTCATGTCAGCACAAGAAGCCTATGTTGACCGAACAAGAAAGAATGAGATAGCTGACTTGTGGCACGCTCGTCTGGGACATGTTAGTTATCACAAGCTTAAGGTGATGATGAAGAAGTCCATGCTTAAAGGTCTTCCTCAGTTGGAATGCCGAGAAGACACTATATGTGCTGGATGCTAGTATGGAAAAGCTCACCAAATTCCCTTTGAAGAGTCAAAACATAGAGCCAAGGTGCCATTGGAGTTAATACATTCAGATGTTCTTAGACGGATCAAGCAACCTACAAATAGTAATATGAGGTACATGATTACTTTCATCAATGACTACTCGAGATATGTTTGGGTAGATTTCATGGTAGAGAAGTCGGAAGCTTTTGAAAGATTCAAAGCTTTCAAGAAGAAAGTTGAAAAAGAAGTCGGGAATAAAATTAGATGCCTTTGCACCGACAATGGTGGAGAGTACACGTCTGACGAATTCACTAAATATTGCCAAGAGCAAGGCATTCAAAGGCAATTCACATGTCTAAGAACACCGCAGCAGAATGGAGTTGTTGAGAGAAAGAATCGACACCTAGTGGAGATCTGCAGGAGTTTGCTCCATGCGAAGAATGTGCCAGCTAGATTTTGGGCAGAGTGCATGAAGACAGTTGTGTACGTCACCAACAGACTACCTCAAGCAAGACTGGAGTTTATATCTCCATTCCAGAAATTGTGGAACATTAAACCAACTGTAAGTCATTTTCGCGTTTTTGGATGCGTGTGTTATGTCTTCGTTCCGAATGAACTTCGAAGCAAGTTTGACAAAAAGGCACTTCGCTGCATATTCGTTGGTTATGATGACTAAAGAAAAGGCTGGAGATGTTGTGATCCTACAACTAACAAGTGCCATATTTCACGAAATGTGGTCTTTGATGAGACATCATCTTGGTGGTCATCTCAAGCAACCCTGCTACCAGACTCAAAAGAAATTCAAGAAAAAGTTGAAAAGAAGATAGGAGAGGGAGAGTTCATCCTAGAGAAAGGTCAAGGAGAGCCATCCAGAGTTCAAGAGAAATCGAAGAGCCCATGGAAGATAGGTGCATACGAACAACAACAGCCAAGTCAAGAAGAACAAGATCCAGATTATCCTCCACTTCGGAAATCGAGTCGAGAAAGAAGGTCTAATCCAAAATATGCAAATGCTGCTATAACAGAGATAAAAGAGCCAACAACTTATGAAGAAGCATCAAAGAAGATGGAGTGGACGACTGCAATGGAAGAAGAAATTGCTGCTTTGGAGGAAAATCAAACATGGGAATTAGTGCCAAAACCAAAAGATGTGAAACACATCTCTTACAAATGGGTCTACAAAATCAAAACTCGCCCGGATGGATCTATTGAGCGATACAAAGCAAGACTGGTTGCTCATGGATTTTCTCAACAGTATGGCTTGGACTATGATGAGACATTTAGTCCAGTTGCCAAGATCACTACTGTGCGAGTATTACTAGCTTTAGCAGCTAGTAAGTCATGACCTTTGTGGCAGATGGATGTGAAGAATGCATTCTTACATGGTGAAGTTGATCGTGAAATCTACATGGAGCAACCATCAGGGTTCAGAAGTCGTAAAAATCCTAACTATGTGTGCAAGCTAAGGAAAGCTCTTTATGGTCTAAAACAAGCATCGAGGGCCTAGTATGGCAAGATTGCAGAAGCCTAAGAAACCTCACTTGGAAGCAGTTCGAAGAATATTGAGATATGTCAAAAGTACAATCGATTATGGGATCTTTTATAAGAGATGTAAAATTATCAAGTTGGAAGGATATTGCGATGCTGATTATGCAGGAGATCACGACACTCGGCACTCGACAATAGGCTATGCATTTAGTCTTGGTTCAGGAGTAATCTCTTGGTGCAGCAAGAGACAACCTACAGTGTCACTGTCCACAACAGAAGCTGAGTATCGAGCAGCAGCAACAGCAACTCAGGAAAGTGTTTGGTTGTCACAGCTTATGAACGATCTGCATCAACCCATCGACTATCCAATTCCATTAAATTGTGATAATCGTTTGGCTATACAAATGGCTGAGAATCTGGTGTTTCATGCGAGAACAAAACACGTGGAGGTTCACTATCACTTTATCAGAGAGAAGGTTCTACAAGGAGAGATTAAAATGAAATATATCAAGACGGAGGATCAACCAGCCGATATCTTTACAAAGAGTTTAAACGCAAATAAATATGAAGATTTTCGCCAACAGTTGGGAATGATGAAGAAAGAGAAATTAATCGTTGAGGGAGAGTATTAAAATATCACCGATTAATTTAGAAAAGATAACCACCAAAATGGTTACTACAATAAGATAAATACTTGGCAAGCTTAAAGCCCAAAACCCCAAGCCCAAAGTTGGAGGTCCAAGCCCACATTTTAGAATACTCCACAATTCTCTACACATGAGATGTAATGAAAATATCTTACCTAAAGCTAGAATGTTCCTTGTAATCTAGACCGTCCATTTTTGTAAACAAATCTTAGCCGTACATTGAGGAAGTGGAAATGCCTATAACTATCACCCCTCCTATCATTTGTAACCAACCAATCAAACACCAAGCAAAAATCAAGCAAGTAATCCTTTTCTTAAGCTTTGTGAATATTTGCTTCTTATTAATACAATATTATTTGGTGTTTTGTGTTAGTATTATTTTGGTTACCTTTTCCATTATTATTTTTGGTGTTATAAATTATTAATTAATCTTGGAGTTTATCACTGCGCTGATATCCAACAGAGTTTCCATTACTGCATATTGTTTAGGAAGACTTGGTCCTGTCTCAAGATAATTATTACATCAATCCAACTAACAAAACATGTATTTTTCATCTACTACTTGCAAATAAAAAGTACTTCTCAATTTTACAAGTCAAGCAGTCTTGAGAATTCTTATTACCATGTAAGAACTTTCATAATTCTGCAATATCAAGCACAGTATAAATGTATATAATATGTTTCTTTTTTTTCTTTTGTTTTTTTTTGAGAAGAATATGTTTCTGTCTTTAAACATAAAAGCAACTTCTTCACAATTTTACAAGTGAAGTTATTTGCAGAAATTCCCGTTACCATGCCAGAATTTTCATAATTTCTATATCATGCACATTTTTTTTTTTTTGAATGGAAATGTTACTCATATATTATTTGCTTCAGAAATCAAAACCTCAGTAATAATAGATGGATGGATAGGACCCCACTCCATCGGATCAGACCCAGAACCAGCGGCCTTAGCCAAAACATGGGCACACTGATTCGCTGATCCCTTAATAAAAGACAGATAATGAAGTGAACTCATTGATGAGAGTTCTACAATCATCAAGAAAAGTACCAAAATTTGAAATATCATTAAAAGACTGGTGAAGAGCTTGAACCACAACCAAACAGTCACTCTCCAGCTGCACACAAGACATATGCCCAACCCTTTTCAACCAGCTGAGAGCTTCACGAATACTCATCAATTCAGCCAAAGGAGCACTCATCACACTACTGACAGCCACATACCCTCCGCCCATACACAACCCATGATGATTTCTCATTATCCATGCACATAGTTGTTTTTGTCTCAATCTTACAAGTCAAGTCATCTACAGAATTCTCGTTATTACATTCATAATTTCTACATATCATGCATAGAGTAGGTTTCTGTCTTAAGTTACAAAGTCAAGCCGTCTGCAGAATTCTCCTTACTACATTTATAATTTCTACATATCATGCACATAGTAGGTTTCTGTCTCAATTTTACAAGTCAAGTCGTCTACAGAATTCTTGTTATTACATTCATAATTTCTACATATCATGCACATGGTAGGTTTCTGTCTTAAGTTTACAAGTCAAGTCGTCTGCAGAATTCTCGTTACTACATTTATAATTTCTACATATCATGCACATAGTAGGTTTCTGTCTCAATTTTACAATGCAAGTCGTCTGCAAAATTCTCTTACCTTCGTATCATATTGGACACATATATTATATGCATATATATGGTAGATTCATGCCTTTTTCAACAATTAAAGTTTGAGTTTTTTGTCCTACATATAAGACATAGCAACGTTCAATAATATTTATACATGAACCCGATTAGATATTTTTTTTAACTGTAAAATAAACACAGTTATGTTTAATTCCAATTAAGTAAACTGTTATCAAAAAAATAAAAGAAAAAAATTCTTGTAATTTATTATCTGTATACTTACAGATAATGTAAGGAGCAAAACAAATATTATTTTACTAAATAATTTTTTTAATGAATTTAAAAATATTATATTTAGTTAATTAAAATTAAGAGTATAATCATTCTAATAGGAGGCCGGTTGTATTGGTATATTGATATTTAGGCCAAATCCGTTTTTAAAGGTTAACATTCTAATTAATTTTCATTTATTTATATTATTTTTTGTCTTGGAAAAAGCAAACATGAAATTAATTAATACCATAGAGGAAAAAAAGAAAAAGAACTAAAATTACAACGATACTCCGAAACAATGAATTTATATATCATTTGTTCGTTCGTTTAAAGGCATAGTGAACTTCTTATGAGATTGAAAAAAATATTATTATGAATAATATTAAAAAATAAAGGCCTCATGGTAAAAAAAAAGGTTTCAGATTTTAAAAGAATTAATTAAATTGGTTAAAATGTTCAAAGTTCATGATCTATTTTATCATTAGACCAAAAATAAAAATATTATTATGACAATAAAAAATAACTATTAGAAAAAGAAAAAAAAATATTAACCAATTATTATATGAATAAAATTTCTATTGGAGCCTTCTAAAAAAAGAAAAAAAATCTATTGGAGCAATTGGAAGTTAGGAAAAAATCCTATTGCAATATTTTCATGAGGGAAAAATTCTCCTTTCTCGTTAATAAAAGGAGTATATTTCTCCTTTCTCGTAAATTTTCCATACTTCAAACCTGAAAGATTTTTAGAAACATCCTTCAAAACAAAATCAAGATATTATTCAATACTCTGTCATGCATTATGTGCTATCACTACAAAAAAAAAAAAAAAAAAAAAAAAAAAAAAAAAAACCCGCTAATTTGCGATCGGTCGCTAAATATAAAAAATCGGTTGCTAAATCGATTTAGCGACCGATTTGCGACCGCCTTCAAATGATCGCAAAAGTACTCGTCGCAAATTTTTTTCCGGCTGAATGACGAAATGGTCACAACCTAGCGACTGATATGTCGGTTGCAAAATATTACAAATTGGTCGCTAATCTGCGTCATGTATTCAAGTTGAAAACTTGTCGCAAAACTTGTCAGTCACAATTAGCAAAAGGCAGTCGCTAATCGGTCACAAAATCTGAAAGTGATTGGTTGGTGATCAGTCACAAATTTGAATTTAACAGTTATAATTTGATCGCTGTTCAGTCGTAAGTGGGTCGCAAAATATGATTATAGGAAAAAAATAATTTATAAATATTAAAAACTACAATTTTTTTCCACCCATTAAAAGCAACATATATAATTCACAAGCATCATCATCATCATCACTACAAAATAACAATCCAAAAAGGAACTGTAAATATACTATACTATACAGAATATGAAAAATCACAGATAATTAAAATAGTTCGAAATCAAATCTGTGATGTCGGTTCTCTAGATGATCCGGTGTAGTGTTCGCTGGATGTGCTGTAGTGTCCGCAGGAGTGACCAAGGTATCATATGCAGTACCTGGATGAAGAGGAGAAGATGGTGGCTAATGCAAAGTAGAAACAGGTGGATCTATAGTAGGGGGAGGATCGGAGCAGACCGGAAATCCGCATCACATGCACTCTCAGCTTTGCAAGTTGTCTATCCTGTTAATTTGAGCTCGTAATGCACTAATCTCCTCGGCACTATGGTCGAGTTGTGGTCGTGAGGAAGCAACACGCTCAGCTACAGGTCCAGCCTGAGAAGAAACAACACACTTGCGAGCTGTACTATAGTTCTCCTAAAAAAAACAATTTAATTAATCAATATAGTTGTAAGATTTATTGAACTTGAACGCGTAAGAGAAGAATAGAAAATAAATAGAAAAATACTTCATACCGTACTTACACTGACTCCCACCACATGTCTATCAACAAACGTATGTCCATCGTGGTCTTTTATATGAGTGTAAATGAACACCTCCATTGGTATGGGCTCACTACCATATTTTTCAACCTATATCGCATTTTTATGCATAATCTATTAATATGGTGTCATTTCATTAAACATCAGTTTTGTAACTATAAGTAATTAACTCACCAATAATTGAGATGTCTCTATACCAAAGATTGATCCGCTTGAATGTTTGAAGGTCCTACTCTGTGACTGCCAGTCTCACTGTGCCTGTTTCGTGCAAATGTCTCACACTTTTCTTGAATGTAGAATCCTCCCATGCCTTCTACCAGCTCTCCCATATCTCCTGAAACACTCATTACTGCTTCTTACCAGCATCCTAGCACATTCAGAAATGTCTCTATTCAATAGTCAATATGAAACAACTTCTTACACTATGCACCGGCTGCAATTTCAACAACATCTCTCTATAGTTCTCTAAATGCATATTGTGGCTTGATTAATTCCATAATAGCACCCGAAGAACACAATAAGGAGATACAACAGAAATTACAGAAGGAGATACAACAGAAATTACAAATAAGTGCATATATATGTATAAGATTGTTGTTTCATTCTCTGTCTACTAACAAACATTTCCAAACTATCATAGGTATTCTCTTCCATACAGATGAGAAAATAAACTGCACGTGCAACTAATGTTAACTATATTTACATAAACTTACTATAATATCAGCAAGTGTACGGTTTTTGAAGGTTTTTTAAAAAAATTTTAGCGGCACTTGGATATAAAATAATCAAATCTCAAGTCAAAGACGCAACATAAACACTTCTATTATCCAACAACATTCTCCAAAGTAAAACATGGCCACTATTAGGCATCCAATTCAAATTCATTATATTCATATCATGTCTACTCAAACGAAAACACAAATCCACATAAAGTAATATCAAAATAATCAATTTCAAAGTTAATGCATAAACTTACTTATCTTTTATATATTTACTTATTATAATTTATTTCATTGCAACGATAGAAAGTCCAAGTTTTTTTATAATTTTTCTCTTTAAATGTATTTTTCTCATTAATTAATTTATCGTAGTGAATTCAAATTTTATGCTTTCATTAAAACTATTTCTAATATTTTTAAAATATTTTCTAACAAAATTAGACTTATAATTTGACTTAAATAATATTCTTATGACTTCTAATTTGTCGCTTCTAAATTACACATAAATTTTATTCTAAATACACTAATTAGAATCATTTTTTGTTATATATACACTAATTAACTTTTTTTGCTATAAATTACAATTATTTCTAATAATTGTATTTTATTTTTTAATTACGATTTAAGGATTTAAATTTTTTTTATTATCGATTCATTCATAAAATTTTACAACAAAATTCATTCATAAAATGACAACAAAAAAATTCTATAAAAAAAAGCAAATACATAAACAACAAAATATTAATTGAAAATTAATCAAAATTTTCAACAAATCCTATTTATGTTATATATTTCTCATTAATTCTCACCCAAAAACTACAAATTACATAAAACAACAAAAATTAAGGAGGGTATATTGGATTAGGGTTGTGTTAGATTTTAAAAGAATTGTTGAGTTTGATGAAATTTGAAGGATTTTCTAATATTTCCACAGATTCCACTAGAATTCTATATAGAGATTTATGGAATTGAGAAGACTTTTTTATAGATTTTGATTGACTTTGATGGAATTACAATGATTATTATATATCCAATTAAAATTAATTCAAAGACCTAATTGAACAAATTAAACGGTTTTGAACCCAATGAAAAAATGAAAACAATGAGCGAATAAAAAAGCAAAATGCAGCATCTTCTCCAAAATCATCTTTTTCTGCGTTAAAACCTTACCATCACTGATAGTGAAAGGCCTGCAATGGCCTGCACCATCGGTAGCCATCCCACGGTGTCATTAACGGCTATATTAAACGGGTTCGGTAGTTGGTACTCTATCCATTATTAATAAAAAATGTATTTTAAATATAAGTTTGAAATTTGGATATTAAAGATTCGCAAATACCTTACCCATATAACGAGGTACTTTCAATAGTTAAAGATCCACAAAATATTTAAACGGGTTTATAACATATACGAATAGTAAATTTTTATACAGATACCTATACAGGTAGTTTAAAATTCGTGGGTGGCCATCCCGCTTTCATTCTATTAAGAGGGTGTATTGGATTAAGACTCTGTTAGATTTTAAAAGATGTTTGAAATCTTTGTGTCGGACGATGAATTTGTGAATGACTCTTTTATTCATATCTAGCACTCTAAAATCCAACGAAATCAATAATTTTATAGAATCCTTTCAAATCAGTAATTTTTTAAATACCATCAAATTTGTATGGATTTTTAAAAATTCATAATTGAATATTATCAGATTTTTATGAATTTTATAAGAGTCTGAATTGAATACTAAAAATTTTAATAGACTCCAAAAAAATTTATATTGAATACCATTGGAATGTTAAATTCTTTTAAAATCTAACAGATTCTTGATACAATACACCCTTCTAAGTGCTCAAAATACACAAAAAAAGAATTAAAATGTACACAAAATAAAAAAAATCAAACTACTGCCTGCTGAGAATAGATTTGCAGAAAATGAAGAGTAAGAGCACCTACTTGACCAGGCGGACGATGTGGCTTCTCTGACAACAGGGGCAAGCTCTAGTGATCCCACAGCAACTAGCAACCAGTGACTAAGGCGAGAATTGGAAAGGGAGGGAAAGGGGGAGGGGCGCACTATGATCACGATCAATGGCTTAGAAACCCCTAATATTTTATCGGTCGCAATTTTTGATCAAGCGCTATCGTCTTGTAAGTAAAAAAATTGCGACCGACTTGCGAACGAAGAGAATCGGTCGCAAATCTATCGCCAATCCATCACACTCCAAAAATAAAATTTGGCGTTAAACTGCAGTGTGCACTTTAGCGACGCACCGTGAATCGATCGCAAATCCGTCGCTAAGTCAATCGGTAATACATTGTTGTTTAGTCGCAAAATAAAAACCAAACTCACAGGTATTATTAGCCTAGAATTAGCTATGGATTATCAATCGGTCGCAATTCCATCGCTAATTCGGTTGCAAATCGATCTATGAATATTTAACTTTTGTCACTTCAACATTCGTCACACGTGGTCGCAAATGCATCGCAAGTGTCGATCGCAATTTAGAATTTTTTTTGTAGTGTATGTAAATGAAGGGTTTGATCGGCAATATTAATTATTTTAATAGTTAGCTATTCCATTAGCTATTAGCTTTTAGCTGTTAGATGTTTATATAGCAGTTTAGATTAGAAATGTTCAATAAAAATAGTTGTTTAATTAGCTATTTAATTTAAAATGATAAAAAAGGACATTAGTTGTTTAGTTAGTTGAATTTGGCGGAAAAAATAATAGGTAGGATTGTCAAAAAAAATTTTAATTAAAAGTTAAACGCTAAACATTAGAGTGATTAACATTTCATAAACAACTCTCTTAATATCTAAAAGTTATTATAAAAGTTGTATTATCAAACGCTACAGTTAATAGAGATAGAGTTTTAATTTGGTCAAAATGCTAAAAATTAGCTCAAAAGTTGTTGTCGAACAGGGCGAAAATCCATCTTTTGGGAGTGGCAAGTAGTTTTCTTGAATTAGATCTAAATTAGTAAGATGCCTCAATATTCAAACTTGGTGGAATATGGAACCTGAAAGTTGGCTATTGTTGATTGGGAGAAAGTCTTGATACCTTCATCAAGTTTTAAATAGAAAATGAGATTGAATAAGATAGATTACTGTATGATAATGCAAGATTAGTAAGAAACGTCAAAGTCCCAAGTTGTTGAGATATGGGACCAAAAAGTTGGTTTCAATGAAGATATATAATTGACAAATTTCTTCCCTGTAGAAGACATAATTGTTTGCCAGGTATGTGATAAAGCTATTTATAGAAGTCAATAAATGATATGTGCTAATAAAGAACATTGAGAAATCAAGAGATAAATTTAGTTTTTTTTTTTTTTTTTTTTTTTTTTTTTTTTTTTTTTTTTTTTTTTGCCCCATGAGGTTTTGTCCAATACCATATAGTGACTATACAATTTAACAAAATAAAATAAAATGTTTTTTTAAAAAATAACAAATCAACTCATTATATATGCCAAATTATGCTCAAGTAGTACGGAAACTAAATTCGATTCATAATATTGACTCACCCGCACCTCTTTTTATAGGGTAAATGGAGTTGAATATGACTATTTTTTAAAAAGTATTTTAAAAAACAGTAAATCTCTTTATATCATCAACGGAAGATTCAAATTATGTATGCTCAATAGAATTTCAAAATTGAGTTATAATGGTTAAAGGCATGATGTCTTCGTATAATATTTTGAAAGTGTCAAGGGCTTATTGAGCTGAAACCTGAAAAGTTCTAATATCCTTCAACCACCAACAAATATTTTTCCTTATTAATTGGAATTTGAATTGCTCCACTAATATTTTTCCACCAAGCAAATTCTAAAGTGAATAGGACATTGATGTGCGTAGTAGGCAGATAGTCTACGATAGCTAAATTAATTTATGAGAAGTCTTATTCATTTATATGTTTTTTTTGGTACATAGGAATTGTAGGAGTATATTTTTCCTCTCATGGCGGAGGAGTGGAATCATGAAGGATGTCAGGTTTAAAAAAAAAAAAAATTAGAATTATCATTAAGTTGAGAAAATGGAGAAATAGAAGATGAATGAGAAAAAGGGAAATAGTTTTCAAAAAAAGTGAACATGTCTAGGAAATAAAATAATTCTCTGGAAATGAGATCCATAAGAACATAAAAGTTTGGTGTTGGATACCCTTAGAAGCATTATCACTTCTGATAGTTTTAATGGTAGTGATAGTCTAAAAATGTAACAATATTATGGAAATGAGAGTGATTTAGTTATATTTGATAATCTAAATTGATATCAACCTTTTTCAGGGAGAAGTTTTACCTTTGTATACAAGTTATTGGATAGAGTAGATGTCTATCAAGTAGTATTAAACTGATAATGAATAAGAACAACAAAAGATTGAAGCAGCTTTCGAGTTTCACTTTTAGATTTCATCAGAAAAAGCATGATACAGGGTAGCAGATTGAACACCAGTAGGGAAATTTTAAGTAGAGAACATATTTGCAGAGACAAATTTGTTGGAGGCAAAATTATTTCCTTTGCAGTTACAGCCAGGTTGAAATCCATATTTCCTGTAGCAAGTTCCCAAAGTATGGCTTTCCTAAAAACAATAAGTATTGACTTTGATATTGCCTGTATTGAAATGTCCTGCCATCAGAAAAATTAAATTGCCTGTACCAAATCCACCAGAATTATTTCTAAAATTAGCATAACTGCTGCTAGGGTTTACAGCTTTAGCGACAAAAGACACAGATTCCAGGTTATTGGTGTAAAATATGTCTCTCTTGTTGAACAACCAAAGAAAAAACTTTATTAATTGGGGGTAAAGGCTCTATCAACATAATCCAAGACCTAACATTGGCAAATTGGAAAATTTTTCATTTAAACCCTTCAAAAACTGTATCAAAAAATCATTTTGCATATAATTCCTAAAAGTAGAAATAACTCCACATGAACAAGGCACAACACATGAACAGGTAGGAATTAGTGTGAAATTAAGCAATTCATCTAATAATATCTTCATTCCAGTGAAATAATCCATAACAGAAAGCTCACCTTGCTTGAAATTAGAAATTTTTTCTTGAAGATGAGAAATCTGATTTCATCTCCTTGAGAGATACTGTCTCTCAAATCATTCCATGCTTCAAAAGCTCAGTCAATCCAAAAGGATGCTTTAAACAATGGAAAGAGATACTAACTTTGCTATCCAAGTCAGAACCATTATATTACAGCTTTCCTAAGTAAAGAACATAAGATCAGTACCTAAAGGGATTGCCATAGATCCATCAATGAAAGCCATTTTATTCTTTGAAGCAAGAGCCATTTGCATTGGTCTTGCCCATGGATGATAATTCGATCCCATGAGAACTGGAGAAACAAGAACTAAGATGGGATTTCCATTTGGATGAAGAAAAAGTGGATTAGAAGGATTCAGTAAATGAAGCCATTGTATAAGCAAAACCAAAGAGAAGAAAAGAAGATATTTCTTCAGAGAAGAAGTTGAGTTTACTGCAAAAGAGAAAGCTAGATATTTCTTAGAGAGATTGCAGGATAAAGCTCAAGAGTTACACTGTGTAATGAGTTAAGAAATTTGCAGAAACAGACTCTTCTGCAATGAAATCTCCATCCTAAGCTAATTCTAGGCAAAAAGAAGATGTCAATACAACAACAATACAGGTCAAATGAGTTTAATTCACAGATTCTAACTATCTAAATTGACGTTTTGTCAAATTCAATTTCAGTTGATAAGTATGGCCAAGAATTGACAGATAAAAATCATTCAAAACCACAAAACTATAGAATATATTGAAAAACTATATATTAAACCACCAATGGAGATATATGCAATGCATTAAAACTTCAATCTTCTTAAAAATAAGCATAAAAAGTAACCCATAAGCAAAAAATTCTGCAACTATTTGATTGAAAAGATATATAATTAAAGAAAAAAAATCCTTACATCTGTAGCACCAAAGATGCTCATAATATCACTTATTAAAAACCTTGATGCTTTAGGAGGACCAACATAAACCCCCAAGCTTGAAGCATAAATCTATGGATATCTTTATTGTTTGAACTCTTACATATTTGGGGATTATTTATGTCTAAGTTAGGTGTGGAGGAAAAACTAAACTACTAGCATAAACAATCACTTTACATGGAGGCCAATACTTCCACTAACCCAAAACAAATTGATGTGCAGCTCTAAGTTGGATTTGTTTGCAAGTACCTTGTTTTGGGACATATATTATGACTTCCTTTTCAGGCGTAAGATGACATAATACAACAACTGCGTCATCCCAAGTTAAACACAGAGCACTCAAGAAATCTACAGGATCAGTTCCTTGCAAATGCTATAAGGAATGGTAATAAACTTGCTCCAGGCACTTTGTTTCTTGTCTTTCAACACCCATACTTCCAAGAAAGAGTCGTCTTCTTCATTATTAGACAATGAAAGGCAGCTGTTTAGAGGCCTCAATTGTAGAGGTCCTTTGCTTGGTGTTACAGATGGAGGAAGTAACACTTCCCAGAATACTTCTGTAGCTAAATTAAATCCAATTATTGTGTTTCTTCGAGAATCTGTAGAATCAAAAAGCAGACCAGTACACACTTCCATCTACAGAAATTGCTTCTGTGGAATCATGCGTAAAAAATTTGAAGTCATCATAAACTTGTCTCCACGAGTTGGACCTTACAATTAAAACACTAACCGTCTTACGTCTTCGAGTATCAGTTGTAGCGGATGGAACATGCACAACTTTGTAATCATTAATAGTCGAATCATACCCAAAACCTAGTACATCGTGCACGACAAAATCAGCCTCAGGACAGGGACTCGTTAAATTTTATAATCTTCCACTAGAGGAGTCCATAATAATATACGCATTATGGATATTGTTGCACATAGAATGCCGTCACAACAGCAGGAGACGTTTAATCTATCCTTGCTTGGTATTGAAAACTTATATATGCGAAGATCATTTGAATCCACATCTACTGTCTTGTCGTTTTGTTTTACGACTTTCTCTAGTGATTCAGAGTTTAACATTGTTAAATGTCTGAAAATTAGGGAATTCTGATGGGGGGCGTTGATGCGATTGTGATTGACATGTGATCTTGCAAAGCGGAGATCACTGATTACGGATTGCCATCGTTTTGATGTAGACCTGAATCGAGCTACAGATTTTATGGGCAATTTCAACAGAATATCCACTATCAAATCATCTGCAATTTCTTTATCTGGATTTTCCTTCTTCGAGATCATGGCCATGGCTTCTCAATGAATGTCTCTTGTTACACCCACCCAAGGCGAACGGCAGGAGCAGGCGATATAATAATAGTTGCGATGTCTAATGGTTGAACGGGAGAAAGCTATTCACGCCAAATTAAAGAACATATATATATATATATATATATATATATATGTATATATATATATATGTTCTTTAATTTGGCGTGAATAGCTTTCTATATATATATATTACTCGCTGTATATTTATACTCTTTTAATTTTTTTTTTATCACTATAATATTAAAATATAAGTTTTTGTTTAGATTAAAATAAATCAATTGCTTAATTTGTATTGGACTTTGTTATACAAAATACTTGTAATGTTACTTCTTATATATTTAATTCTATTTTATTTATAATGAAGTTGGCTTAAAATAAAATTAAACTCAATCCCTATACTTAGTCCCTAATTTATAAATACGGATTGTTAAAACCTTAATTAGCTTCCAAAAGAAAATCAAGTCATCTCTCAACCTCCAACTTACTGCCATCAAATCCAAATCAATATTTATATACAACTATAATGAAAAATAATAATAAATTATTTTTTACTATTTGGGAAAAGAAAAAAAGAAATGAGCAGATAATATGAATTAATAATGAAAATTATTTTAACTATTGTAATGGTATTACTTACTCAATGCATTAGAGAAAAGAATATATACACATATATACAAATTTTTGAAATCTAAAAAGTGACCTAAAACAAAAATTTATAGTTCTAATTTTTTTTCTAGTTTTATAAACACTATTTTCTTTCAAGTCAAATAAATTTAACATAATATAATAGAAAAATATTAAGGAAATTAAAAATATTTAATTATCAAGAGATCATCTATTTATTGTAAGGGAGATATAAATCTCTTATTAAATTAAGTGATAGTAATTACAAATTAATTCAGTAACGAAAAAAAATAAAAAATAAAAAAATTTATTATTAAAAATATAACTATTTTCGAAAAACAACATATAATAATAAACAAATTATATTAAAAAAATTTACCAATTTGAGTTTCAAAAATCAACCCCTTCTTTAACTAGAAATATTGTAATTCAATGAAATTTGATATTGATAGACAAAAAGAAAAGGATTATAGCCAAGTCAATAAATGAAATTTACAAAGTAAATAATGCTAGAATCTAATTTTTTCTCTATTTTTCTAAATTGCAAAATTTAAAATAAATAAATAAATAAGCTAATTAATTAATAATAAAAATTACATAGAAGAAAGGTTCTATTCTCGCTAGAGATGGTGTGATTTTATTTTTTTTATTTACCACTCTCAACTCAAGTCTTTTTCGAAAGACACTGATAAGTGTTATTTTTATAGTATTTTTATTGTAATTTTGATTAAAATTTCTATTACTTTTAATTTATTTAAATTAGTTTTTATGTAATATTGATATGTTTTTATTTAAAAGCTTCCTTGAAACACAATTCACTTGATTTTGAGGAAAAATGCAGAGTTTTGCAAGAAAAGGATAAAAATGAGGTAAAAATTCATTAAGCACGCCTGTGCTACAGTGCCCGTGCTAATCAGCACGCCCGTGTTGTTATTGCATAAGATTTTCAGAGGCACGCACGCCCCAGACCGTGCTAATCAGCACGCCCGTGCCAAGCAAGGAATCCTAAATTTAGTCAAAAGTTGCCAACCAACTTCCACTAATTTATGGAGCTAATCTTGGACAACTTTCCTCACATGCAAACCAAGGTCCAATCTATGCACATGGAAGAGGCAAGATTAAGAGAAATTTAAGGCCTAATGAGAACTTTATTCCCTAAACAATGTAGAATTTCTCTCCCAAGAAGTCTATATAAAGAGAGGAAGGATCCCAATTAATCTCATCCCACACATTACACTACACTCCACCCTACATCTTTCTCTCATTTTATAGCTTGTATATAGTTTTATTTTTAGAAGTTAAGCATTCAAGAGTTGTGCGAAATTTCAAGGAAGCCATCCAAGCAATTCATCACTAGTTCTTATTTCTAAACTCTTAATCTTGTTTATTTCTTTCATTATCCTTATTGATTATGGAATATTATTCAAGTATTAATGGGTTTTATTTAAGTACTATGTGTAACTAAATTCTTATACTAGGGGTTTGATGTAGCTTAATCTCTCTTCCAATTTATGCAATTAGATTTATTTTTTCTTATTCAAGTTATGATTTATTGATGAACTTAATGCTTCTAGTCAGAATTTTCCCCTAGATTGATTTATTTCAATTATCACTCTCGGAAGAAGGATCTTTGATAAGAAAAGGTTAATAAAACACATGAGAGTAATAACTTGATGCGGAAGCTACATGGTTTGACTCATGGGGGTTTTTTATGATTTATCAACCTTAAATTGTAAATTCATGAACAACTACATAACTTAATGATTTAATTCATATTTGATTGCGCTATTGGAAGATAGGTAATTAAATGGAATTAAAATAGCTAGCAACACATCAGAAGAGCTTGTTAGTAAATTCAGAGTTGCTTTGCCTACTTGCATAAGTAAATTGATCAATGAACTAATGAAATAAATTGGATAGGATTAAGTGAAATCAAAACCCCTAGTAATTTCAATTCCTTGATTTCTTTTAATCAATTTCTGTTTACTTGACTCTTGTTTATTTTATATTTATAAAACAATTCTCTTAATTATCGTCTAAATAATAACGAGATAACATAATTTTGGTACTTGGATTACAATTCTCGTGGGAACGATATCTTACTCATCATACATTACTTGTAGCGATTCGTACACTTGCGAAATAAGCTGTCAGACACATTAGTCGGGATAGAAAGATTTTCAGCTATGATGCATGCTGCTACTATGGTAGCTAATGCAAATTTAAAATAAACAAAGCAATAAGTTAATTAATTAATAAAAAAAATTACATAGAAGAAAAGTTTCATCCTCACTGAATAAACACTAAATTTTCCTACAATCATATAGAAAAATAAGAGTATTTTTTTATTATCTATATGTATTTATTTAAAAAATAATTTTTTAGAAATTATTTCTAATCATATAATAAAATTTTTTTTTTTTTTTTTTGTCTTCACCACAGGTATCTTTAGCTCACTAGGTTAGAACTAAATCCTATTCACATCGGATCACCCCAAGGAGTAAAGTGTTCACAGCGAGTATTTACTCCATCTATGAGGATCACACCCTTGAAATCACTTAAAGAAGAAGAGTATCGAACCACTTATCCAAACACTTATTCGTATATAATATAATTTTCGAATTGGCTACTGCTAAGGCTATTTTAGAATATTCCAAATTTCATTAAGAGCGACATCAAAAATCTTATTATTCCTCTCTCCCTATTTCCCCCCCCCCCCCCCCACATATATAGTTCTTCCTATTAAGCAAACAAACCTTTTAAGAATAATATTTGAAACACTAAAAGAAGATAATTTTATATGGTTTTAATATGACATACATCTTCTTTCTATTTTAACAAGATATTAATTAATTCTAAAATATCTAAAGGCACTAACCGAATAATTTTTAATTCTTTGATGACACATTAAGTCTTGATTTTTCGTAGGATTAATTAAATCTACATTTAAATTCCTATAAAAGACTTTTAGCTGAATCTACATGATAACTTATTCAATTTATGAGTTTTATTAATCATCAAAATCAAATATTACAATAACCTTTGGCCAACATCATTTAATGGTAACTTATATCAACTAATAATTAGATAGAAAAATTTGTGTTTAAATAATTTTGATTGATGCTTTAGATTAAACAATAAAAGAATATAAACTTGCAACTTCTTATTTATAGTTATTCCAAAACAATTATTAAAAAAATTATTTTCTAGTACATTGCGTATGTATGTATACTAAACGTAGTTTGCTGCCTGAATACATAAAATCACCTCTTAAATTTTAGGACTTTAATATTGTGGCATCCTAAACTTTACAAATGACATATTGTGTAACTGAATTTGTAAATTTTAATAATATTACACATTTTTCAACACTAATATAAATAATTTTTATAATTTTTAGCTTTTATTTATAAAATATCGATTGGATATGTAATTAGTATGGCTTTTAAAATAATAATTTTCCTAAATTTCAACTTTTTAATGAGTGTTCAATTGATTTAATTTTGCAAGTTGAAGTGTTTAATAAAATAAATTTGAAAATTAAAATATTAATAGATATAATTTTATAAATTAAAATATTTAATGGGTGAAATAAAAATTAAAAGTATTATAAAATTAAAATAATAAAATTGACGGGTGAATTTATATATTAGACCGCAGTTTGATAGTTGTAGATTTACTTGAAAATTAAATATAAAAAAAATGAAAATATAAAACAACCGCATCGTTGTCTGTTAGCCCAAACTTCTCGGTATAAATAAAGATCTGGACCTTTTTTTCTCACACAATACCGTTGTCTGTTTCCTGAAGTTATCGTTTGTGGGACGACCATGAGGAGGCGTTCGCCGGCGGCGAGAGCCACCGGCGGTTTAGGAGTCGCAGCGATTTCCTACGTGGCGGTGGACTATCTACGCTACCTCTCTCCCACCTGGCATGAGCGTCTGCAGCCACTACTGTGGGGCGTACTCGCTCTTATCGCCATCTCTCGTGTACCTTTTTACAGGCACTGGTCTTTAGAAGTTCGCGCTGCCATTCCATTTGTTGCCTCTATGTTCTTCATGCTCGCCTCTCTCCTCTTCGAGGCTCTATGTGTGCGCTTCTCCACAGCCGTCCTTGGCATGGAATGGCACCGGTAAGCATTGTCGTTTTGTTATGAGCCGTTGTCTTTTAGCTAACGTGGCGTTACTTGAAGTGGGTTTAGTTGCTTCTTGGATTGTTTTTAGTTAATATCATGTGGGTCGAGTTCGGTTTCTTCAAATAAGTATTTCTTTTGCCATTTGAACTGGTTTAGATCTCTTTTCTGTTTATCAAGTATCAAGGATTAATATTACTCGGGTCTGTTGTCTTTTGATTATATGCATTTATTGATTTGGAAATTTAACTGGGATCTGATTGGTATTTGACGTAAGCGGATCCTGGGATCTAATATGCGTCAACATTTATTACCCTAGTAACTGAATCTAGATTGCTTAGGTTTCTGGTATGGTAAGCTCTGATCTATGGCTTTCTCCAAGTGTCACTGAGCTGGGATATTCTTGTTCTTTCCTTTTAATCTGCAGGTTCTAGATCAATTTGACCATGAACTTTAATTGACTGACTGGAAGAATTTTGAGGAAAAATTTCCCCATTTTTTAAAATCTATGCAATTATGTTGCAGCTTTTGCAAATTAGGGATGCACATGTCATGACATTTGGTGATTAGTAGGTCGTAAAGGTATTATTTGCTCTATTCCATTAAATACATAGTTCTTGCCAATTTGTAGATTATAGAAATTTGTGAACTTATTTGATAATTTTTTTTGATAATTTTGTTGAATCATCTACAAAAAATAAGTTGGGATATGAGCCAATGTATATGATAATTCTGATTGAGGCAACAATCTATTGTTACCTTTTCCAACAAGGGGTTTGTTCATATTTTCATGAATGCTAACTGCTATTGTGGGGTCATTAATAGAATTCTTATAGAATTCAAAAGTTACTTGATGAAGTCTTCTCAAAATTCTTCAACAGGCTCAAATGGTATCTGCATCATTTTATAAGGGCCATAAACTAATTAGCTTCTTGGGTTCTATGACCCCAAAATTTATTGCTATGCTTGTCAAGATCATATTATTATTTAGTGTGTCAATATATCTTCTATGTCTTCACCATAAACTTGGATGTGTTTACACTATAATTAGCATGTATTAAGTCTGAAGATAAATTAGTGATCCAACTCAACTATGTTGAGTCAATACTTGAAAGTAGATGCAGAACAATATTCCTGGAAGAACCCTGGTTTGAATCCTGAAAAATCAGAATGTTGTGCTTCTCGTAATGAATTCTAAGTCAAAATCCCCAACTAATAGTCTGAATTTTCCAAATTTTGCATGCTTTTTGCATTTTTACAATCTGATATTACATGCCATGTTTTTTCTTCATCCCTTGCTGGAATTTTCTTGCCAAAACAATGCATTCCTCTGCTGAACTATTTCATTTTAAAATGTTGGCTAATATTGTTAACAGGACTATTGATTGGCTTGGTATTAATATTGAACAGCGGTAGACCTCCTCTTCCTGACACTGGACAGTGGTTGCTCCTGTCACTGAACGAGAAACTTCCTGAACCAGTGGTTGAGATACTGAGGGCTCATATCATTACTCTGCACCATTTTTTGATGTTGTTTATGATGCTGGCATTCTCTGTGCTATTCGACTCTGTGGAAGCCCCTGGCCTTGGACTAGGGGCAAGATACATGTTCACTATGGCAATTGGCCGTCTTCTTCGGGCCATAACTTTTGTATCCACAATTCTTCCATCAGCCCGGCCTTGGTGTGCTACAGCCCGGTTTTCAATCCCAACACACCCTCATCCTTGGGCTCAAAAGTATTATGTACCTTATGCTTCAGATGTTAATGCTATTCGACAGATAGTACAAAGGGATATAGCTTATGGTATGCTCTGTGCTCTAAATTCATATTTACTAATTTTGTCTTCCCAATTGTGTGTGCATATTTTTTTCTCGATAATTTAACGATATAATGTTTAATTTGCACTTATTCCCCATGAAGATTCTGCATTCCTATGTTAATTTATTTAACGATGAACATTCTACCAAACTTTTATTTAAGTCTCGTTCACGATTCACAGAGTGGTTCCATTGTCCACTTCAACATTTCCTAGCAGTTCCCTTACTGGATTAATGTCCAAACCATATTTGCTGCTATGAGGTGCTATTGTTGCTTTTTGGCCTGCCAAGACAAATTGGTTATGTTATTTTTTAACATTAGAGATTTCAGATTGACCACGGTGTCCAGATAATTTATTGGTTTAGTCTCTCTAATTCTTAAAATAGGTAAAATCCCTTTATTAAGAAATGTGTTAGGGAAGTTTGTGATGTTGGGATGCCATTCAAGTTACTTTAATGAAGCTCATTTTCTATTCTTGAACTTGTGCTCTGCTCTCCTTCGTTGAGTCATCTTAAAATTAGTACCCGCTATTAACTCTAAGCTTGAAATTTCTCCACGATTTTTTTGCTTTGTCTTCACAATTTTTTGTTTTCCAATTTTCAGCAAGAATTGGGGAAATCAAGGGTGATTATCGTCCAGATTGGGGTTCAATGAGTTTCCTGATAGATTTCATGCGACCCACTACGAAAGGATCATGGTTCAGTCTTCTGAAAAAAGCTGGAGGTGGCTGCAATGACCTCATGTACAGTGGCCACATGCTTGTTGCTGTACTAACTGCTATGGCTTGGACGGTAAATTTTGCAGATACAAATTCCATCGCCGGATCAATGATCTAATGGAATAAAAGTTTGTTTTGCTTGATGGTTTTCTCATGACTTCTGCAGGAAGCTTATGGAGGTTTTAGCTCAGCTCTCATATGGCTGCTTGTATTGCACAGTGCACAAAGAGAAATACGGGAACGACATCATTATACAGTAGACTGTATCGTAGCTATATATGTCGGCATCCTTCTTTGGAAGGTGACTGGTATGATCTGGCCAACAAAAAATGTCACAAGAAGTAGAAGGCTCTCAAAGCTTGAGAAAATACAGAGTAGATTAGTCCAAGCTGCGAAAGACTCGGACATGGACGAAGTGAGAGAGCTTCTCAAGGAAGTTGAGTTGAGCAACCAGGAGAGCCAAAATAAAGGCCAGAGCAGGTCTATGTGGCTATTTGCTTGTGTGACCATTTTCTCCGCACTTACAATTGTCCTTTTAGCCTTCACTTTGACAAGCGACGGGTGATCTTCTAATACGATTGCTCTCACGAGTTTGATGGTTTGAGATTTTATGTTTGTATGTGATGTAACATTCATGAAGTGTTGTTTTAGCTTTTAGGATTGGCCAACTAAAGGGGGGTGGTTTGTTGGAAACTGTTGTAGTTTTGCAGGAAACGATGCCCCCAAACAACTGAAAAAGACATCTTTACACATCCATACAAGAATGGCCTGTAGACAATTGTCTGTATTTTACATAGTTCAGAAGATTCTGTTTCATAGTTGAAATCTGTCTAACAGTCTATTTGGTGCTTGTATTTGCCAGTAGTCAAAACATAATTCAACTATGATGATGAACCTGAAACAAGACTGGGTAAGTAAGTTTCTTCCTACCTTTTTTTTTGGCATTTATGAATCTTATAGTTTCAAGGTGAATAGTAAATTACACTACGGTTGTTTTTGTTTTCGGAAAGTAACTTGTCCCGATGTTTGAGGTGTTTATAGAGATTAGTTAATAGAAATTATTTTTCTAAATTAAATTATTTTCATTTCTCATTTTTAAGAAGGAAAATAGTTTCTCATATCGATAAATTTAGTATAAGCTTATAACTCTCTTTTTCAACCATCTACTATTGAAATGTTGCCAACTATCACCAATGGCAATCAGCCAATAGATCATACTCAACTATCATAATTTATCATTTTTATATATTTTTTTTTCATATTAAACAATAAAATTTTAAAAATACTTAATTTCTATAATTATAAATGTTTTTATGATTTTATAAGTTAAAAATTTTAATTTTTTTAATTAATTATAAATCAAACAATGGAAATTGAGTTATTTAAAAAATATTTTCAAAAAATAAATTATTTTTCAGAAACAACCACAGATTATATAATAAGCTTATATATAGTGAGATGCGAATTCTTCTAAGGCATGTTTGATCTAAGATGGTCCATTTGCTCGGGAAATGTACTTTTCAGGAAATACAATTTCAAGGAATTTATTGTTAGGAAGTATAATAATTACTTTCAATAATATTCATGATATAAAATTAAGTGTATTTAAAAAATAGAATAAATTAATAAATTTATTTTATTTAACTAGAAAAGTGTAATTTCATTATCCATCCCTAAAGAATTTTGTTTTGTCTAAGATAAATTGGATGATCTATTTCACAAAAAATAGAATTAATATTGATCATACAAACTAATTACAAACCCTTTATACACCTCTATAATTTATTTATGCGAACCAGACATCATCTCATCCATGAACTATTATACATGAAATTAATATCTAAAAGCACATTTAATTTTAAATCAAAATAAATATCGCTATGCACACTGAGGTATAGCCTAATAGTAAGTGCATATGCGACTTGGCAATTGATTCGGGTTTGAATTTCTCTTCTCCAATAGTCAAAAAAAAAAATATTGCTATTGTTTTAGAAAAAAATAGATAAAGAAAATCACTAAAACCTATAAAACTTTAACATAATCAGGAATAAAAATTACATCTTCCATCCCATTCCATTACTTTTTTATTTTATTTTACTCGTATTTCATGATATTTTTTCTAAATAAATATTAATTGATCATTTTTTTATTAAATTAAACTGGTTTAAATGATCTTTTCAATCTTGGTCTAATTTGAAAATTTACCAACGTGGTCGAAGTAATAAATTGAGCGTGCAATTAACTGTCTCCACGTACACGGGAACACTATCCAGCCTGCCTGGCGACTGGAGTCATACTCGCACCATATCTTTCAGGAGGCAGCACCGAATTTCTCCTCAGGTGGAGCCCACCGAGCGCACAAATCTATGGAGACTGGAGTCATACTCGCACAAATCTTTCAGGAGGCAGCACCGGATTTTCTACTTAGGTGGAGCCCACCAAGCGCACAAATCTTGACTGATAAAACGTATTACGATTCTAGACATCTAACGGTTCACAATCCACCATTTCTATCACATTATCCTAGTACCTGCAATACAACATCAGCATCACATTCTGGCATTTCTCTTGATTTCTTCTCAATTTGTTTTTTCGTTCTTGCGAATCAGATTTTTTTGCCCTTTTAAATCGTAAATATCCAACGGGATAGGCGAGTGTTTCTTTGGATCCTATCTACTCTTAAGAAACTACTAGAACTAGTAGACGAAGAAGAAGAATATCCGAAAGTATGGCGATTTCTTCTCTATCGGCATCAACAATTCCTTCTTTGAAGACACCGCAGTTACAGTCAAGTACCACCAAATTAACTTCCTTATCTTCTCTGCAATTCCAATCTCATCTTCAAAGGCTTCAATTTGGGAATGGAGGAATCACTTCTTCTCCTTCCAGGCCTCGAATTTTGCCTCTGGTAATATGTCTGACCATCTGTCGTTAAATTTATTCAATAGTAACATTGTTATAGCTATAAAGTTTTGGGATGTTTAAGAAATTGGATTTTAGAGTTGATTGGATCAATTTCTTCTTTATTTTAGCTGCTGTATATGAAATATGAATCACTAGGGTCTTGAATGCTTGGGGCTAGTTGTTTTTTTATTGAATCAGTTACTTACACGTATACAAAGGAATTGGGGAGAGGGAAGAACTTGGTCTATATGAATCTGAAAATTCGTAGTTTAGTTTTGATTTTGTTTCTATAAAGAAGTTTAAAAGATTTTTTTAGCTTTTCTGTGTCAATAAATTTGCATGAACTCAGAGAAAGATTGTAGAGTTCTTATAATGTTAGGCCAATCCTATTTCCCAACCCATGTTCGTCTATGCTTAATTTAATCCAAGTATTAGCTTTGGGTTTTTCTGTTAGTGAATATGTATATTTTCATTGATTAATCTGTGAATAGGTTGTTTTAATGTTTCACATAATAGGGATATGGAAGAGAGGCTTTATTTCCTCGAGTGGGGAATGGAATCAAATATCATAAACATACTTCAAGGAGGATGGGATTTTATTCAGTTGGGGCATATATTCTCTGTGGAATGTAGATAGATAGATTGTTTTGTCTCAGCAAATGACGTACCAAACACTAAAGGAGGGTTTGGTTACCAGAAGAAAACATTTCCATGGAAAGCTACTTTCTTAAGGAAGTAGATTAATATTTTTTATGTGAGAAAGTAG
This sequence comes from Jatropha curcas, assembly GCF_041381405.1. Lineage (NCBI taxonomy): Eukaryota > Viridiplantae > Streptophyta > Magnoliopsida > Malpighiales > Euphorbiaceae > Jatropha > Jatropha curcas. Next base: position 9,201,032 of record NC_143159.1, read on the forward strand.
GGATGAGAGTTGCGTATTTTGAGATGGATTTTCCTAGGAATTAGGAATTCCTATACCAACCAAACATTGAAATCTACTTTTCAAATCACTCTTTCTTGAGATTCAGGCAACCATCAACAGGATTCCAATTCCGTTTCCTTAAGAACCAAGCAATGCTTGCAATAATATTTTATATCTCTAAAGTAATTATTAAAGCCATGATCAAATTCAGAATCTTTTGGTTTAGCTTGCAATTGTTCGTGGTGCTTCTTTGTTGATCTTTTGAGCTGTACTGCCAGAATGGCTAATAGTCTTCCCCTATTCAAACTACAGTTCTGCCCTTGGTTTAAATATGTTTCTGGAGGGTATTTTCAGTAATGTATAATAGATTAACATTATTTTTCTTTTTTTTTTTTTTTTTTTTTTTTTTTTTTTTTTTTTTTTTTTTTTTTTGAAGTTGAAAAAAAAAAAGCATGAAATGCAGATGCTGAATAATCTATCGGTCTCAATCTTTGCCCCATTGCTGGTGCATTGCCTTTTCTGTGAACTAAATTTAATAACACAATATTTCGGAATGAATTTATTTTTGCAACTACAACTTTCTTTCTGCCTTTGCCATCTTTATTCTGAGTCTACATTATTTTGGATGGTCATGTGTTCGTTATTACATTACACTCTGTATAGTTAATATCACATGATAATAATAATAATAACTGCTGTTGCCATATTCCTGTTCCGCTTAGTGCTTATGCAGTTCTGCTTGGTGCTTATGCAATTCCTATAACACTAATTATCCAATACACGTGATCCATCCAAAGGAAACCGTCTAGGAACTTTGGAGTTCAATAGACACTGTTATTTATAGCTAGACAAAGTAATTTTGTTGGGAGTATATGGCAATATTCTTAAAAGATTTCTTAGTGAAAGTTGTAACTTTTAAGGTATTATTTTGCCTAAATACAAATTATTCAAGTATACAAAAAGTCTAATATGCAACAGAATGGCAAGAGTGTGAAGATGTAACTTTATTGAGGAAAGAACTTGTTCCCTGTTTCGGATTGTTTATCTTGGATAACTATTACCCCTTGTTCATAGTAATTGTTAGATCTTGGCAGTGTTAACAGCCTATATACTCAGTTTTCAAGTATTTATTCACATACTTTGAATGATTAAATTGGCAGTCAAACTCAGTTTGCCTATTGGATTTGGTTTGTTACCCTTAATATCGTAGCTGTTGGTTTCATTGACATTGATAGAATTGATGTCCATCTTAGTTTCTTGGGAGATGGCATTTCTTAAGAAAATCTATTCTAAATGCAGTCAAGGGAATGCTCAATATTCATCCTAATTGTGGCTGTATTGATAGTTCTATATTGTGCCTGAACTATATTGAGCCCAAACTACCTTTTGGAAATACAAGTGACAGTATCTTTTTTCCCCTAATGATTGCTGTAGGTTGCAGCAAAGAAGCAAACATTTTCCTCCTTCGATGAATTGCTGGAAAATGCTGACAAACCGGTATTAGTTGACTTTTATGCAACCTGGTACTTTCCTTTTTCTTTCTTTTCGATGTTACTTTCTTTCCGGTGTTTCTTTAATTAAGTAATTTTGGAAATCTGTTGGGTTAATATGCTGATCTCAGACAAATTGTCCACATAAAAGAATTATGATGAACAATTTGTGATAAAGAGATGCTGATTAAGGATCTTTAAGATTGTGGATCTTGAACTTTGAAAAGTTAGAATTTCAATTGAAGTGTAAAGTTAATTAAACTAAGCTGTGGTTTGCAGGTGCGGTCCCTGTCAAATTATGGGTCCAATTCTGAATGAAGTCAGTACTGTTCTGAAAGACACTATCCAGGTGGTGAAAATAGATACCGAGAAGTACCCTACCATTGCTGACAAATACAGAATAGAAGCATTGCCTACATTTATCATATTTAAAGATGGGAAACCTTATGATCGCTTTGTAAGTTCATTTAGTATCTGTTTCTGTTTGTTTTACGAAAATAGCTTTATCATATATATGTTGTTTGTTGCAAATTCATTTCCTCGGCATTATTTAGTGTCATGCTGGAAAATTTTAATTCTTGTTCAACTCTAATCTTCACGTTTCAGTTTCCAGCTAAAGTCATCCATTTTTCTGAGTTTAATTCTTGGTTTGATTATTTTCAGGAGGGTGCTTTTTCTAAAGATAAATTCATTCAACGCATTGAAAGTTCACTGCAAGTGAAGCAGTAGTTACGGTATGACGTTCATTTTTCTCTTTTAAGTTGCTCCCTTCCATCCAGAATTAATTTGCACATTATGAGACACCATTAATAAGCTCCCTCATGTTCGGCCTTCAGGTTTTACGAACAATGTGATATTGAAGTGAATTCTTACCACAGAGGCCACCATTTCTTCCCCTTCCATGGTGCTTTAATTACTGCCAGTGTACTTCTGTTTTTAGCAAAATGGGATTGTACCTAAAAAGAGTGAAAAATCTTTTAAATTATTTTTGAGACTTTGACAAGAGCAGCATCTCTAATTTGATGGTTACTTTACTTGGTGCGGCCAATGATTAGGTCAACATTTTCTGTTGGATGGCCGCTATTCAATTTCAATTTCTTGAGAAGCAAAACTAAATTGACAGGACCAACAAAATGGAATAAATGTTTTTTGCTAATTTTGTAAACTGGACTGAAATTAAACTCAAAATTTATCAGTTTGGTTTGGTTCTATTAATCGACTAATTGAAAAGCACTCTAGTTAGCAGGTATTATCCGTAACCGGCAAAATTTTTAAATTTTGGTACGGCTTGGTTGATTTCAAATTTTTTTTACTATAAATGTAACTAAAATGAAATAACAAAAATTTTAAATTTAATAATTCAGTTGAACCGATTAAACTGAAAATTTCAATTGAGAAATCGCTTTAAATAAATTTAATTTTGATTTTTTCAGCTATAATTATTCTATGTTCGCTCTAAAAACTAATAACGGGTTCGTGTCGTATAAAACACTAAAGTCATTCAATACTATTTTTTCTCACAAGAAGTTGGTTTATTTTCATTTTTTGCCAGGTTCATTTCATTGTCTAAATTAAATATACTAAAACTTGTGGTAGAATTTTAATTTGTATCAATAAATTATATAGTTTCAAAAAAAAAAAAAGTTCAATTGATTTTTATTTTGATATACATGAATTCATATAAGAATTTTATACTACTTTCATTTTTTACTTTCAATAATTGAAGCGCTCTATTTATAAACTTAGATCTAGCAGAACACTTTAATTTTATCCATTGAACATCTTATATTTAAAAAATTATCCATTGAACATCTTATATTTAAAAAATAAAAAAATTATCATTTTAAAAGTCACATTTATAAAATTGTACTGTTAATATTTTAATTTCTATTGAATATAAATGCTTTAATTTATAAAATTAAATCTAGATAAAAAAAAGTATAAAAATTATTATTCTAAACATTTTACGGACAAATGTGTAACTAACATATAAAAGCTCTCTTTCAAAAAAAAAAAACATATAAAAGCTAAAAACAAATTGTTGTTAACTTCAACTGAAAGTATTACAAAAAAAAGTGAAATTAAGAATCCCACAACCTCCATTTTACATTTTTTCAGTGTCATATTTTTTATTTTTTCAAAATTCATGGTATATATTCTGCCATTTTCATTATCAAGTTCAGGGGTAAAATCAGCATTATATGGATAGTAAAGTCACAAATTTTGATTGAGTTTGTTAATATGATGGAGAAGTTGCAGATGGAAATGGAGATGGAGATGGAAGCAGGTGAGGACATAGGAATAGGAGAAGACATTACTCTACCTCTATTTCCTCTCTCTTTCTCTCTTCACGACTCCTTCCTTCACTCTCACTGCTCTGCTTGCTTCTCTCCTCTCCCTAATCCACACTCTTCTACTTCTTGTCCTCCTTTTCTCTATTGTTCTCCTATTTGCTCCTCTCTTCACTTCTCTTGCGCCGAATTCTACCTTCTGCAATCTCTCTCCTCTGTCTCTGCTCCACCCTCCTCCACCTCCGACCTCCGCGTTGCCCTCCGCCTCCTCCATTCTCTCCCCTCCCTCTCCGCCAAAGACGGGAGGATTTCCGGATTATTGACCAATCGCGAGAAATTGATGACAGATAACGAGATATTCACGCGAATTCGAGACGGAGCAAAGGCGATTGCGGCTACCAGGAGACTGAGAGATGGAAAGGTAGCCGTCACTGCGGCGAATGAAAATGATGAGGTGTCGTTGGAGGAGTCGGCGCTGTGTTTGGTGCTAACGAACGCCGTAGAGGTGCAAGACAATGAAGGGCGCACTCTCGGGATTGCTGTTTATGATCATACTTTCTCGTGGATTAATCACAGCTGTTCTCCTAATGCTTGTTATCGGTTCTTAATTTCTCCACTGAGTATAGCGCCATTTCCGTCGGAATCCAGGCAGGCAATTGTTCCTGCCGGCAGCAATGTAAAGTCATATCTATAATCGAAGTGTGATTTGCATTTTATAAAAAAGAAGCTGAGAGATTAACACTGATTGCAGGGGGAGAAGAGTGCTTTTAGCAATATTGAACTTACAAAAGGTTCTACTAATTATGCTGTATTTCTCTTAATGTGTTCGTTTCTGTAGATTACTGATGTTTTAGATTTTTTTTTTTTTTTTTAATTTAACTGTTAGTGATTGTGCAGGACATGGTGAATATGGGCCAATGATAGTTGTGAGGAGCATTAAGAGGATCAAGAAAGGAGAGAAGGTAACTGTGGCATATACAGACTTGTTGCAACCTAAGGTGAGGTGATAACTCCTCTGTTTTTCAGCATTCTAATGCGCATTGCTATATGATTTCAATGCTTCATTCACTAGTAGCTTGATCCTTTTTAAATTCCTTATGTAATTTTTGTCTTTTCAAAGTTTTTGTCCAATCTGTTCTAAGTTATAATATAAGCTCTGATATCATAGTCCTGTTAATGAAATATGCAAGCTTTATTCTTAATTTAATGTGGCACGAAACCAAATATGGAGCAGCTATTTTATTTTGAGATTGTGTAATAGGAAGCTTTATCACATCATTAAAAGCTAGCTATTTTCATATGCTGACTACTATTTTGCTCTTGTCCAATTAAATTTCTTATGGTTTTGCTGGCATTGTATGTTTACTGTTGGGGATTCGGAGTTTACCTTTCTGCCACAGGCAAAGAATAGACTTGCTATATCCATAATGGTTTTAATTGCTAGAGCTAATTATTATGAGTGATTTCAATTTTTGTTTTAAAAACCATAAGAACTTTATGGTTTAGATTTCAATTTCTCTTTTTACATTTTCTTGATTCTTTTTAAAAATTTGCACTTTAATTAAAACAAACTACATTCTTACACGTAGTCTAATTCTTTGCACCAATGCTTTTCTGAAGGCAATAAGACAGTCAGAGTTGTGGTCAAAATATCGTTTTAGCTGTTGTTGTACAAGGTGTAATGCCTCGCTTCCATCTTATGTAGATCGTATGTTGCAGGTAAGAGTCAAACTTCTTTGGAAAATTCTCATTTTATGGTTTATCCTTTCATGTTGGGGTGGAAGAAGGCATCATAATCTAACATGGTTAGATTGGTCAAATGCAAGAAAGATTTTAGTCCAAAGGGTTAATTGTAATTGTAATCGGCTATCACCATTGACTATCTTATACAAATTTTTCATTAGGAAAACACCTGAATTGAAACAATCAAACAAATAGGAGTGGTAAATATCATTTTCCACAAAACAGTTTCTACCCTGGTTTTTGAATCCCTTTCTTTTGTTGACATATTTTGTTTAGTTTCCCAATTTCTCAGTATGTCCTCTTGTGTGCTGGTGTTCTATTTTTGTTACCCCAGACATATTTTCGGGTATAGTTGGAACTACCAAAGTATCAGTTAACTTGTATGAAATATTGAACATTTGCCAAAAGCCTGAACCACAACGAGAGAGTTAGATGGATTCTTATTGATGGAGGATCCAAACTTGGGCCTCTTTTATATTACTCCTTGTGTGCGTCCTTATTTCAGTGCTTCACAGCTTGGTAAAGAAAAAACAGTGGTTTCTAACTGCAAGGTAATCAATCGTAAAAAGTAATTTTTCCATTTAACCTCTCTGAAATTTATGCATGTGAACTGCAAAACCAAATGTCCATTATAGAAGTTTTATGGATTATAGGTGATTGTGCTGATCACCTATTTACTCTGGAATCTTACATCTAGGAAACTACTGCTGCAAATCTGGCATCGTCTAGCTCAAGTTCTTATCACAGCTTTCATAGAGATGTAGCAAACAGAAATCTGATTGATTATGTAGATGAAGTTATAACCGAGTATCTCTCCAGTGGTGATCCTGAATCTTGCTGTGAGAAGCTTGAGAGCGTGCTTGTTCTTGGACTCTTAGACGAGCCACTGGAGACCAAGGAAGGAAAATCACAGTTGACTGTCAAGCTGCATCCCCTGCACCATCTTGCTCTAAATGCATATATGACGTTGGCTTCTGCATATAGAATCCGTGCAAGTGAATATCTTGCTGTTTCTTCTGATACCAATGGACATCAGTTGGAAGTCTTTGGCATGTTGAGGACTGGTGCAGCATACTCCTTTTTGCTTGCAGCCGCATCTCACCACCTTTTCTGCTTTGAATCTTCACTGATTGCCTCTGTTGCAAATTTCTGGACAAGCGCAGGTGAATCCTTATTAACTCTTGCTAGAAGCTCATTATGGGATTTGTTTGGTAAATGGGAGTTGCCCGAATCAAAACATTTTTCACTCGCTAAATATAAATGCTCAAATTGCTCATTGCTGGATAGATTTGAAGCAAATTTCTCTCATTGTCATGCTGTAAATAACGATTTTGAGAACATATCAAGCAAATTTCTTGATTGTATCACTAGTTTTTCACGGGAAGTTTGGAGTTTTCTAATTCAGGATTGCAATTATTTGAAATTGCTTAATGATCCCTTCAATCTGAATTCGCTTGGGAAATTGTCGAATATATCGGACTTTGTGGCTGATTCTGGATATGAAGCAAAGAAGTACGCCAATGAGGAACGGGTAACTATTTTTCGTCTTGGATTCCATTGCTTACTCTGCGGTGAACTTTTAGCAAGTATATGTTATGGTAGAAATTCTCACCGAACTAGATACATTCAGAGTCTTCTATGTTATGATTACCAAGAGAAATGAAAATTTTGTTCTTGTTCTCATTTTTAGTTTTTTACAAGCATGTAACTCCGCGTTGCGCGGTTAATTATCATAAATTGTATATTTATAAATGTAATTTAAAGTTATGTCATAATAATATAGAATATGACATTTAATCATAAATGTTTATGTATGATAAAACTTCACTTTTATTTACTTGGTAAATGTAATGCAACTTATATACATTATTATAAATATTATATTGACATTATCATATGTACGTAATTATATAAGAAACCATAATAGCATCTATACAATTTAATAATACACGTCTAGTAGAATTTCGTCAAAATATTTGTCACACAAATAAAAATATGTTTTTCAACCAAATAATGTTGGACATCCATATAGGTATGTTTTTGCCTTGGTTTACGCAACTGCATTATAAGTTTTTTAACAATATATATAAATTTATTGTCAATCTATAATAATTTTAAAAAATAGTAATAAAAATTAATATGATTATTAATGAAATAATTTCATCATAAATAATTATCAAAGATAATTTCTATTCATAAGTAGTTGAAAATAAATGCATGAAATACTATAAGCAGTAAGAAACTTTTTTTTTTTTTTTTTTACATCTACACTAAAAGATATGTACATCTAAATATATAATAAAGGTTAAAATTAGTGTTATACGTATTATTTTTAATTAATTTACTCAATATAATTTTACAACTCATTATTTTGAGAAAAAGCTAATATTTTATAAATTTAATATATCAACTCTAAAGTTTTTTAATGTGAATGTATGAACAAAGAGTCTTTTAATGTGAGTCTATTAGATATGTAATATTTCTCAAATGAAAATGGACAATTTATATAATAAAATTAAAATTAGCTTTTATTAGTTTTTCTATCTTTGAAATTTTAGTTTGAGTCAATTTAGACCAAAAAAGTCATAAAAATATAAATTTATATAAATATTCTTATTCTTGGTGTGAGGAAGTTGTTCCTAGTTTTGTTCCAAATGATTTAGTGGGTTTGCTTCGTGCTAGTGGCTCTCTTTGTCATTATAATCATGGCGATGGGCCTGAAAATCATATGGTGCATATAGGGGATCCTCCATTGGGAGAGAAGAAGGGAGAGATTATTCTCGAAGGTCTCTCTTATTGGGTTGCTTTTCCCCCGGGGGTTTGTTGTTATTTTGTTCTCTTTTTCTTTTTTATGATTATAGTCAGCTGGAATTGTCAGGGGGCAGCTTCCCCTAAATTTCGTCGTGCTATGAAAGAGTATTGTCGAATTTATAAACCGGGTGTTGTGTGTTTGCTTGAGCCTAAGACAAGCAACCGTCAAGCTAATAGGATTTCTGCAGCTATGGGGTTTAATTGCTGGATTCGGGTTGAGGCAATGGTTTCTGTGGTGGAATTTGGATTTTTTGGAAGGAAGCAGTTTGTAGTATCTCCCTTCTTAAATCTCATGCTTGTTAGCAATCACAGCTGATATAAGGTGTTAAGTGTGATTATGCAAATTAAATAAAACCTGTTAACGGAAAATATGGTGGTATAAGGTTGTCAAAGGGGTTATAAGGTTGACTAATATTTTCCTATTTTTCACAACAAGAATATATTTGCTTATTTGATATCTTTGTGCAGTAAGTTCTTGACTTGGTAATAGTTCATACTTTAACCAAATAATCTGGCTTCTGTTGCTATTTTGAATAATTGCATTATTATAGGGATTTAGTGGATTGTATTTGTAAAGGGCTCTCTATATAAAGAGCACTGCGTTTATTGATTATCTATGATATAAAAAACATAACTACTCTTTATTAAAAGCATTTTCATTTCATCTGTTCTTTAAAACAGCTTTTTCTATCTTGGTTTCAGAGCATTACGTCCAGGAATTTCATGGCCTTAACAGCCTCTTCATCCCTATCACTGAATGTAGGTAACTTCGTTACCCTTAAATTAACTCCAAATAACTACCTCCTATGGCGTGAGCAAGTCCTTGGGCTAGCCGAAAGCCAAGATCTCTTAGACCACCTTACAAATCCACCACAAACCAATCCAGCCAACTCCGACAAAGCTACGGATCAGGCTATACAAAATTATACTGTCTGGCAGAAAGCAGATCGCTTGCTTCGCGAATGGATTATTGGCACATTATCTGAAGAGTCCCTTGGACTCGTTATTGGCCAAGACACAGCATATGCTGTTTGGGAAGCGCTAAAAGAGTCTTATGCCCAAGACTCGTAGGAACGTGAATTTACCCTCCGCCAACAATTGACGTATCTGCGCAAAGAAGACAACGTGGATATCAATACTCACATCCGCAAATTCAAAAATATATGTGACAGCTTGGCTGCCATTGGACGCCCAGTTTTAGAAAAAGAGAAAGTTTACAGTTTATTGACAAGTTTAGGTCCCCAATATGAGACCTTCACAACCACAATGCTGAAACCTCCAAGACCCACATACTCAGAGTTGATTTCGCACCTTCAAAATCATGATCAAAGACGAAATTGGTTTGCCAATTCTGGAAATTCCTCATTTACAGTGCACTCACCACATTTGGCTTTTTACACGCAGCAGAAAAAAACCCCTCAATCTAGCGGGTCTCAAATGGTGTTCGAGAACAAATCCTCTCGGTCATCTTTCTCTTCTGCAGGACGTGGCTTCCAAGCACAGAGTCAAAACAATTATGGCAGCTAACAACGTCGTGCCGCCCCTCCTGGCAAACGACGGATGATTGCAGCAGAGCGGGAACTGTACCAAAATGAGATATGTCAAATCTGTTACAAGAAAGGGCATATTGCCAAAATATGCTGGTGGTATTCACCTTCTTCCCCGTCAAATGATCTTCCACAAGCCTTGGCGACATTGACATTGGATAACAGTGTAGCTGATCATGATTGGACCTCGGATACCGGTGCCACAAATCATATGGCTGGAAATGGAGGTATGGTGTCAAATTTACAAAATTACAAAGGTAGTGATGAGGTTATTATAGGTGATGGATCTTCCATTCCTATTGTTGGTATTGGTACTTCTCAAATTAAGAAAAATAATCATGTGTTGCCTTTGTCTAATGTGTTATATGTTCCTAGTTTAAAGAAAAATTTGTTATCGGTAAGTCAGTTAACCTCTCAATTTCCTGTCAATTGTGAATTTACTGACAAATCTTTTATTGTGAAGGAACGGATAACAGGTGCAATGATAATGCAGGGACCAAAGAAGGGTGATTTATACACTATTTCAAGCAATCCAGAAGCACATTTTTCTTTTCGCTTTAAGTCATGCAGTGCAGATGTGACATCCCAGGTTTTGGGCACAACACCTTAGGCGAATCCCACATCGGCTACGCACAAGGTGGAAGTCTTATACATAAAGGGTGGCAACCTTGAACTAGTGTGACGCGTTTTGGGCTGACAGAGCGGAGGTTTCCCTGGCCCAGAAACAAAACCGTGAGGGTTCAGGCCAGGTTTGGCACCCAAAGCGGACAATATTACACTAGGGCTGGGCTGTTACAATTTGGTATCAGAGCCCTAGGTTTAGTTTCCCCGGGCTTGCATGCATAAGTCAGTATAGTGTACATGCCATGTCTACCCTGATGAACTAAGCAGTTGTGGTTCTTTTAGGAGGATGTCACAGGAAGGTGAGAGCGAGTCACACGCCTCCAGACCAGTGGAGGGTGAGGCTCCAATAGCACCAGGCCAAGAGGTGTTGTTAAAGCAACTTGCGGATACTTTTAGACAGATTGCAGGGGTGATACCTCAAGCACCAATAGTAGTAGAAAGAGAAAGAAAGCCCCCACTAGAGAAGCTTCGGAAATATGGGGCGAAAGAATTCAGTGCTAACAAGGATGACAGTCCAGAAAGAGCTGAGTATTGGTTAGATGGGACATCGAGAGTTCTGGAACAATTACAATGTACACCAGAGGACAAGTTGGTTTGTGCCACATCATTGCTCATAGATGAGGCATATACCTGGTGGACTACTGTTCAGCAGCGGGTATCAGCAGAGCAGCGTACATGGCAATTCTTCTTGGATGAATTCAAGAAAAAGTTCATTACAGAGGCTTACTTAGATGCGAGAAGGAAAGAATTCTTATACCTGAGGCAGAACAGAATGTCAGTTGCCGAATATGAGCGAGAATTTACCAGGCTCAGCAGGTATGGTAAGGGGATAGTGGCTACAGAAGCCGAAAGGTGTAAAAAGTTTCAGGAAGGCTTGAATGATGAGATTCAGATGGGAGTGGTAGCTTCTAGATTCAGAGAGTTCTCAGCTTTGGTAGAGGCAGCTCAGGAGATAGAGCGCATTCAGGCCAGTCAGCGTACCAGACGCCAGCGGTCTCAGCAGAGGAGAGACCAGACTCAGAGTGCACCCAGTACCCATCAGTCAGAAAGCAAGAGATTCAGAGGTGCCAGTAGTTCAGCTAGTGCTAGACCTTCCTTTAGCCAAGGCGCAGCTAGGGGTGCTAACATGCCAGCGGTATCAGTTGTGGCTAGTTCTGCCGGTGGTAGTCGAGGTTCAGGCAGAGGAACTGGTAGAGGCACCAGTAGAGGTGCAGAGTCAGCCGGTTATACTTTTCCACCTTGTGAGCATTGTGGCAGACGACATGGTGGAGATTGTTGGTTGGTGACTGGTAAATGTTGGATATGCGGAGCATCAGACCATCAGAAGAAGGATTGTCCGAAGAGGGCAAAAGTTCCTACACAGTTCGTAGCAGGCAGAGGAAGAGGTGAGAGCTCCGGAGGGCAGAGACAGCAGTCAGAGACTGTGGACAGACCTGATACAAGAGGTCCAGCCAGGGTTTATGCTATGCGAGCCAGAGAAGATGAGGAAGCTCCAGATGTAATAGTTGGTGAGTTTTCCTTATGTGATCATACAGTTTATGCTTTAATTGATCCTGGCTCATCTCATTCATACATTAGTGTACCCAAACCTTGGGTAAAAGGGTTAGAAGTTGCATATGTGAGTCAGGGTATGGTAGTTACTAATCCATTAGGAGATGTAGTACAGACTCATACAGTGGTCGAAGGATGTCCAATTGTTATTCATGGAAAAGAGTTTCCAGGAGATCTTATGGAGTTGCCATTTAGAGAATTTGATGTTATTCTGGGTATGGATTGGCTATCCAGACATCAGGCTATAGTTGATTGTGCAAAGAAAAGGGTGACATTATATACAACAGCAGGGGAAGAGATTACAGTAGTCGGGAAGCGGCGAGAGTTTCTGGGTAATGTGATATCAGCCATGGCAGCAAAGAGATTAATTCAGAAGGGTTGTGAAGCATACTTGATATGTGCATTACAAGCAGAGAAAGAACAGTCCAAAGTGCAAGATATATCAACAGTGTGTGATTATCCAGATGTATTTCCAGAAGAGTTACCAGGGTTACCACCAAGGAGGGAAGTGGAGTTTACTATAGATGTCTATCCTAGAGCAGCACCAGTATCAATTGCACCTTACAGAATGGCACCAGCAGAGCTAAAAGAGTTAAAGATTCAGCTGCAGGAGTTATTGGATAAAGGCTTTATCAGACCCAGTGTATCACCTTGGGGAGCACCGATGTTATTTGTAAAGAAGAAAGATGGATCATTCAGATTGTGCATTGACTACAGACAACTGAACAAACTGACAATCAAGAATAAGTATCCATTGCCTCGAATCGATGATTTGTTTGATCAGTTAAAAGGTGCAGGTATGTTTTCTAAGATCGACCTTAGGTCGGGATACCATCAGTTGCGGATAAAGGAAGAAGATATCGCTAAGACTGCATTCAGGACCCGATATGGTCACTATGAATTTTTAGTCATGCCATTCGGTCTCACAAATGCACCAGCGGTTTTCATGGATCTCATGAACCGCGTGTTTCATTCATATCTGGATCAGTTTGTGGTGGTGTTTATAGATGACATTTTGGTCTACTCCAAAGACAAGGTTGAACATGATAAACATTTGCGGATTGTACTTCAGACACTGAGGCATAAACAGTTGTATGTCAAGCTCAGTAAGTGTGAGTTTTGGCTGGAAGAAGTTTCTTTCTTAGGACATGTGGTGTCATCGGAGGGTATCAGAGTGGATCCTCATAAGATTGAAGCTATTGTTGACTGGAGACCACCCAGAAATGTCACAGAAGTTCGAAGTTTTCTGGGTTTAGCCGGTTATTACAGAAGGTTCGTAAAAGGGATTCTCCATCATTGCATCACCTTTAACAAGATTGTTGAAGAAAGCAGTTGTATTCCAATGGGATGATAGATGTTAGCAGAGTTTTGACACTTTGAAGAAAAAGTTCACTGAAGCACTAGTGTTGACTCAGCCAGTGTCAGGTAAAGACTTTGAGATTTACAGTGATGCCTCTCATATTGGGTTAGGATGTGTACTCATGCAAGACAGGAAAGTGGTAGCTTATGTCTCCAGACAATTGAAACCACATGAATTGAATTATCCAACCCATGATTTAGAATTGGCAGCCATTGTTCTAGCATTCAAAGTATGGCGGCATTATCTGTATGGTGAAAAGTGTTACATTTACACAGATCATCAGAGTTTAAAGTATTTACCGACACAGAGAGATTTGAATTCAAGACAATGGAAGTGGATGCAGATTCTGGCTAAGTATGATTATGTCATTAATTACCATCCAGGCAAAGCTAACGTGGTAGCTGATGCCCTTAGCCGGAAATCATTGTTTGCTTTGAGAGCCATGAGAATTAGCATGGAGCTGCAACAGCAGGGAGTTATTCTAGCACAGATGCAAGTACAACCATCTTGGGTTCAGGAAGTTGCAGAGGCACAGATGAAAGATGCACAAACAGCACTATGGGTAAAACAAGTGCAGGAAGATCATGGTGGGAAATTCAGATTGGATAACAGTGGAGTTTTATTCTATGAAGACAGAATTGTTGTACCACAGATAGGGGAGCTTAGACAAAAGATTCTGCATGAAGCTCATAACAGTCCATATACAATGCATCCAGGTAGTACCAAGATGTATCAAGATTTGAAGAAAGGCTATTGGTGGCCAGGCATGAAGAAAGATATCGGACATGTTGTAACAAGATGTTTAACATGTCAACAAGTAAAAGCAGAACATCAACTGCCAGCTGGGTTACTTCATCCAATAACAGTGCCAACATGGAAGTGGGATCAGATCACGATGGATTTTGTTACTGGATTACCTCAGACGCAGTGGAAGCATGATGCAATATGGGTGATCGTGGACAGATTAACTAAGTCCGCACACTTTCTACCAGTCAGGATGGACTATTCTCTGGACAAGTTAGCAGACATTTATGTTAGAGAAATAGTTCGACTACATGGAGTTCCATCATCCATTATCTCTGATCGTGATCCAAGGTTTACATCGAAATTTTGGGGTAAACTGCAGGAAGCATTAGGGACGAGATTGCATTTTAGCACTGCATTTCATCCTCAGACAGATGGCCAATCAGAGAGAGTAATTCAGATCCTGGAAGACATGATGAGATCATGTGTTATAGAATTTGAAGGCAGTTGGGACAGATATGTACCTCTCATGGAGTTTGCCTACAACAACAGCTACCAATCAAGCATTAAGATGGCACCATATGAAGCATTGTATGGTAGACCATGTAGGACACTTGTGTGTTGGACAGAACTGAGTGAGAAGAAGATTTTGGGTCCAGATTTGGTTAGAGAAACAGAAGAGAAAGTGGAAATCATCAGAAAACGGCTGAAAGAAGCAAATGATCGACAGAAGTCTTATGCTGATTTAAAGAGAAAGGATATTGAGTACTCGGTTGGTGATAAAGTATTTCTGAAAGTTTCACCATGGAAAAAGATCCTAAGGTTTGGACGAAAGGGTAAGCTTAGCCCTAGGTTCATTGGTCCATACGAGATTGTTGAACGTGTAGGACCATTAGCCTATCGCCTAGCGTTACCTTTAACCTTAGATCGAATTCATAATGTCTTTCACGTATCCATGTTAAGGAGATACAGATCAGACCCATCACACGTGTTATCAGCAGAAGAGATTGAAATTCAGCCGGATCTCACTTATGAAGAAGAACCTGTTCAGATCCTAGCCAGAGAAACTAAGGAATTGCGGAACAAGAAAATAACATTAGTAAAAGTTCTTTGGAGGAATCACAAGACAGAAGAAGCAACTTGGGAATCTGAAGACACCATGCGACAACAGTATCCGCAATTGTTCACAACAGGTAAACTTCGGGACGAAGTTTTTATTTAGGAGGGGAGAATTGCGACATCCTACCGAGTCGAGTCTTAGTACTGAGTCGAGTTGAATCAAACCCGGTTGGGGTAGAATGGGTTATTAAGTTGAGTTACTTGATTGAGAGAAAAGATTAAAGCACATGGGTGAGGATTGATTTGCATTAAAAGATTGAGCTTGGGTATTAAGTTGTAGCCTGTTTACAATTGAGGTACCATTTAGGAAGTTTTCCATAAAATCCTTTGATTTTTGATGGCCTACCCGTAATACTCATTTTCACTTTCCCATTTTCATCTTTATCTTCATCTTCTTCATTTTCTTCCTTTCCTCTTCCACCTTCTTTTCAATTTTAATGGTAGTTAAGCCTTAACTTCAATTTTTCTTCTATCCAAGTAAGTAAACCTTCTTGAAGTTCATAATTGAATCATTTGGTGCTATTATTTTAGAATTCATAAGAATTCTTATTTATAGGTGAAGGGAGTTCAAAGAGTGTAGAAAAAAGAAGCTAAAGAGGAGCTCAGCTTTTGGAGTAAAGGTTTGATATCTCTTGTTATTTTTCATTTTCTTTGCATGAGAATTGTGTGGTGTGTTGCTAGTGAGACAATATATTGCTTCATGTTGAGTCGGAGGACTGGTAATGGTGAGAAACAGGGGAGAACAGGGGAGGTATTGAATAAATGAAGTGAATATTGAGTTTATGTTGAAACAGGTTTTGCTGGAAATTTTACCAGTAACTTCATCTTGATTTTGACCCCATTTAATGATGGAATTAGGAAGTGTCATAGAAGAGTTATTTGTTCCTATATGTGTTAGCTTTACATGGGTTTTTGAATCATTCAAATCAGAGTTGTATATTGAGAGATATGACCAAAAGAGTACAGACAGTGCAGGCTGGAAGCGCGCGCGCGAATTGCATGACGAGTTCACGTTGCCTTCTCGCGCTCGCGAATTTGAACTACGCACTCGCGACTTTCACCTGAAACTCTCTGACTCTTATTTGGCACATCTCGCGCTCGTGACTTTCAAGTGCGCGCTCGCGACTTGTGCTCGCAAACTCTCTGACTTTCATTTGGCACATCTCGCGCTCGCGACCTTCATCGCGCGCTCGCGAATTTAGCCTGAGAACTCACTGTCTCTCATTTGGCACTTCTCGCGCTCGCGACTTTCAAGTATGCGCTCGCGACTTGTGCTCGATAACTCACTGTCTCTCATTTTGCATTCTACGCGCTCGCGACTTTGAAGTACGCGCTCGCGACTTGTGTTTTCATGCACTTTTGGACTTCTTTTTCAATGCAATTGTATTCCTTTGCTTCACTTATATGCCTCCAATCATTTTAACATCAAATGCAACATGAGAACATGTATCAAAACAACATGCAAGCATGCAAATGATGTGAAATCAAATATACATTATGAATTATGAAGTTATGAACTATTAATGTGATGTTGTGTTATATTATTGACATACCAACATTATGCTCCATTGAGGTTAGGTAGAAACCATGTAGATAAGGCTATGTCGCGACATACGATAGCAGATCTGCACCTCATATAGTTTGATACTCCGGCTACAGGCCGTTGAGTGGATATGATTATATATGGGCCATAGCAGCCAAGCATACAGTATTCATCCAGTTTCATACAGTTTTTCTTATCACTTCGGTTTCACTATAACCTTATGAAGCCATACAGATATATTGACATAACATTTCATGAATTATACAGTATTATAAATAGTACAAAAGATAATCAAGATATCATGAAAGTATCATGATGTGTGTGCTTATATGTGCCATATGTGTTTACATGGTTCTTTCTATACATGTATGTGTTTAATTGTTTCTTTATCTGTTGAGATATCCACTGAGCTTTCTTTGCTCAGCGAGTTACCTGTTTAACTCGCAGGTTTTGAGGTTGGACAGTAGAGAGTCAGCTTACAACTGTTGCAGTTCATCTGTAGAAGACTCAGTCTTCAGGGTAGCTACTCATACGGATGTGTATTTTTGTTTATCCTTTTCATGGCATGTACAGGGCACACAGTTGGGCCCATTTCATTTTGACACTAGTATCATGTTTTGTAAATATAAATTACATTATTTTTGTATACAGTATCAGCATGCTATTACATTCAATATACATTATGACTTCAGCATGTCAGGTCATACAGTCAACCAGTTTGTAGCGTCTCGGTTCGGTTCATTCGGGTTACGGGTGGACCGGGAAGGGATGTTACAGCAGATGTCTGGCACCAACGGCTTGGACATCCGCAAGTTTCAGCTTTAAATAATTTACATAATAAGGGCCTCATTTCTGTTAATGGTCCATTAAAAATAAAAAATTTGTGTGATAGTTGTCAACTAGGAAAGCTTAGTCGATTTCCGTTTTCAAATAGTTCTCACTCTACAACTGCTCCGTTTGAAAAAATTCATTGTGATTTATGGGGACCAGCTCCGGTTTTATCTCTTGAAAAATTTAAATTCTATGCTTGCTTGGTAGATGACTGCACTAAATATGTTTGGCTAATTTCATTGCGTATGAAATCAGATTTTTATTCTGCTTTTATTGCTTTCGAAAAATTTATTCAGCGTCAATATAATGCTGTAATTAAAATTTTTCACTCAGATGGAGGAGGTGAATTTGTTAATAATGCCTTAACTACACACTTTCTTGAAACCGGAATAATGCATCAAATCTCCTGCCCATATACGCCTGAACAAACTGGTGCGGTAGAACGTCGTCATCGCATAATTCGTGAATTAGGAATGTCTATGTTATTTCATAGTCGTGTTCCTTTGTCGTTATGGATGGATGCTTTTGCAACAGCTGTTTTTCTTATCAATCGGTTACCGTCGTCATCTCTTTCCTTTGAGTCACCGTATTTTGCCTTACATAAAAAACATCCTGATTACTCCATTCTACGTGTCTTTGGGTGTAAATGCTTTCCGTATATTTGGGACTCTAGAAAAAATAAGTTTGATCCTAAATCTGTTGTCTGTGTTTTTGCAGGTTACAGTGAAAAATATAAGGGGTACAGGTGCTTTGACATTCATAATCGAAAATATATAATATCCAGGAATGTTGCTTTTGATGAAGAGTGTTTTCCTTACAAGTCTAGTATAGGTACAGATGTCATTAATCAAGCTGGTAAAATTATAGACTACTGGACAACTACCCCAAAAACTACTGAGCCACACACAGAGCAACCCATCTCAACAATACCCCTGCCTACACCTGGTATTTTATCACTCGCCACCGTCCCACCTTAATTAACACCTATGAATTCAGCAAATAGCCCGATTTCATCTCAACCATCGCCTATGTCGCCATCGAATTCACCACCACAGTCCCTAAATTCACCAGCTGACGTCATATTCGCCCCTCAATCCCAATCGGAATCTAGTGCAACCCCAGCGGATTCAATTTCTTCTCACAATATGCCGATGTTTTCAGATACAACACCACCCAATTCACCTGCAGCTCCTAGTCCGTTCGACGGTTCGCAGTCACCCACATCAGGTGGTTCTGTTCAGTCCGTACACCAAGAGGAAGTTCGGCAAGCTGGAGTTGTGGCAGAAAACTTACACAATGATCCTTCTGCACCACAACATTCGATGGTGACGCGATCAAAATCAGGCATTGTTCAACCTAATCCCAGGTATGCTCTTTTTACAACTGTCGATTCATCCATTCTAAAAGAACCTCGAACAGTCAGACAAGCTCTGGCACATCCTGGTTGGAAGCATGCTATGGAGGAGGAGATAGCTGCTCTTCATAAAAATGAAACCTGGACTTTGGTTCCAAGGCATCCAAACATGAATGTCATCGAGTCTAAATGGGTCTTCAAGGCCAAGCTCAAATCAGATGGTGACTTAGATCGGTTGAAAGCACGGCTGGTAGCGAAAGGTTTTCATCAGGTTGATGGTCAAGATTTTACAGAAACGTTCTCTCCAGTAATAAAACCAGGTACAATACGTCTTGTTTTGTCTATTGCTTTGGTTCGTAAATGGTAGATTAGGCAATTAGATGTGAAAAATGCATTCCTGCATGGACATATTACAGAGGATTTGTACATGGCTCAACCTTCAGGTATGACAAATTCTCAGTTTCCAAATTATGTCTGTAAACTGAAAAGAGCATTGTATGGTTTGAAACAAGCTCCGCGAGCTTGGTTTGATCGGTTGAGTAGGTTTTTGGTTTCGTATGGGTTTGTGTGCAGCTTAGCTGATCCGTCTCTGTTCATATTTCAGTCCTCCAAAGGAATGATTGCATTGTTAATTTATGTCGATGATATGTTGCTAACAGGTTCTTCCGCTGTTTTACTTGATGGGTTTGTTCAGTTATTATGTAAGGAATTTGCCATGAAAGATCTAGGACAGTTGCATCATTTTTTAGGCATTGAAGTTACTCATACGTCTGATGGTTTACTCTTGAATCAGTTTCACTATGCATTAACGTTACTTGACAGATTTGGTATGATCGATAGTAAGCCCATGTCGACACCCTTGGAGCTTCAACCGCCAGTTACCAAGGCTGCTGCTTCAGTTGATGCCACTTTATATCGTAGCATTGTCAGTGCTTTACAATATCTCACTCTAACACATCCTGACATTGCTTTCAGTGTTAAATTTGTTTCGCAGTTTATGCACGATCCGACAGTCATTCATATGAAGTTTGTGCACCGCATTCTCCGTTATGTGAAAGGCACTCTTGATCATGGATTACACTTTACTTCCAATTCCACCTTAACGCCTCAAGGATTTGCTGATGCTGATTGGGCTGGATGTCCGGTCACTAGACGATCCACCACAGGCTACTGAACTTTTCTCGGCTCCAATTTGATTTCATGGTGTGCAAAAAAATAGCACACGGTCTCCCGATTGAGTACGGAGGCAGAGTATAGAGCCATGGCGCACACGGCAGCTGAGCTTACCTGGCTTACATATTTGCTCAAAGAATTCTCGATTCCCATTACAGTTCCTCCAATTTTGTTTTGTGATAATCTTAGTGCTCTCTATCTCACTGTCAATCCCGTTTTCCATGCGCGAAGCAAACACATCGAGTTGGACTATCACTTTGTTCGAGAACGTGTTGCACAAGGACTTCTTGTAACTAAGTACATTTCCACAACCCAACAGGTAGCTGACATCTTCACTAAACCAATTAATAAATCTGCTCTTGCAAATTTTCGGAGCAAACTTCGCCTCAAACCCCGGCCAAGTTTGAGGGGGGATGTTAGCAATCACAGCTGATATAAGGTGTTAAGTGTGATTATGCAAATTAAATAAAACCTATTAAAGGAAAATATGGTGGTATAAGGTTGTCAAAGGGGTTATAAGGTTGACTAATTTTTTCCTATTTTTCACAACAAGAATATATTTGGTTATTTGATATCTTTGTGCAGCAGGTTCTTGACTTGGTAATAGTTCATACTTTAACCAAATAATCTGGCTTCTGTTGCTATTTTGAATAATTGCATTATTATAGGGATTTAGTGGATTGTATTTGTAAAGGACTCTCTATATAAAGAGCACTGCGTGTATTGATTATCTATGATATAAAAAACATAACTACTCTTTATTAAAAGCATTTTCATTTCATCTGTTCTTTAAAACAGCTTTTTCTATCTATGCTCAATTTCTAAGTTGTAGAGTGTTTATGCGCACTGGCAAGGTTTGGAACTTGGGGGTGGTTTGTGGTAGTCCGTGTGTTCAGCTAAGGAAGCTTCTCTGGAACGATTTTATGTGGGACTCCATTGATCCAATGGATAACTGGATGATAGTGCGAGATTTTAATTCTGTTTTGTCCTCAGATGAGCAAGTGGGGTATGTTTATTCTTCCAGTGCTAACAGTAGAGATTTTTGTGACTGGTGTTTTACGAATGCCTTGATTGATATGGGGTATGTTGGTCTTCCTTATACTTGGTCTCGCGGGACTTCTTCCACCATAATTAAAAGAGCTCGGTTGGATAGGACCCTATGCACGGTTGGATGGCAGGCTATGTCTCCTAATTCGTCTGTTTCATATGCAACTCGGAGTCACTCTGACCATGTCGTAGTTGTTGTAAATTTGGAGCTTGCTCAAGCTGCCAGACAGCCTTCTTTTCGGTACCAGGCAGCTTGGTCCTCTCATAAATCTTTTTCCCATGTTGTCAGCCATATTAGGATGGTTCGGCCCCTACTCTTGAGTCTTTAGGTAAGTTGGTAGCGTCGCTTCTGGAGTGGAACAGTTCAGTTTTTAGTAATATCTTTATCCAGAAGTGACGATTCTGGAATAAGCTTCAAGGAGTTCAACAAAGGCTGACCATTTCAGCTTCTAGTAATTTGTTGAAGCTGGAACATAATTTGAATCTAGAGCTTGAAGAGGTGCTAGCCCAAGAGGAGTTGTTCTGGTTTCAAAAGTCCAGAGAAGATTGGATTTTGTCAGGTGAACGCAATACCAAATTTTATCATACGTTAGCCATGGT
Organism: Jatropha curcas; assembly: GCF_041381405.1. Lineage (NCBI taxonomy): Eukaryota > Viridiplantae > Streptophyta > Magnoliopsida > Malpighiales > Euphorbiaceae > Jatropha > Jatropha curcas. Next base: position 9,222,860 of record NC_143159.1, read on the forward strand.
TTAAAGGAAGAGGGCTATGGTTCAGCAGTTACAGGCAGATTCTGCGGAGTGGGTCAATAATGAAGGTGTGCTTCGAAGATGGCCTTTGATTTTTTTAGAAAGCTTCACACTTGTGATTCTCTTTCGGATTTGTTTGGGTTCCATCATGGACTTTTTCCTCCCCTTGCTTTTGAGTTAATGGAGGGATTGAATAAGCCATTTAGTAAGGGGGAGGTTCGTGCGGCTCTTTTTTTATGGCTCCTTTCAAAGCTCCTAGTTCTGATGGTTTCCAAACTACCTTTTTTTAGAAATCTTAGCATGTTGTGGGGGATTCTTTTAGCCGGTTTGTGCTTGGTGTTCTAGAGGGTGCTCCGATTCCGGCTACTGTTAATGAAATGCTAATTGCTCTTATCCTAAAGGTTGCTGCTCCTTAAAGGTTAGCTCAATTTTGTCCCATAAGCCTGTGTAATATGCTTTGTAAGACCATCACGAAGACATTGGTGAATAGGTTGAAGTCTATTCTTTCGTCTCTCGTTGGTCCATAGTAGTGTAGTTTTGTTCTAGGGCGTCAGATTATGGATAATATCGTATTGTTTCAGGAAGCTATTCACACTATGCGAATGTCTAGATCGGGTACCGAGTATATGGCCAGCAAGATTGATCTTGAGAAGGCGTATGATCGTTTAAATTGGGACTTCATTCAATGGATCCTTGTTGATATTGGGTTTTCGGATAAATGGATATTTGTGATAATGAATTGCTTAGAGTCTTCTTCTATGCCTGTGCTTTGGAATGGGGAGCAGATGGACACATACAAACCTTCTAGGGGAGTGCGACAAGGAGACTCCATCTTCCCTTATCTCTTTGTCATGTGTATTGAGTGCTTGGCCTATGCTATTCGACAGGCAGTTGTTGGGGGCACCTAGCATCCGCTTCCTCTTTCCAGGCGAGGTCCTCTTCTATCTCATTTGCTTTTTTCTATCGATATGATTTTGTTTGCTGAAGCAACAGAGTCCCAGCTTTAAGTTATTATGGATGTGTTATCAAAGTTTTCAAGTGCTTCAGGGCAACAAACAAATTTCTAGAAGTGAGGGCTATTTGTTTCGCATGGTGTTGATGGTGGTCTGGCAGCTAGACTCTCTACACTTTCGGGTATTCCTTTAACTTTTGATTTAGGTAAATACTTGGGTGTTCCAGCTCTGCATCATCGGGTTGATCGTAATACCTTCTCTCACATTCTTGATCAAATGCGGCAAGCTGACTGGTTGGAGAGCCAATGCTGTCATTGCCGGGTAGGATTACTATGGTTAAATCCGTTTTGTCTGTGATTCCCATCTACATTATGCAAACTTGCTTACTTCCTGCCTCTTTGTGTGGCGAGATGGAGAGGGTTTGTAGGAACTTCATTTGGAAATAGGGTTGTACACCGTTGTTCCTCTTCGGGGTTGTACACCGCTAAATCAGCTTATGAGCTTCTTTCTAATTCCGTAGTTTCCCCGCAAGCTAACTTGTGGTAGCTGATTTTGGAAGGTAAGAGTTCATGCCTTTCTTTGGTAGGTAGCGCATGGTAAAATTCTATGTAATGTGGAACGTTCTAGAAGGGGATTCACGTTGCATGAAGCTTGTGGGATCTGTCATCAGCACCGTGAAACGGTTCTCCACGTGCTTCGTGACTGTGGTAATGCCCAGCAGATTTGGAATTCTTTTCCCTGTCCAGAGTTTGTACCCTCAGTTTAATTCATGTAATATCCAAGTACGGCTTTTATGAATCTATCTTTGGAGATTATGTGTTCTATTAGTTGCCCTTGGGATGTGGCCTTTGCAATGGGGTTATGGTGGATCTGGAAGGCTAGAAATAGAAGGATTTTTGAGCTAGACCTGACTCCCATGACTTTATCTTATAATTTCTTTAAGGATAAGGTTTTGGAGGTTCATAGAGTTTGGATTAATGATTGTATTGTGGTGAGAGGGTGCCATGTGTCTCATGTAAGGTTGATTGGTTGGTTTCTAGCTCCGGCAGGATGGGTAACTATCAACACTAAAGGCAGTGCTCTCGGGCAACCTGGGTTAGCTGCTTGTGCAACTTCTTTTAAAAATTGGTAAGGTGACTGGCAATTAGGGTTTTTGACTTCTCTTGGGGTCTGCTTAGCGGTGGAGGTTGAGTTATGGCCAGGGTACTATGCTTTGAAAATTGCCTAGGATCATGGCTGGAGGCGGATTCAGTTGCAATATAACTCTCAGGTGGTGGTTAGTATGCTGTCCTCGAGGGATGCTGTTTGCATTCGATATAGAAATTTGTTGGAGGCTTGTATGACTTTATTGAATAAGGATTGGGAGGTCCAGACTGTGAAGATTTTTAGAGAGGCAAATTTTGTGTCGGATGCTTTGGCTAAAGATGCTGTTAGAGCTGCTATGGATTATGGATATGCAGTTGTGGCTTGCTCCTCCTGTATGTGTCCGAGAATTCCTCTAGGCTGATGCTGTTGGTGTCTTGTGGCAGAGGTCTACCTGTAGCTAGTGGGCTTTGCCCGTCCATTTGATTTAAAAAAAAAAAAAAGTACTATATTTTATCAATTGAACTAATAAAAGAATAAAAATATTGTTCTAAAAATCGTATTGAGAGGAGCTTTACAGAAGTTTAAAATATTAATCTTTCATTATCTTAAAAAAATTATTATCAACTTTAAATATTTTATATTTTAATGATAACTGTAAATAGTAACATGTACGTGCATAAATTACTAAAATTTTCAAATTATAATGATTTCCACATTATAGGAGAAGATATATTTCATTTATTGATTAACCGGGTGTAAAAAAAAAATAAAAAAGTATAAAATAAATCGAATTAAATTAAGTTTTACTTATATAAATTGAAAAATTTAACTTAACAAATTTTAAATGAATAACTAAAGTTTAAGTTATGGCAATAATGTAATTAAAGAATAATAAAAAGTTTAAGTGGAAAAATAATATTGTGTAGAAATGTAATGAAATAATAATAAAAGGATTAAGTAAACTATTATGGGGCAAGAATTTAATTGAAAAATAATAAAAGAGTTAAAAAGAAAATATTATAAGACAAAAATATAATTAGTGAAAAGGCTAAATGGACAAATCAATGTTATGCTAATTGTGATTCTCCACTCCGCTTAATTATATACTAGTCATAATTCTGCGCTTCGCGCCCGGGTATTAATTAATTATTTGAATAATTATTATTATTGAATTATTTTTTAAATATAACTTCATGTCGAAACCTAATTAGAAAGAGTTTTAGTAAACCCTCAAATAACAATAAATTAGCCTTATCATTTACTTATATAAAATTGATTGTTCAATATTTTAAAATAAATATTGTCATATATATTTAAAAATCTTATTTTGAAAAATCTATAATGTGTTGAATATATACACAATAAAATTCGTGTGCAAGACTATTATTTTGAAAAATCTATGATGTTTTAATTTATCTAATACCATTCAATGATGTATTGAAATGATATGAAATAAGGTGCTATTGATTAATTAAAATAAATAATTTTTTAATAAAAAAACTTATAAGTATAGTTTGAGATATAGCCAGTACTGTTCTTTATATATATATATATATATATATATATATATACACACCAATTAATAGCAAAACAAAAAAAATAATTAAATAGCACATTACCTACGTATGGATAAAAACTAAACAAAAAAAAAAATTTAAAAGCTAAAGCTGTTAAATTAGAGTACTAAAGCTGTTAAATTAGTAGAAATTAAATAGAGATTAACAAAAAAAAATTATATATATATATATATATATATATATATATATATATATATTGTGGGTTACTTCTACGTTAAGGGACTAACAAAAATTAGACATTTTAGTGAAAATAAAAATTAACAATGCATCTGGAGGTTGACCCGATTCAGTCTCCACCGCCCATCCATTCCTATTTATATATTTGCAAGATGATGATCAAAATATTTCCTATTTATTTATTCTTGATAATACAGGAATGATAAACTGAGACGTAGAAGATGAAGAAGACAAAAATAAAGAAATTAAAAAATTAGTGATAATCATTCAATTTGGATGACTAAATAAAATGTGCTCTTGACAATGAGATAAAATTAATTAAATTGTTATTAATTAGGGTTGTTTACCTCTAAATCAAATTAAAATTTTATTATTTTAAACTTTCAAAGCTGGAATAAAATTATTTAATTATTTAAATATTTAAAGGCGAGCATCGTCATCCAAAAACCATAAAAAAAAATAGAAAAGAATTAGAATAATAAAAATAATATCGATAAAATATAAAGGAGGTGACTAATAATAACGAACTCTTAACAAAAAACAATACTCCATTTGCTAATTAAAAAAATGGTAGAAGATGAAAAATAAATAATAAAAAAAAGAATTTTTCTTTGTTGTTTTCATTTATTTTTATATATGTACAAATAATCAAAAGGCGAAATTGGCGGATTTTGATAAACCATCACTTTCTTCATCTTCGTTTTGCCGCTCAGGGAGTTTAAGTGTCCAAAGATCTAGCACTTACCTCGAACGGTTGCTTTACGGGTGATATACATAAAAGTAAATTAAATAACGATAAAATAAAATAAAAAGCTATATAAAAAAATTCAAATTATATACACTAAATTGAAAAGAAAGAACAAAAAAAAAAACTGCTAAATTAAAAAAAATGCTATTAAAATAAAAAATTAAAGAGATGCTCCTAAAGCATAGGAGAGAAAGAGACGATGAAAAAAAAAAAAAAAAAAAAACCAAAGAGATGCCGCTAAAGCATAAAAAATAGAATCGTATAAATATATATATATGCACACACACAAAGGAGTGGACATATATGTTAAGATATAGATAAGAATAAAATTGTAATTCATTTTAAATGTAATTATTTAGTTATCTTGATTTTTTGACAAAATGGAATAGTTACGAAGGTAAAAATAAATAACTATTTAATCAAAGATCTCGTTATATATAAAAATAAATACATATATAAATTATTGGTAATCAAATTCAAAATTTATTTTGTGATATTATACCAAAATAAAAAAAAATAAAAGTTGAAATTAATACCTCAGCCATTAATAATAATAAAGTGAGAAGTTTTTGATATAGCAATGAAAAATAAACTTTTCATAGTTAACAGTCGTCAATGAATTATTGATAATAAAAGCATTGACAGTAGTCAAAGAAAATATAGTTATTTGATAGATTAAATTTTCAATTAAGTTATAATTTAAATATTTATCATTTATTGTTATAATAATGGATGTAATATTAAAATCAAAGTATAATAAATTTTTAAACTAAAAATATGCAATAACTTAAAAAAAAGAAGCGTTAAATGTAAAAAAAATTACAATCATGATTTAAATAAATTTTTTTAGAACTTAAAAAGTTTATACTGATTGAAAATTGACCAAGAAATTTACTTACCAGATTAATGATAAAATATTTAATACCTTCAAGAGAATGATAAGGCAAAAAGTAGCTAATAATATTAATAAAACAAACAAAAGGAAATATGAGGAAAAGAAAAGAATTTCAATTTATAATTTATAAATTTATTTTTATTCCCTACTTTTTATAACAAATTTATTTATTCAAAATTAAATTCTCTTTATTTTTTCAACCAATAAAATTAAAATTCTTAAAGTTTTATTTTTTTTACTGTATATATTTTATATAATATATAATATAATTTATTATTTTATCTAATATAATTTACATTTAAATAGGAAATTTAAATCCTTAATAATTAAATTAGCTTTATTTTTCAACCAATGAAATTAAAATCCTTAAAGTTTTATATTCTTATCATATATATCTTATTTAATATATAATGTAATATATTATTTTATCCAATAGAATATATATTTAAATAGGAAATTAAAATCTTTAATAGTTAATTATCTTTATTTTTCAACCAATAAAATTAAAATCTTTAATAATTTCCTATTTAAAATTAGATTAAACTTTCTATAGTTGCTCACACTTAATAAACATAAATAAAAATTATTCTATCAATTTGTAAATAGAGAAAGTTAAGACTATATTTACCGCAAAAAGAAGACATGATGCTGTTGGCTCAAGGGTCAATTTCTAAATCTCGGATTTTGATGATTAATACAAAACAAATAAATTTAAAATTATGTTATTTGTGCTAATTTTATTTTATGCAGAATTTCTTTGGAAAGAAATCGTACAAGGCAAGTGCTACATTGAGTGTGAAGTTTTTCGAAAAACATAGTAGCTAGGTATTTAGGAAACTTTGTAGGATAGAGAGAAAATCCATATATGAGCACAAAAATCTATTTCTCTCTCAAAAATATTTTTCGGAAAATTAGTTTTCTTCAAATAATTTATTTTCAAAAATATTCCTTTAAATCGAAAAGATTTATTTTCCTAAAACTAAAGAGATTTATTCTCTTAATGTTTTTGGTAATACAAATCACTCTCTTTTCGGAAATATATTTTGAAAGATCTAAAATACTTAAAATTATTTTTTTACCTTAAAAACGAAGGAGAATCTCTTTCGGTTTTAGTAAGAGCATCCTTCTGCAAAAATATTTTTCCAAAACATTGCTGTCAAAAATCTTTTATTTAAAGGAAAGTAAAAATCAGGTTTTATTCTCTTACCAAAAAGGATAAAATAAATTTTTGGAAACAAAGATTTTCATATCTTCTAAATAAGGAAAGAAGATATTCTGATTTCAATCTCTTTCCATAGGCGACAGCTTATTAGTTTCCTATATAAAGGAGCATTCACATCTTCAACTTTGGTAATGTAAGAGTTTTCGTTTTAAGAGCATTTTCACATTGAACAAAACTTTATCTCTCAAAACTTACTCTACCCCCATTTTCTTTTCATCTCTACACTTAACATTTTCAATATTTAAAGTGAAAAGAATTTTTAAAATTCTTTTTGAAAAACAGTTATGTGTTCTAATCGATCTTCTAATTTGATAAAACTGTTTTTCCTGTGCTTATATGGGCATTTCTTTCTGTCTATTTAGATTGTGTAATCTATAGTAGACAGGCTCTTTATTTGTTAAACTTTTGTGTGTAATAGCTTAGGTTAGAAGCTATTGAGATAGAGGTTATCAAGCGACCTTCTCCATGTGTGGGATAGTAATGTCTTGAATTGAGTTTTTCTGTACTCTGCCAAAAACAGAAAGGGTTGAGATTAACTAGAACCTTTGGAAAATCTAGTGGGACAAAAGGGTAGATCTAGGTTTTTGATCTATTGCATTGTACTGTTGGTTTGTCTCTTACCCTTTAAAAGAGATAACTTAGTTGAGGATCTCAAGATGCGTCTTGGGGAGTGGATGTAGGCGAGTTAGTGTCGAACCACTATAATTCTCTGTGTTGATCTCTTTATTTCTGAAGTTTGCTTGATACTGTCTCTATTACACTCTTGTTTAATTTTTAGAAACGCTAAAATTGTTGATAATTCAAATGTTCTAAAACGGTAATAAGTCTTATCTATTCTGAACATTAGAACTCTGGTATTTTAATAAAGTGAATATACAATGTTCTAACTGTTGTTCTATTCCCAGTATGATTCACTGTTTGGGTTTCTATTGTATTTTCTAAACTTTATGAGGATGTTCTAATCCTGATAACTTTCCATCATAAAGTTACTCTAATATTTGATTAAGGCTCTGTGAAGAAGTTCTGAATTTTAATAACTATCTTTCACATAGCTTTATAAGGTTTTGCAAACTTTATGAGGAAGTTCTAATTTCGATAACTTTCCTTCATAAAGAAGCTCTGATATCGTACAAGTTAGTGTGAAGCTGTTCTAATCAATAGTTGCACTTTGCACAGACTTTCTATATTTAAAATTAGAACATTATGAGGAGATTCTAATTCATATTCTACTCTCACAAAATTTTGTATGTTTTCCGCTGCACTTAGAATTCTAATTTCTATTTAGAATTTCTAAAATTTATTTCAGTTTTTAGAAAACTCAATTCACCCCCCTCTTAGGTTGTGCCATACATATTCGGGACCCACAGATGCAAACTCAATAATTACAAATTAGCAAAGCTTGATGTAATAATTCTTGATAGTCAAAAGCAACAAATTCGTGTTAATCAAGAGTAACAAATTCTTGATAGTCAAAACTCAAAAGCAATTAAAACCAAACATATATATAATGGTATGATAAGAAAAAATTCTAATTAGAATAGTATTAAAGGACAAATTTCTAATTAGAGTGTGATTAATTTATAATATTAATGTAATAAAAATAATAAATTGATATTATAATTAGAATAGGATTAAAGTCAAATTTCTAATTAGAATGAGATTAAATTTATAATATTAATAAAAAAAAGGCTACTAATAAGGGATTAATAAACTTAATATCTTATATTATAATATATCTAAATTAAAAGATATTAAATCATAGTATTTTTTATATGTATAGAAATTTCAAAAGTTACTAATTAGAATGGGACTAAATTATTTTTAATAATATGTTTAATTAATCAACTACTAAAATACCAATAAAATTAAGAATTTTCTAATTAGAATAAGACTAAATTATTCTTTAATCAACCAATAAAATTAAAATTCTGCAAGGTATATATATAATTTGGAACCTATACATGTAAAAAAATTATGATTTATTATTTTATAATTTGAATATTGAAATTTTCATTATTATCTTACTTCCATCAAAATACTTGAAAACAAAAAAATAAAAAATAAAAGATACTAACTTAATAAATGTTAATCTTACAATTCAAATAAAATTTAAAATATTATAAATAATAAAATAAAAGGGAGAAAGAAAAGAGAAAAGGAAGTGTAAGCATTAGGCATGGCCACCGGTTCGAACCGAACCGGAACCGAACCGTACTGTAGACGGACCGAAACCGGACCGAAACAGGCGGTTTAAAATTTTGAACCGAAACCGGTGGTTCAAGGGCCGGTTAAGGTTCATGTGAATGTTAAAAAATGAACCTGAACCGGCCCAGAACCGGCGGTTTCGGTCCGGTTCGAACCGGATTCACAAACAAAATTATTTGATGTAATAATACTTAATTTATAAAAAGTAGTGAAAAAAACATCATCATTAAACCTTTTATAAAACATCATCATTTATAAAAAAACATCATCATTGAACCTTTTATAAAATATTATCATTTATGAAAAAATATCTTCACTAGCCGTTGAACCTTTTGTTTTACACAATTTTTTTCAAGGTTCAAACGGCTAGCAGGTGTCATTGTCAATAACATTTAATTTTTTTAGTTTTGGTAAATAAATTTTATTCATTTATTATAATTTACTAAATTATTCAAAAATATAATTGTTTTTTTTCTATTATAAGGGACAATTTGGAAAACTACATAAATGAAAAATATGTATAAATATGATGAGTTGATTATTTTTTTTCACAACCAATTATATCCTATCTCTCCTCTTCTTAATATTGCTTTATTTTCATAAATCCAATTCTAAATTCCATTAATTTCATATTCCATTTATTCATTTTTTTCCATAATTCCATTTAAAATTATGGCACACAATTCACAAAGCTCCAAGGGAAAGCGAGTTGCTCAAAGCGTAGAATAAATTGATTCAAACGATCCATTGATTGATTTTTCACCACAAGAAGCAATGTCTCCTAATATTTCAATAGGTAAACCACCAAAATCAGATATGTTTAAGAAGCACTTTGCAAAAATTGTTCAAGATAATAGAGAAATCAATGCGGTTCGATGTAATTATTGTAAAAAAGAATATGCGATGATGATGATTCCGACTCTCAATAATGTGGAAATGTAAGAGTGTGTTGACGATTGGACTAGAACGGCGTTGAGAACTCAAGACCAGCAAAATTCAAGCGATGATGATGATTCCGACTCATTAACGGAGACTAGTGGCGCCGATGACTAAAATTAATTGTAATAATTGGGAGGTTATTTTCCAATGAAATAAAAAAAAAAAGAACTACGTGAGCTTTGATTTTCTATAATTTTCAAGAGGATACGTAGGTAATTAAATTAAAATTTTTCAATTTTAATTTAATTCAAGCCCAAAATAAAAAAAAATTATAATTTTCTATATTATTGAGTTAGCAAAATTTGTAAATTTAATGTAATAATATTTCTAAGTTAATAGAAGTTTTTGTTTTAAAATTTTATAATAATTTATTTAGTTAATAAAATTTAAACATTTTAAAACTATTATTTATTCATGAATTCGAAATCAAAATTTTATTATTTTTTTTTAAATTTGCGTAATGTCGGAACCGAATCGGAACCGTAATTTGAACCGTCGGTTCGCCGGAACCGTGCTGAACCGTACCGGAACCGGAACCGGAGGTTCAAGGGTCGGTTCCGGTTCAAAATTTTAAACATCTCGAACCGGCGGTTCAATGAACCGAAACCGGCGGTTCATTGAACCGGCCATGCCTAGTAAGCATATAGGGGAAGAGATCTGCATTGAACATAGGGCCTGAATGTTAGTTATAACTTTAGCAACGGATAAAAATTCCGTTGCTAACTCGTTTGTAGATCAGCCCTCAGCAACGGAAGAAAATCAATTCACGTTAAAACTTTAGAAACGGAAATATTTCGGTTTCTAAAACGTTTGTAGAGCCTTGTCAGCTCTTAGCAACGGAAAAGTAATGAAACAAGATTTGTTAATTAATAAAAATAATATGATTAAGAAAAATAATATAATCAATATAATTAAAAATTATTATATAACTTTAATCGATAAATAAAATTAAGATATTCTAATTGCAAAGTTCATTTTTTTACGATATTTCATGATAATGCTATTCAGGAGGAAAAACTTATAAGCTTGTAATTACATATGATTACTAAATAATTACAGTTAATCTATAAATTCATAAATTTAAATTATTAAAACTATAAATAAAAATTATTTTATTAATTTGTAAATAGAGAGAGTTAAGATTATACTTACCGCAAGAAAAAAATATGATTGCAAACTCAATAATTTCAAATTTGCAAAAGCTTGATGTAACAATTCTTGATAGTCAAAAGCAACAAATTTTTTATGGTCAAAAGCAATGAATTCTTGATAGCCAAAAGCAATTAAAACTAAACATATATATAGTGGTATGATAGGACAAATTCTTAAATAGAATGAGATTAAATTTATAATATTAATATAATAAAAATAATAAATTGATATCATAATTAGAATAGGATTAGTAATGATATTTTTATCAATTCATAAACTTAGTAGGGGCGTTTGAGGAACCCAATATTCCTCCCTCATTCATATTTTTATATATACTAATCTTTTGTATCACGTGTGTTGCATGTTGAGTATGCTCGTTATATACTTATTTTTTATCTATATAATATTAAAACATAAATTTTGTTTAGATTAAAATAAACACAATGTTGGCTCAAGGGTCAAGTTCTAATCTCGGAATTTTGATGATTAAAACAAAATAAATAAATTTAAATTATATTATTTGTGCTAATATTATTTTATGCAGAATTCTTCTGAAAAGAAAACGAACAAGGCAAGTCCTACATTGTGTGTGAAGATATTTGAAGATCCTAGTGGTTAAGTTTTTTTAGGATACATTGTAGGATAGAGAGAAAATTCATCTATAAGCACATAAACTAATTTTTTCTCTCATCAAAAATATTTTTCGGAAATTAAAATTCTTCAAAAATAAATTCGTTTGTCAAAAGTGTGTTTTCGAAAATATTCTTTAAAGTCAAATGATTCAATTACCTAAAAATAAAGAGATTATGTCTCTAACAATTTTGGTAATAAATCATACACTTTCTTTTTCGAAAATTCCTTTTGAAGATCTAAAGGATTTTTATTTATTCTCTTACCTAAAACGAAGAAAGATTGTATTTTTTCGTTTTTAGTAAGTAGTATCTTTTCGAAAAATATTTTTCCAAAATTGCTTTCGAAAATCTCTTTGTTTAAAGGAAATATCGTTTTCTATTCTCTTACCAAAACGATAAAATAAATTTTTAGTAACTAAGATTTTTGTATCTTCTAAATAAGGAAAGAAAATATTCTGATTTCAAAATGAAATATCCTCTTTCCAAAAGCGAGAGTTACATATCTCTCTATAAAAAGGAGCTTCCACGCTTTGAACTAGGTGGAAGAAAGAGTTTTGGTTTTAAGAGTATTCACCTATTGATCACATCCTTTATCTCTCAAAACTTATTCTCTACCCCCCATTTTTCTTTTCATCTCTGCACTTCACGTTTTCATCTTTAAAGAGAAAAGAATTTTTACAATCACTGCTTTTGAAAAACGGTTCTGTGTTCTAAATGATTTTCTAATCTGATAAACTATTTTTCTTATGCTTAGATGTGCATTTTTTTCTATCTATTTAGATTCTGTAATCTATAGTAGACATTTTTATTTGATAAACATTTGTGTAATAGCTTAGGTTAGAAGCTATTGTGAAAGAGGTTATCAAGCGACCTTCTCCGTGAGAGAGATTCTAATGTCTTGAACTGAGTTTCTGTACTCTGCCAAAAACAGAAAGGGTTGAGGTTAGCTAGAACCTTTGGAAAATCTAGTGGGATAAAGGGTCGATCTAGGTGTTGATCTATTGCCTTGTACTGTTGGTTTGTCTCTTACCCTTGAAAAGAGATAACATAGTTGAGGATCTCAAGATGAGTCTTGGGGAGTGGATGTAGGCGAGTTAGTGCCGAATCACTATAAATCATTGTGTTAATCTTTTTAATTTCTAAAATTTTGCTTGATACTGCTTTATTTACACTTCTGTTTATATTTTAGAAATGCTAAAGTTGTTAATGATTCTGATGTTCTAAAACTGAAATAAGTCTTATCTTCTCTGAACATTAGAACTCTGGAATTCTGATAAGTGAATATACTAGTTTCTAAACAATTCTTCTATTTACAATATATTTCACTACTTGGGTTTCTAATCAGTTTTCTAAGCCTGATTAAGGCTCTGTGAAGCAGTTCTAATTTCAATAATTATCCTTACACAGTCTTATATGATTTTTTAAACTTTATGAGGAAGTTCTAAATACAATAGCTTTCCGTCATAAAGAAGTTCTAATATTGAATAAGACAATGTGAAGCAGTTCTAATTAATAACTGCACTTTGCATAGTCTTTCTATTCTTTATAAATAGAACATTGTGAGGAAGTTCTAATCCATATTCTATTCTCACAAGTTCTTTGTTTTTCCGCTACACTTAGAATTCTATATTTTGTTTTAAAATTCTAAAATATTTTTAGAAAATTCAATTCACCCCCCTCTTGGGTTGTGCCATACATATACGGGACCCACACACAAATGGTTAATTTGTATTGCACTCTGTCGTACAACCTACTCACAATGCTACTTCTTATGTATTTAATTTTATTTTTATATAATTGAGTGGTCTCAGAATAAAGTTCAACTTAATCCTTGAACCTAATCTTTTAGTCCCTAATTTATATATGCAGATTTTTTAAATCCTAATAGGTGCTCAAAAAGAAAATCAAGTCATCACTCAATCTCCAATTTCTGCCCTTAACTCCAAATTAATATCTATATACAACTATAATAAAAAAATAATAATAATTTATTTTTTTGCTGCTAGGTAAATGAAAATAAATGAGAGGATGATTTGAATTAATAATAGAAATCACTTTGGATACGGTAACAATATTATTTACCCAATGTATTAGAGAAAGGAATATATGCACATATACAGAAATTCTTGAAACCCCGAAAAGTGACTCAAACAGAACTATATAGTTCTAGTTTTTTTCTAGTTCCCCAAACACTATTTTTTTTTTAAATCAAATGGATTTAAGATATAAGAGAAAAAAATATCAAGAAAATTAAAAAAATATTTAATCATTAATAGACTATCTATTTATTACAATGAGATATAAATATCTTACTAAATTAAAATGACAGTAGCTACAAATTATTCAGTAATGAAAAATAAAAAAAAATTATTATTAAGAATAAAACTCTTTCAAAACTCACTTAACAAAAAAATGTTTCAATGTATATAGATATATAAATATATAAATAAAATATTTTATACATTTTTTAAATTAAAATTTTCAACTGTTTATCATATCAGGTTTAATTATGTAAATTCTATTTGAAAATTTACACTTTTAAAAAATATATCCAATCAAATCTTACAAACATAAAGAAAAAATATTAAAAAAATAATATACCTTTTTCTTCTTTTTTTATCTCTCCTAATATATTATATATTCTATTTAAAAATTCATTTATAAAAAATACATCCAATCAAATCATACAAATATAAAGAAAAAAATATTAATAAAAAGAACATATTTTCTTTCTTTTTTTATCTATATCCTAAAAGAATTAAATCTTTAATAAATAAATATTTTCAAATGTCTCGTTATCATATATATTTATTTAAAAATGAATTTAGCAAAGATAAAACTTGAATTTTTAAATGCTTAATTATCTATATGTATTTATTTAAAATTAATTTTTTAATTCATTAGGAGGTTTAATGAGCTAAAATAACACTGCGAGCTACATAATAAGGAGTAACCTCCACTCACTAAATTGGAAAAATACTTGTGGTCAATAGGATTTGAACTCGAGACCCCTCACTCCTTAGATAAGTGAGAAGACAATAAGACCACAAATTATTGGCTTAAAAAATAATTTTTATAAACATATCATAGAAAAATATAATTTTTTTAATTGACTATAACTAAAGTTATTTTAGGATATCTTAAATTTCATTAAGGGTACTATGGAAAATTTTATTATTTCTCTATTGTCATTTTTATATATAATAGAGAAGAATAGATATAGATGGATAATAATGTCTCCTATTATGATCATGCAGTGTGCCAATTATTTGCACTTTCCGGTGGCCTGCCAATTAAAGACCTTTCTAGTATCTAGATGGGCTTGGAGCCAGCAGGCCCTGCAGGAAACATATATAGCCGAATACATAAATTTTTTTTTTTTTTTCTATACCTTTTTCCCAAAAAAACTGTAGCATCCTAAATTTTACAGGCCCTAGAAGTTATAAATTTTAGTAATCTTATACATCTCTCTATGTTAGCAACTGTAATTTTTCATATTTTTTAGTTTTACATGTAAAATATTAATTTGATATATAGGAAGTATCTTTTTGAAACAATAATGATTATATTTTTTAACTATTTAATAAGTGTTTAACCAGTTTAAATTTATAAGTTGGAGAGTTTGATGAAGTAGTTTTACAAATCAAAGTGTTAATAAGTGTAATTTTATAAATTGAAGTATCTAATAGATTAAAAAAAAAAATTTGAGATTATGATAAAAAATTTTTTGGTAAAAGTACATGGGGGTTTTTGGATTTTGCCACCAATATATGCTTCACATGAACTTGGAGAATTTGAATGCATATATTTTGCATGTTCATATTAATTAATAGAATCATGGCTCATTTCTCTTCACTTGTGAAATTTTGCTGAGTGGAATTGGAACTTACTGAATTGTGCTTCACATTGTTCATATTTGATACTTACGGTATGTTTGGCAATTTGAGTTGTTGAGAAAACCACTTCAAGCTGAATCTCACATACTTTATTTACGTTTGGCTGATTTAATGAAAGTTTAATAAACAAATGGTCCAGGACTTTCTAGGTTTTGAATTTAGACCAATGTTTTATTGGGTAATGTTAATCTTAACTGTCACTCATTTTAGTAATTGTTAATTGTTTTATATTAATTGTTACTTGTTAATTATTTATAATTATGCAAGTGATTTAAAATAAAAGTATTTGATAAAAAAATTAGCTGTTAAATTTTATAAAATAATTTTAAATTAATTATTTTTAAGCTCTAAATGTTAGGAAATCTTTCATAAAATACCTCTCAATATCTAAATACTACTAGTAATCTATTAATATTACTAAGCATAATAACTAATAGTATTTTGATCCTAATCAAAATGATAGACACCAATTTAAATGTTATTGTCGAATAAAGCACAAGACTGATTTCTAAGATTTTCGATTTTGATTCTGGTCTTGATTCAGTCAATTTCAAGTCGCTGAAAGGCCTACTCGTTCACTTCTAATTTTGGGTTTTTTTTTTTTTTTTTTTTTTTTTTTTTTTTTTTTTTTTTTTTTTTTTTTTTTTGTCTCTATATGTATGTCCTTGGGACCAAAATCAGCTAGGAATCCTCAGTTTTGAACCCCTTGATCCAAGATAAAAAATCATGGGCCGCTTTATGTTAAGCTTTTCCAAATTCAGTTTCAGTTCCAAATGAAATGACCACCTCTACAGTAATAATTCTAATAATGCCAAACACTCATAATTAGTCTGAAATCCTGAACCATGGTTTTTAAGATCATACAGAAAAACTTGTTTGATTTCATTATGTTCTACTGTTGACCTACGTAATTAATAAATTATATTTATCTGAATAGGATTTATAGCAGTATTATGCGAGAAACACAAGGATAAAGTCTATGTACAGAAAATGAAAAATACTTGTAAAATCCTATTTTATTGGTCTGATTCATGGGTGACGTTATAGAACTAGTCTAAACAAGTTTAGACCCGCATTAAGATAGTTAATGTCATTCTCTTTATTATTACTTTTTTTTTGAATATAAATTTTAATTCCTGTTTTCTTTTCCACATTGAAATGTGTTAAAAGCCTTAGTAAAACATAATTTAATATAATCAAAGACATTTTTAGTGTAAACTATACTACATTTTATTATGGTTTATCAAACATAGGTATGAGGTTACAAATTATGCAATCAAAAGAAATTTTAGTGTAATATTTATACTAAAAATGCATTTAATAACATTATAGTCCCTCCAATTTATTTATATAGATAAAGTTTCCATTTTGGCCTTCCATTTATATATTACCCTTAATTTGTTTCATATAGATTATCAACTTTTAGAAAAACAAGAAAATGGTAGACAACCAAATATTGTATTAAATATGATTTAATTACTAATACATAGTTGTATTATCTTTTCTTTTTTCTATTTCAAGCTAAATTGCACTCAGTTTTGATGTTTGGTGAGCATATTTATAACAAATTAATCGTGTAAAAAATTGTAAAAAAATGACATATATGGGTTATATATCTAGGGCACAAGTATAAACTTATCTTTTCTAAATAGACAATGTGAGCGCAACTTTCTCGATAGAGCGCGTGTATTCCAGAAAAAAGTATATTTTTAACTAAATTTTTTGTTTCTTCTATCATATTTTTTTTTCTGCTCCTTTCTTCGTACCAGCAATTATATATGCCAAAAAGACGTTGTGTGAATTCAAACTCTTCATCATGATCAGTAAATGCGTATAATCTTCTATTTAAATCAATCAAGTCCAAGGGACCAATGGTCGAAGTGAGCACTTTTCTAAAGTTATGGGGGAATCAGAATGTTGCATGTTCAGATCAAAGGGATGTGACATGGTTGTAGGAAGTGAACTTTTGAATTTTGTTACTGTAGTTCGTGTGTAAGTGGATATTTAGAAAAATTTTGAGAAGATATTGACGCTGTCAAAAATTTTGGCTCCAAAACAAATTTGCACACTTCCTTTACCAAGTGTTCACAATTTTAAATGAAAATCAAATGTTCGTTTCTCACCAAAATTGTTGCGCTAAAAATGAGACGGTCAAATTTAAAATTTTGATTAGAATGTAAAAGTTGGCGTTAATTAGGAGAAATGCATTAGATTTTACTGTAATCTATCTTTTAATTATGGATATAGGTCATTAATTATGTTTACGGGAATAAATGGGCATGAAAACTTTGACTTTCAAAACAACATTTAATTAATTTAATGTTGGGGGCAAAATAGAAAAAATGTGGCAAAAAATTACAATTTAACTAATTCCTTGATCCATGTGCAAAGTTAGTTGTGTCTATATAAATGAATCGGAATGAGTATTATATTCTATTAAAGTTTATCAAATATAGTCATGTCTTTATAAAATGGAAAATTAGAATTATTTGATGTGATAAATCACCATTTGAACAATTTCTTTGCAAACTGCACACACTCAGGGGCTGATCTAGAAAGGGCTTCAAGCCCCCTAAGAAATTTGAAAACAAAAAATTTCCATATAAAAATTATACTTTACCTTCAAAAATATGAAAACTAATATTTTTCACCCCCAAAATTTTACAAAATTTTATTTTCATCCCCAAACTTTATTTTCTAAATCTGTTCCTGTCCACGCTAAAGCCATTGTCGAGGATTAATATCCTTCAAACATTTTATCAAACGAAAGGATAGGCTAACAGGCCCTTCACGTGTAATTACTTGGAAACCTTGGCAGTATGCAGTAGTATTCAAATATTCATTACTTGTGAAAGTAGTATAAGATATCTCTCTGATTGCAAATACATGATATGATACATCCCTAAGGCTAACCTGTCCATTTAATGGAGCAACCATCTAACACTACCAAACGGCCATAACTATTTTGAGAAAATAAAATATTAACAGGAAAAAAAAAAAAGGATAATTCCAAGAATTAAAATAATATGCATTATCCTCTAAAATCCATTTAAATTTATAGACGGAAAAAGATATGTAACGTATATACATTGGGATCACTCAATTATATATTCCAGAATTACTTTTTGAATTTTTGAACGATGGTTCTGTACATTAAGACCTGATCTATAAGATGAAAAGCAAATTTAAAATATTTGAAAGTTAGGTTAAACGGTGTGACATGGTAATGTGATATGAATGAATCAGCCCTACCCAGAAAAGATCAACCATACAGATGTCGTTTGAACGTTTTAAATAATGTCCTTTTAAAAGAACGTGTCTGGTTGATCCTTAAAGTTTGCATGGGACCAACTTACCTAATCCATAACCATAGCCAAACAGCCCTACCCTTACCGACCTAAGAGGATTATTGAATCTGAAATCTGAATGCACCATAAAGTCCAAATCTAGTACTCTGTCTCTCTCTTTACATCTGTGTGGATCCAGATAAAGCTCCCTATTAATAATAATTTTCATATAGATTTTGGAGCCAATTATTATTTGGGGCCTATTCAAGTAAAATGAGTTTTTTTTTATATTTTAAAATTTATTTAATAAAATTAGCTGATTTGATAATTATTAATTATTTTATTAGTATTTAGCTGTTAGTTGATTGAATGGCTTTGCACGAAAAGTTAAAAGCTAAACATTTTATGAATTAACTTTTCATAAAACGCTACTTCAACCTCTAAAAACTAGTTTAAACGCTATGTTACTTGACCTCTAAAAAATAGAGTTTAGCGTTTTGATTGGTCAAAGAGCTAAAGGCTACTTAACATGTTGTTGCCGAACACAGCCTTAGTATCATTTAGCTTGAATAGCTTTTCATAAAACGGTAAAATTTAAATATTGGATTAACCCTTTATAAAATGACATTTTAACCTCTAAAAGCTAATATAAATATTATGTAACCAAACACTATAAAAAATAGCATAGAGTATTTTGATCAGTCAAGACGCTAAAAACTATTTAAAAAGTTATTGCCGAATACAACCTTAGTCTTTCAGTTATTATTAAATACATTAATTAATACTTTTACTTTTAAAAATTTTTTATAGTGTTTCAATTTTGTCCATACCACTACTTAATAATCATTATGTTAAAATTTTTTTTGAGGAACATCATGTTAAATTCATTATTAGTCAAAATGATTAAGTAATATAATGAAAATAAAATTGAAAGACTATAATTAAATTCTAAAAATAAGTTGTGACTAATGTATTTAAATTTAACTAGAGTACTAAATAATAATTCAAATTGGTATTTGGTCTAGATTATTAAGGACAATAACGGACATGTTATTCCATAAAAATTAACTAAAATTTGAAAATAAAAGTCCTAACTAATATATTTAAGTATAACCTAAAGATTAAATAGTAATTCACTCTACAATTTATTTAAAATTGAGATTGAAAATTTCTCTTTTAAAAGAATAATTTAAAATAATTAACTCCTCTGATTAATATAAGTTAAATTTAATTTAAAAATTAATCTGAAATATTTTTTAATATAATATTTTTTTTCCAACAACCAAAACGCCACCAAACAGCAGATTGATAGATACATAGATAAGATGGAGTGAAACATTCTCTTGTATTGCTTTTTCAGCATCGTTATGATCCCAATATTTTTCTGGATTACATAAGGTCTTGTTTGGTTTCAACTTAAAAATCCATTTTTCATGTATATGATACTTTGTTGTTCTTCTATATCACGGCTCATTTGCTATTTTCGTTCATCTATTATGAGGATTTGTAGATATTTGCTGTTCTTATTTTGAAATATAAAAAGCCTTTTTAAAAAGGAGAAAATCCATTTTTAAGGCCATAACCTGTCATTGAAACCATATATACTTGAGATTCAGTTCTAATTCTTCATTTTTTGAAATTGGAATATGCGGTTTTGGGTTAAAACCAGCAGTTCTAATTTGAAACTATGAAAAAACATGTCCTTAAAGAAATTTTTAATTTATTTTTTTGTTTTATTATAATTTTTCAAAATAACTTTTAAGAATTTTTATTAAATTAGTTTAGTTTTTTTCAATATTAATATTTGTTGTTATTATTTATTCAAACCATAAATTTAATAAAAATTTAAAAAGTTTCAAAAAAATTATCTAATTTCGGTTCAAAATCGAAACCGATGGTTCCAAAACTATTTGAGAAATCACCTAAAAGTGATTTGGTTTCGATTCCACTTTTTTTATAACTGAATCCGATGGTTTTGGAACTATGGTCATGCCTGCCTCTGAATCTTTTTTTTTTTTTTTTACAATTATATATTTTCTTTTAATTTTTCATTAATTCTGTGATTTTAATGGATTCTCATATTTTAAAATTCTAAAGATAGAATGACAATGCAGGTTGGGCATGTGGAAAAATTTTTCAGATTCAGTCTACTAAACACACTTATAAAAAGGGACGAAAAATCTTAACTTTAACTAAATCTGAACTAAATTAAGTGATCTGATAATAGGTTCTCAACACCTATAGTTTACACTTTACACCAAGAAATTCTAAAGCGAGGAACGAATTCAGTCTAAAAGAGGTAACAAAAGTGAAATCGAGTGGGCAAAACTTTTTACTTTTTTAGATTATATGGCTAAATATATAAATTTACACTTAATAATAATCGATTTCTCAATGCGTTTTGAGTTCATGCAGGGCCTATTATGGGCTAAACATTCAAGATGATTAACACCATTTTACCCATAAGCTACGTCATGTCGCATTACTTGTTACTTTTGTCGTTCATTTATATCATTATCTCTTTCTAACTGTTGTTCCCATTATCAAATAATTTTCTTTCAATGTCTTCTTAATTATTATGAGACTGCTAATCGTGGTTGCAATGTAGATAGTCATCATGTGCAGTTATTGTATATTTTACAATATCAAAACCAAATAGCTAATTAATTATATATCTCCACAAAGTATTAATCTTATCGTATCTTTAAATTTTACATCACTTTTAAAAATTATATTAGATCTAAATAGTTTTCTTGAACTCAAACGGGGTAGTTCAGTGCCAAAGAGCATTTACGGGATTGATCATCAATGACGTTCGATCATCCGTAATGTAAATTTCTCCGAGCCAACCCCTTTATTCACTCTTGGGACGAGCGGAATTAATCTAATTTGTGGACAATTAAAACGGACACAAGCGAGGATATCTCGTGTAAATATAAAACAAATATAGAGCCGATTTTGATGCTAACTAAGAATGAAAAAGAATTAAAAAAAAAATACAAGATGCTTAACCCTTAAGTACTCAGTTGGCTATATATATTTTTTTAGTTTATTCTTTTGAAAAAGCTTCTTCCCCCTTCTTTTAAAATACAATATATACTCCATCCGTCTCAAAGAGATAATTCATTTTTTTTAGTTTATCTTAAAATATAGTCGATTTTTCTTTTTTACATTATAGTTAAATATTGAATTATCTACTATATTTTTATTAAATTACCTTATTTTTAATAATTTTTATTAATTATTAGTTATTATTACGATACTCATATATTATTTAAGATAGATATAATAGAAAAATTATATAATAAAATTATATTTTAATTATATTTTTTAACCAATATGAAAATAGAAAGTAGATATTTTTTTGAGAAGGTAAGAACAAATTATGAAAAATAGACGTACGGTTGAAATAACATAAATAGGTTAGTTGTATAACAGTTACGAAATATAATATCCAGACGATGGAAAGCATCTGGATGTGGATATACCTTTGCCGACACAAACCCCTAAATCTTTCAATGGGCCCCATTGACCGTCCCATCATATCTTCCTTAACAGGAGTTGCAGAACATTTCAGCCTCTTCTTTACACCACCATTATTAAATTATTAAGACAGAGAAAACGGTTGAATCTCTCTCTCTTCTCTCTACCATGCTATATATCCGGAAAAAAGCATTTGATGTATTATATTAATATTTTATAAAATAGCTTTTAGTAAAAAAATAGTGTTTAGTAAAATATTATCTCATCTAATATTTAATATTTTTTATTAAAATTTAATTTATTAATAGTCTTGCTTTTAATTTAAAATTTTTTTTTGTTATTTCACTTGCCTCATTTTCCAACTGTATGCGTAAATCTCTTTTTTCAATTAGCTACATATCAAAAAATAATTAAACTGTTTAAAATATATTTATTATGATAAAGATACCTCTTTTTATTTTTATTCTTATAATATTTCTCCTGCCATAAACGGTGAAAGCTCTTTTATTTTCATTCGTATAATATTTCTCCTGTCGTGTTACATCACATAGTCATTTCTCCTGTCGTGTTACATCACATAGTCATTTCCTTTTTTTATTATGTGATTTCACTTTTATAATTATTTTAACTCAATATCCAAACTTTATTTTTATTATTTTAAATTTAACAGCTAATTAAATAATTATTTTTATAAAATATTTTTTATTTAAATAATCATGTGAACAGTTAATAACTAATATTTAAGAGTTATTTACTATTAAAACAGCTAATATTATCTAACATGCTTCAGACAAAGTTTAATTAAGACAAATGCACGTGGCATATTTATAGGTTGGCCTTATCGTCCCTTTGATTTAAGCAAACATCAATATCTTATAACATCTTGGACTGACATATATCTTCTTTATTTTTTTAATAATTTATTTATTTATTTGGATGAAATGATGGGTGATATTTTTTTTCAGCTATTAATTAAAAAATTCAACAATTTTTTAAAATTGGATCCACCAGTTTATCAGATAAACTAAATCAGTTATTAGTCTAATCTGATTTAGTATCCGTTAGATTAATCTTTTAGATTGATTATTCAATAACTAATGGACAATAACAGTTATCAATGAATAGTAATCTGTAAATTGTACAAATTAGTCGAATCTAACGCCTTCTTAATTATATATTTTTTAATGAATTAGATTGATAGAATTTAAAATAAAAAAAGTAAAAATAAACCTTTAAACATTTATAATATCCAAAGGTAAATATAATTACACGTGGATCAAGTTAGATGGGATTATAAATTTATAACACCCAACTTATGCAAATGGGTTAATAATTTTATCACTAACCCAATTTATCAAATGCGTGAATCTAAAGTTGGATATGAATCCGCAGGTAAAAAAAAAAAAAAAAATATTATTCCCACTGTAATAATATATATATATTATTAAGTCATTTTAAATATTGTAAGAAGTAATAAATGATATTTTTCAATGCTACCCTTATTTACATTAGATATAATAATACATTCACAAGTAATTTCGGTTGTGAGATAAAGGATAATTTGGTCAAATTATCTTTGAATTTGTTATAATCTAGGATAATTAATTGTTTACTTATGCAAAAACATTAAACGCTTATATTTTAGGACAGAGTAAGTATCTATTTTTTAATATCCATCTTGAGGAATGAAAAGATATATTGATATACACAGCTAATAAATTGCTTGCATGAAATCTTTTTTTTTTTTCCATTTATATTCCCATTTATGCTTTTAATATTTGTCATTTTACAATTTAAAATACTGTCAAGTAGCAAATTGTACTACTTACACTTGGCTTTTATATATGACAAACTACTCTCCTTTTATATATTAAATAAATTGCTTGCATAAATTTTTTTTTTCATTTTATATTCTCATTATGCTTCTAACATTTATCATTCTATAATTTAAATACTGTCAAGTAGTAAATTGCATTATTAACACTTGACTTTGATATAAGGCTAACTACTCTCCTTTTATATGTTACTAGTTTTCTTTACGACGTGCATCGCACGTCGACTATGCTCGTTTTATGTTCATTCTTCATACTTGTTTAATTTTTTATTTATATAATATTAAAGTATTAATTCTTATTTAGATTGAGTGGTTAAGTTATATTACACTTTATATATACAGTAAAATGTTTTTTTTTAATTCTATATTAATGTACTGATTCATATAATTTTTATTATACCTTAGTTGCTTTCATTTTATTTTTTAAACAAAAACCAAATTGATTTATAAAAATCATCATATAGCTCCTATTATACGTTTTATAATAAATTTACATGTTTTGTTAATAACTTTCACCATAATCTCTTGTAGTAAATAAATATACGTTAACAATAGAATAAGAAAGCAATTTAATAAATTAAATTAACTATATATAAATAATAATGAATTTTTATTTTATTTTTTAACCAATTAAAATCATGAAAGCATTTTAAAAAATTATTAATAAAATTATATTCTTTAATAGAAATAGGATTTGAATTATATAATATATCCATATAACTAATTAAATTCGAGATGTTTAAAACTAATAATTTTTTATTTTATTTTTTGGCTAACCAAATTAGAGTGCAATTTGTAATTAAAGAAATTTAATCATAACTTTTTTAAATCAAATCTAAATCATCTAGATATATTTATTTTAAATAAATTTAAAAAAATATAAAAATTTTCAAATGCCTCATTTACATATATTATTTAAAATAATAATGTTGAAGCTAGATTATAAATTATAATAGTAATAAATTATTAAAAATTATTAAATTATTATTAATATTTTATATAATAATATAATGAAATATAATATAATAGACACAATAAGATAATAATAGTAAAAATTTAAGCTATATTTATTTATCTATTAAAAAAAGTCAAAAAAAATCCAATCAAATTATAAAAATATTATATATATATTTTTAGGTTGAAATTTTTTAATTGGTTAAAACTAAAATTATTTTAGGATATCTTAAATTTCATAAGGATAATATTAGCAATCACATTGTTTTCCTCATTTCCACTTTTATATATAATATAAATATAGATAGATAACTAATAAGTAAAATTATGTTCCATTTTAATAATTATTATTTAAGCGATAGATCGATAAGTCAAATGTCTCACCTTTACCAACAAATTGATTTATTTGTGAAACTATTTTTTTAATTTGATTTAAAATTATATTACATACAACTAGTTTTTACTAATTTTGAAAAAAAAATTCAAAAAAACTATTTCTTACTAAAAGATTTCAATGAATAAATTAAATCAAACTTTTTTCTACTTAGATTAATTTATATATTAGATTGAAAATTTCGGATGAAAATTTTGGTAATACCATATGTCCCCAATTGAGGTTGATGATTAAAGAGTTAATTTGAATAGAATATATATATATATATATATATATATATATATATACTCTACGGTGCGCAAAGCCATTTTTCTTTTTTAGGACAAAGAAGCCAAACTTAGAAGCTATAAAGTACTGTCTGATCTTCAAGTATGGAGTTCATTTCTTTTATTTTTTTTAGTTCATAAAATGTTAATAAGACTGAAATTTTTAATTGTTGAGAATGTTAAAAAAATTGCTAAATTATAGCATTTATCCGAAGAGTAAAAAACTGTGAACCGTGTAGAATCGAAACCAGTAACAACCGAAATCATAACCTAAGTTTGCAGTTCGGTTCTGATTCTAAATTTTTTGAAACTGTGAACCAGCAATTCTGAGAATCGATCGAACCAAAGGTTTTGACAACCGGTTAGAACCGGCAGTGGAAATATATTTTTTTATTTTCAAAAATTTTTATTAAGATTTCTAAATTAACCCTCATAATAACTATAAATGACTATATAACAACTAGTTGAAATAGTATTTGTAGAAGTTAGATTTTTGGATTTATTATAATTATCCTATTATTTTCACTTTGTTTGGATAGTGGGAGGGATGAATCATTAAAGTAATGTATAGTAAAGCACTGTATCAGAAAGTATGATAAATGGTTTTTTGTGTTTGTGGAGAAGGTATGAATGTTTAATCGCATTCTTTTGTTTGCTTTGATGGTAGAGGAAGGTAATGTTAAAAATAAGAAAAAATAATTATTTCGTCCTGAGATTTTATAAAATTAATTATTTGGTCCTCATATTTTTGTCTATTAGGTATTAGTCCTCGAGATCTAGTTCCGTTTCATTAAATGGTCTTTCCATTTGAAATCATCTCTTTTTCCAATTAAATGAGACTAAAAAGTAAGAAAGACAGAGAGATAAATATTTTAAAATGACAAATGCACCCTTAACAAAATCTGGAAAAATCATTTCACATGAACTTATTATCACTGACAACCACAAATAGAGTATTCACCACCACTACCAACAAAAGAGCACCATCATCACAAAGTAAATTTTTTTTGAAGCTAGAGTTTGTGAAAGAAATGGAAAATCTTCTCAAATTAGCACTTGATAAATTTTATCACAGTCCATTTTCACCTTTAGAAAACCAAACAAGTATTTATCATCAAACAACATAAAATAGCATAGTTACATGATTTTCATACTCTTACAAACTATGAGAAATAAAAGTAAACAGCATCCAAAAGAGAGAGAAATTGGCAAACAACTTAACACAATAATAATGCAAAATAAAATTAAAGAAATAACAGAAAATTAAAATAAAATAAATAAAACCCAAGGAAAGAGAGAGTTACGCATAAGGAAACAATTGAGTTTGTTGGGAAGATGGAAAGATGAAAGAGTAGAAAACTGAGGAAAAATTTCGACTACTGCAGAGAAGAAAAAGAAGAAAGTGGTTGTCATGAGAATGGAAAGAACGGATTAAGAGGCAATTAACATAATTTTCTTGTTTTGAAATACCCGATCTCAAAATCAACAACCATTTTGAAAATCAACACTCGATCTCAAAATCAACAACATATTCATAAACACCTTCAATTTTGAAATGGCTAATCTCAAAACCAACAACCATGCAGCTTTGCAAAAGATAAGATATGGTGAAGAAGATGAGAGAAGCTTTTGAGTTCAGTAAGTGATCTAGAGACACAAGCCTTTTGTGATTGCTGCTATAGTGGTGGTGGAGCACGAAGAAACGGTTGGTGATGGAGATGAAAAGGAGAAGGAAGAGGAGGGTCGAAGAGATTCAAGAGGTTTACAAAAGCAAAAAGAGAAGGAGAGAAGATAGAGAATTTTATTTTATTAAAGGTATTTTGTTCTTTTCATTATTATTTAACGGAAAAAGTAGCTATTTTAGACGGAATGAACGGAATCAAACCTTGAAAACTAGATACCTAATATACAAAAAATACAAAGACGGGATAATTAGTAACGAAACCAGCCCAAAAAGTTGGGAGGGCCAAAAAATAATTTTACTAATTATATAGAGTAAAAACTTTTTTTTTTTTTTGAGAAAATCCAAAAATGTCAAAAAATTTTTAATTTGAGGTGGCCACAGCCCCTCCCCGACCCCCTGGGTCCGTCCTTGGAGATAATTAATTTTATAAAACATCATGGATGAAATAATTATTTTCCCTAAAATAAATATTATAAAAATATCATTGTCATGAAAGATTTATAAATATAGTTATGAATAATTTTAGAAATCAAATTTGTTGACCATGCTTACATTCCAATTCAGCGAATTGAAGATTGAGGTGTTTAGATGAGTTTCCAACTGCTTAAATAACTTTCAAAAAAACCATCATCCCTCAAACCCTCTTTCCAAACGACTAAATAATCTCTCTTTACCTCGCCTTATTCTCAAACTCACCAAATAACATTCAAATGATATGTAAGTAAGGTAAAAGGGGCTAAAATTGGTATAAAGTAAGTTGGAACTACGTTGTTTTGATTCCTCTAAGCTCCAAGACCAAGAGGATACATAGGTAATTTAAGTTTTGAAAAAAAAAAGTTTAAGCCCTTAATTTTTTTTTTCCTTCAAGTTATTTTAAAAAATTATTTCATAAATATTTAAATTTTAAATTTTAAACAAAAAAATGTTCCCTAATCTTTTGATTTTAAAATTATGCGATCCGCTCAAAAAATTGGCTGGAGAATCGTCTGAAACCATTGGTTTTGGAACCAGTAAGAAACCGGAACCAAGCGTCAGTTTTCAGTTCCACATCATTTGGAATTGGAATCGTCTATTTTGAAACCAAAACATGTGGTTCTAGAACCGAGGCACTCGTATCTCCCAACCGACATCCAAAGCCCCATTAATTAATATATGGAAATTACACTTGTCTAGTCAGGGTCCATGATACCACTTATGAACTAAACAAATGAAATTTAAGATTCTTTAAAAAATGTTCCAACTTTATTCTTTTTTTTTTCTAATTATATGGTCAGAAATACATTTATTTTTAATAAAAATATTTAATTTTATTGGTTTAGTCAATAAATGTAATCTAGAGAAATTTTTCCCTTAATATATAGGGACATGTCAACATGTATATCGACATAACTATAAGAATCAATGATTTGATTGTCAAGATTGATCTAATAACATGATTGTACTAGAGATTATTCAATTATACATCGTTTTCTTTTCCTTTTATATATAAAAATCAGACTATTCGACAAATGAATTCATCTTAAAATCCAAAATTTCTTTTTCAATAATAAGTCCTATAACAATAGGAATAGATTTACATGCCTTTCAAATACTTGAAGGCAAAACATTAAATATCTTACTAATTTAAAAGAAAAGATTGTTTTATATATACATGTCAAAAAACTGTTAAAAGATGGTTGAGGATGCCTGAAATAATTAAGTATTTAATTTCAAAACTACTTATTCAAAAAAAAAAATTTTTTATTTTTTTATATATTATCCAAACGTGAGGATTTTAATTCATGAACTTTTATGCTAAAAACTATTTGAATTTGACAAACTTAACATAATAATTCATTCAAAAAAAAAAACATAATAATATAAAATTTGGTTTTCATGACATATCGGATGTTGCTTATGCTCAGGATGCTTTTAGTTTACTTTTGATTATTCTCATTTTCCATAAAAAAAATAAATAAAAAAAAGATTTGTTTCTCAAAAAATTAATTTGGTTCGACACGTAATCAACACGGGTTAACTGTCTCCCTAATACCGTTAGAATTTGATTAATTATTTGAATGCTCAAGTTTTTTTTATTAAAAATCAACTTCCAAGCCTTACTGTCACTTATAAATAGCCTTCACATATCATAAGCTCTCCACATTCAACCATTGATAGTAAGTGACAAGCTTTTCTCACCTTCATTAATTGCATTCTTGTTATACCACTGAACCCATGGCAGAAGAGAAGCACCACCACCACCTCTTTGGCCACCGCAACCGCAAGGAGGAGGAGGAAAAACCTACTGGGTACTCTCAGACCACCGAATTTTCTGAGACTACTGCCTACTCTTCCGATTACCCGCCAAAAACTGGCGGTTTTGATACTTCTAGCGATTATCCTCCAACAACTGGGGCTTACTCTTCCGACTACCCTCCATCCTCAGGCGGAGCTTATTCTTCCGACTTTGCTCCGTCCTCAGGTGGAGCTTACAGTAGCGATGTTCCAAAGCCGGCAGGGGCGTACTCTACTGATGCCCCACTACAGGATGATGCACCAGATTACAAAAAGGAGGAGAAGCACCATAAGCACCTTGAACAGATTGGAGGGCTCGGGGCCGCCGCTGCTGGCGCTTATGCCTTGGTAATTAACTAGTATAATTTTATATCGGTTTTTATGATTAATTTCATTTACAAAAATTCTTCTTTTTTTAACGATCTGATAATGGTATTTCCCTGATTGATTTATTTCTATAATAACAATCTAATAATTAGATTCTTTCTATTTTTGAATTCTTTATCAAAATCAAATTTGTAAAAAAATCTTGAGGAAAAAAAAATGATAAAAAATTATTTTTAATTGAAACAATCTCATAATATTGGAAATGAATATAATATTTTTTTCCCATAGAATTGTCACTCTGTTTAGCTAAAAGACTAATTTTATTTTGGGGTTTGTGGCTATTTCTCCGAACTCTAGACTGTACATAAGTGCCTGGAAAATCTAAGCGTGTTTTATTATTTGAATCATTCTTTATCATATTCACTTAATATTATATTATTATTAAATTTGGTTGGTTATGAAAACCCTTTTTCATTTAAATTATAGAAAAATAATACAATTTTACCTAATGGTCAAATTTGGAAAGCCTAATTATAATTATATATAAATTATTGATTTGAAATTCTGCTTAATTAATTTCAGTATGAGAAGCATGAGGCAAAGAAAGATCCAGAGCATGCACATAGACACAAGATAGAAGAAGAAATAGCAGCAGCAGCTGCAGTTGGAGCTGGTGGATTTGCATTTCATGAGCATCATGAGAAGAAAGAAGCCAAAGAAGAGGATAAAGAAGCTCATGGAAAGAAACATCACCATCTCTTTTAGTTAATTAATTATTAAATATGTGTGTTATATAATATCCCTTGAATAATTAATTTCTATTTCTTGTATTTTCTTGTGTTGGTAGTTGTCTTTGTCAAAAAACCAGTTCTATCTGGTTCCTTTGCTTAGTTTGGATGCCAAACATATGTATTATTTATGTTATTAATAATAATAATAATATCTTGAGGTGTATACATTTCTGCTGTGCCTATTACCTTAATTATACTCAAATGTATTGTTAATTACCAAAATATATAAATTCACTTTAGTACTTCACCTAAAAAGTTATGACACTCTAAACTTTGTAAATTTCTACTGTGCCTTTTTTATTTTTGAGAACTTGAAAAAATTTATTAATAATGAATATAAGTTGAGTATATTATAATATTCTCTTAAAAATAAGAAATATAAATTTAGAAAATTGAAATTTTCTAAGAAGTTAATTTTCTGTAATATTGTTCAATTTTTTTTTTGGGAAACTTGTTACAACTGATACCTACAGAAGAGTTTAATTAAAATTATGAATTTTACTATATGCACTCCTCTTCGTACTAACAACAATAATTTTTTAATATTTTTAATTTTTATATACAAAATATTAATTTGATTTGTGCTTATTATAACTTTTTAGAACAATATTCATATTTTTTAACTACTCAATAAATATTTAATTGATCTAATTTTATAGGTCTAAAATTTAATATAAAA
The DNA here is from genome assembly GCF_041381405.1 of Jatropha curcas. Taxonomy (NCBI): domain Eukaryota; kingdom Viridiplantae; phylum Streptophyta; class Magnoliopsida; order Malpighiales; family Euphorbiaceae; genus Jatropha; species Jatropha curcas. Next base: position 9,254,312 of record NC_143159.1, read on the forward strand.
ATTTTCAAATTGAAATGTTCAATATATGCAATTCTATAAGTTGAGGAGTTCAATTTAAAATAGAAGTTGAAGATGTTGCAAAAACTTATTACGTAAAATCTATCGGTGAATTTATGCATTTCGCCTATTGCTAATTAATCCTCAACTTATTAGGATTTAAGTCTCATAATCTTTTTAGATTATGAGATTAATAATCAATTCTAGATGTCTTTTATAATAATTTCACAACAATTAAGGAAATCATTATACAACTTTAATTTTAGCACAAAATAATATTAAATAACTAAATCACCTTTTTATCGCTACTCTAAATAATTATTGTTTATTTTGTGTTCGGGAAGATACAAAAGGCAACGCTAAAATTAGAAAAAAATAATTAATAATTTATTGATATTTGTGACAAAAAAAAAAAAAAAAAAAAAACCTTAAGAGATATTTATAATATATAAAATTGAAGTAGTGATATTCATGTTCTTGATAATGCTCTATTAGGGTTAGATAATTGAATTCTTCGTGATGTTGTTTGCAGGGTAGCTTGTTATAAATTATGTTTTTAGAGATTTTTTCTCCTATTTTGTAAAAAAAAAAAAAAAAGAATAAATAAACCGAACAAATTTCTATATGAAAGAAATAAATTTTGCATATCTCCCAGTTGATTGAACATCACCACAATCAACACGCACCAAAAATATCACATACCACTTAGCAGCATCATAAAAATTTAATGGCCTCTAACCACTGAAGCCACGTATAACTTTTACCACAATTTTTTTTTATACACGGCTTTAAATTAAATTCAGGTCAAGGTAATATTTAAATAAACTTTATATATATATATATATATATAGCTATTCTAAATTTCAAATCTCTATAAATAAAGTTTGTTAGAACACTTTTAGTTAAGTTTGATGCTTCAAGCGGCAGAATATATGACTGTTAGTTGAAGAGACAAAGTTTGGTTATCTCCAAATGGTTTCCCTTTAATTAAATCATACATGAAGATATTATATACACATTTATTTTACAAGATTAGGTAATATTATATATTATTTTTCATATTTATAATTAATTTTAGTTAATGGTAAATTATTTCACACCCAATGTTAAAAAATATATGAAGAGAAATAATTTTTGTTACCATAATATGGTTCCAAGATTTCAATTATGAATTTTTTTAAATAGATGATATTTTTGAATCATAAAATATCAATCGGAAATAAATTTATTCATTAAAATGAGTTAATTTTTTAAATTAATGAAAAAATTTAGATAAATCTTTTTAACTGAGTTATATAATATTAAAGAATTTTTCTTTCTTTTTTTTTTTTTTTGCTTTTTTTAAATATCTTTTTTTGTCATTTATTCATGTTTAAATTTGAATTTTACATACATTTGTTATAAGCTTTATTATGGTCCTCTAAAATGTAAAATCTAGCTTTTATACTGTTTTTTAGTCATCAGGAGACATAATAGGAGAAATAATTTTTCTCAACTCATCAAATTAGTCAATATTCAATTTTCTTATGATTCAGAAAATTAAATTGAAAACTTCTCATTTTTTATATCTTAAGTGGGAAAATCGATCAGACTGTATCGCCAAATTCAGCTTTTATATTGAATATAAATATTTAATATTTTTTAACGATTATTTGACCTGAAATGCTCTCTATCCAATAGAGTGACGACAGCTCGAATCACTATGCTGGGTCATTTAACAAAGCGTGGCTAATGTGCAGTGGAGCGACGGCGAGTCCAAAGGAGAAATATCTCTTCTTACCAATTTTTCTTCCACATCTGTCTGAAGTAGTTAGATAACGACGTACATGAATTTGGACAGGGAAATATCTGTTGCGCTATGTCTGGAAAAGAAAGAAAAGAAAACAGGAGAGGAAGAAAAATATTAAAGGATAATGGATATATATATATATATATATATATATAGGTCCATGTGTATAATATTATTAAATCAATTTAATAAAAACACACAGGATAAATAAAAGTCTTTTTAATAATTTATTTGAAAGAAAACGACAAAAAAAGTCCTAAATGGTTAAAAAAAATTTTGAATTTACCGTGACTCACTGATTTAATTTTTACACCAAGTACTACTTGTTAATATTACAATTAGTTGTCTGTTCTGTGATTCTCGCGGAATTTAAAACTAATATTCAAAGGGTGAATTTACAACTAATGTTTTTTTTTTTTTGTTGTATTTGAATATATATATATACACACACAAATTATACGTGTTGTGTTTCTGACCCGTATACAATCAATTTAATTAAATTTGGTTGAATTTATTTATTCATGCATGACTCATTTAATTAAACGAGTTACATATATTATGTTCACGTCACTTGTTTAAGTTTCATGTTATGTTCGTGTTTAAATATTTGATACGTTTTTTAAACAGAGCGTGTTCATGTTGACTCTAATCGTGTAGCGTATTATGTGGATTCGTATTGAACCCAAAACGTCAACACATTTTGACACTTCCATATTAGAGTAGATAGATACTTGTGTGGAAAAAATATTTGTCTACATTAGATCCCTATTCATTCTACATACACTCAATTAATAGTTAATTAGTCAAATTCCTTTAATAATTAGACTTACAATGAATTACGCTATTTTTAATTTAAAATAACTTAAAATCATTTTGATTAATTTACCTTCTTTATTATATTTCAATTACTAAATATATACTTATCCAATTTGGTATTCTTCTTACATTATCAATACAAATATATACTTATACGTTTATTTAGGTGAATTATTTGTTATTAGATTCTTTTTAATGTATATACCTTTTGTCAAGGACAGATTCAAAATTTGCTTTGGTGGGTGTATATATATAATAAAATATAATATAATATAATATATAATTTTAAATTTTTGATAAAAGAATAAAGTCATAGAATAATATATCTTACAGATAATTTGTGGACAATTTCATATTTTTTAAATCGTGTTTAGTATTTTTTTGAATCTAAGAAATGGAAGTCCATGTGAAAGCCTACGAAGACGCTGCACGCATTTAATATTTTCATTACAGGTAGGTCCAGCAAAAATAAAAATACGACAAAAGTCTGAAGAAAAATGATACACTTTTTTTTTTTTTTAAATTTTTGGTATTAGCTACAGGTATCTCAATCCACTGAATTAGGACTACGAGAATATTTCGTTCAGTTGATTCATGCTACTGATAGCAATGGTGGATCCATTATATAAAAAGAGGTATCAATTGATTCTTTTTTTTTCTAACAAATATATATAATGTCTAATGATAGGTGTCCAATCCACCAAAATCAATTATCTTACTACCAAGTTAAAGAATCGAAGAAAATGGTGAGTAAGGTCAAAATCCACAGAAACTAAAGATTAAAAATATTATTTTTAAAAACTAGAAAATTTAATAAAAATAAATGGGGATTTAGATTTGAAAATATTGAATTTAGCAAATGCAGTAAATTAAAGTAGAAAAATCAATTAGCGAAATATTTCCAGCTGAAGATCATCCTTGTACTAGTTCTACAGTGTTGATCATTGAAATAAAAATTAACTCATTAACACAATCAATAAATTAGTTAGAGGTGCCAAAAATGCTTCTAACAACTTAATGTTTACGTAATAATGGATTAAACTAGACAACGCGCTATGAATAATCCCTTACCAATAATTAAATTTGACACGTGCCTAGAATTAAAATTAATTGGCAACTTAAAAAAAAAAAAAATGAGAAAGACCCAATTCTATCTAATAAACCACATGCGTATCCTATTCAAATAGATTGTTTATCTCCTTAATATAACTTGAAAACATGGTTCTAATCAAGCCATATTAATTGCTACAATTGTTAATTCAATCAAACAATTAAGGATTTGATTTTATTAACTAACACATATCACTCTAAATTAACTAAATAACTGTCCAATTTACCTAGTTAAATAGAACAACAATATCCATCATAACCATTAATTGCAAGAGATAAACAAATATTGAAGAATTAAAAGAGTAAAAAGAAGAACAATTCTCACAACACTTTGATAGAACTAAACACTTAATTAAACCTTGAGCTGGAATAAAATGAACTTAGCCATGTATGGCCATTTTCGAATTTACAAAACTAAAGAAAAGAATATTGTAGAAAACTTAGCTGCCCCAATACTAGCAGCTCCTCCCTTTTATAGAAGAAAAGAGATGATTATTTCAAAGAAAATCAAGAAAAAAATATATTTACAATCAAATCAAACTAACAAAATAAAATCTCATGATATTCTACTCTTCAAATCAACCAAGACCTTTGAATATGTCTTCCAAAAAGAATGCAGCAGCACATTAAACCTTGAATTGGTCAACTTTAGCCAATACTCTAATAAATTTGTCAAAACAATACCTGATATCTAATTAATCATATAGGCAAACAAACTCATCAAAAACACCAAATTATATGACAAAATAATCAACATTTTCTCATGTTATTTAATAAAATTAATAAACCCATTGTCTAAATTAATCCATAATTTCAATTTCTTTATGTGTTTGACCCTTCTTTTTTTCAAAAAATTATATATTGAACTAGATAAAAATATTTCTAGATCTTTCATTAGCTGATAGCTAATTCGTACCGAACAAATATGTTGTAGAAGTTTGGTAAGGATTTTAATCAGCAGCTCATAACTAATGAAAGTGCCAAACAACTGTTGATTCCATCAACTCCATTTTAGAGCTTTTTTTCGTATTTGTATTTATATTATAGTTGGACTCGCCTTATAAAGTAGTTACCCAATCATATATGGTTTGATTTGGTTTCGAACCCTCTCGATCACAATAACTTTCACCAATTTGATGAGTTAAGGAAATGGTTAATCTTGTTATGTAGCGCGCAGTATTATTTTCACCTATCGGCTCTCCCTATATAAAAAATAGTTACTAATAAAATTATATTTTTAAAATTACTATTTTTAAGTAATTAATTTTATTATTAGTCATTTAAAAATAGAAATTTAGGAGGTACTAATCTCCTTCCAAACGCAAAGGGTAAATACAATAAGTGCATTTTTCCAAAATTAAATTTGTATTCTCATTCTTACTGAAATCGAGACTACTTATCATCTCAACCAATATATTATTGGTATTAGAGAAATGATTTTTTTATAATTGAAGGAGGGAATAAAAGAAAGAATTTTTTAGTGGAGTCTCTCAATTAACAAAAAAAAAATTTTTTTTTTTTTGAGCATTGGGAGAGTGGAATTCAAACCTAACTAAATTTATTGTCAGATTGTATATACACTTACCACTAGGCTGTGTTGCGTGCAACAATATTATCTCTTTATTTTTTTTTTCACAATGTAATTAATAATAAAAAAAATGTCTTTTTTTTTTTTTGAAAGGATAAAAAAATGTCTTTAATCTTGATCCTCTACATAGTGAAAACTTCCTCTGTCTTGAATTTTAGAGGATTGAATTTGTTTTATAATGTATAGAGTCCTTAACCACCTTTTTTATAGGATATCCCTTTGATTGAGGAAGCATATAAAAGCTGACAGATAAGGGCAAATGAATTTTGGTCCACACAGAATTGTTTGACACATTTTTCTTAATATAATTGTAAATGAGGTTATCCATTACATTATTAAGTTTAGATCATTTTGCTCATTTTTAGATAATTTAACCTTACGATTAGGTTAGGCACCATTGGATTAGAACTAATTAAGATGAAATAATACAACAAATTTCATGTATTTTACGTGTTGTATTTAATTAATTTCACTAAGTTGCAGAAAAATTGTTTAGGTCCGAAATTTAAATTCTTGAAAGAAAATGAGCATGAACTATAAAAGTGATATTAATTATATAAATTAATTTGTTATTTACTTCTATTATTCATGACAATTCTCTAGTTAAATCCTTTTTAATCTTTATCATGCTAGTTAAGGTAGTGATAATTCAACATTGAAAATACTTCAAAATTAGAAAATTAATATATTATTGTTTATATATGAAACACCCCGAATTTTTATTTTTGAAATCTTTGGACTTTTATTTAATTAAAAATCGGGAATTTTGACCGTGTGGGCTGTAAATGTAATACAGTCTCAATTCGAGTCCAAATTTTCGAATTGGGCGCAAGCCCAAATATAATGTCGAAAATTTTGAATCGAGAACAGTTAAATTTTCGAATAATAATGTGAAGTCCAGCAATTAATCTATTATGTATATATATAAATTAATTTTCCTAAAAAATCAAATGTCACAATTGTTCATATTCTATTAATATTGACTAAATGGAGAAAATATTATGGAATCGAACTGCATAATTAAAATAAATCAAACCGGGCCTTAAAATCAAACTGATTTTTCGAAAACCACACGAAAAATTCGAAAACCGAGAGAAAAACCTGCAACTGAGCAAGAATCGAGCCAAATCGTTGAATTTGATCAAACCGGTTCGAATCGAACCCGAATGACCTAGAAACCGACATACCTTTCTTTTCTTTCTTTTCCTTCCCTTCCTCCTCTCCTTCTTCGCGGGCGGGCGCGACTCCCTCCTCTCCCTCTCCTTCTGTCTCCGGCCACCAGACTGACGATGGTGGGTGGCGATCGATTCCTCTCATGCCGTCGGTCACGTTGCCAGTCTTTCTTCACGCCGATCAGGCCCTCAGCGGCGACAATGCAAGCCTCTTCCTCTTAGCGACGCAGCTTCGATTCCGGCGAAATCCACCCCGTTTACGACTGCTTCACATGCAACTGAGGGACTCAATTGACTCCGCATCACTTGCTTGACGTTTTCCCTGCATCGATTCCGGCGATGAAGCCTGGATGACGGAACTGCCATGAATGGCAATGGCGAAGCCATTGTCGAAGTAATTTTCGGCCAATTAAGGCACAGTCAGTCCAATTTGAACACAGATCCGGAGTCCCCATGAGATTTCGAACATTTTGGTGTATATATTGTAAAATTCTGGGCAAAAGTCGTTTTTCCGACCACCGTGCACGGAGGCGACGGCGGCGGTCCGGTTACCGGCCGGCGACACTCCGGCGAGGCCTCCGAGAGACAGAATTCTCTTCTCTTCATGCTGATTACGGAATCGTCGCCCGATTCCCAATTGGTACGTTCTGAACTAAATTTTCAATTTTTGTATATAACGAATTAATTGATTAATGAATTTAATTGAGTTATTAAATAGATTAAATTGAATAACAAGAAATTAGGTTATTGCATTAGCTTAAAAATATATGAACATTTATAGTCTTGTAAATAAATGAGATTGATTAGTGTGTGTATTTGAATAGTGAATATGATTTGTTAATTGGCTTAGGATTTTAGAGTAATGTAATTGCAAATTAGCTTAGAACATGGTCAAATAAATCACGCATGGAGGTTAACTAGTTGAAATCATTTAAGTATATATGTAAGTGTGATGAATGATATATGTAGCTTGAAGTTGATGGGCTGTCTGAATTGATTGATCTATGATTGAAAAATAGGATTATGGTGAACGGGTTGAGTTGTTTTGAAAGGAGGATGGGAATATAGCTGATTGATTGCCCGACAGATGGGCTGTGTGCATTGATTCATAAAAATATACTAATATTGTGATATTTGAGCAGGTAGATAGTCCAATATTTAGGGGAGGTGCTGCCGAAATTTCGATAGAACTTAGGCTAGTTTAGTTAACAATGTAAAGTAATAAGTTTACTTAGAATAATTCTATAACTCAATACATAGTAAATAAAGTATTCTAATTATTTTACTATCATCACTATTTACTTAATTATTCAATTACTTATTTATTTTCATTGTTATTGTTTATTTTCATTATTATTGTTTATTCTATCATTTTTGTTTATTGTTAATATTATTCATTTATTTGCATTTGAGTATGAATGTCTAATTATGCATTGCATTCCGATGTTTAACTTTGCAATATTTCTGCAATTAATTGCAATGCTTGATTAGTTGTGATGTGACAATGCCTTGCTTTGTTTGTGTGGAATTGGGATGAAGTGGGTCACCATGGGTTTGTGAGACTGTTTCTGTTATATGGATCCTGATTCTGATTCTGTTATATTCTGATTCTGTTATATGGATCCTGATTCTGTTTCTGTTAGCCGGGTAAATGGGAGATCGGCGCCCCCGTGTGCACCTACCGTTACCGTTTCTGTTAACCACGGGTTGGCTTCTTTATTGGGCACACCGGATAATCTAGATTTGATCGCAGCCCGCAGGGTGGCCTCCTGTTGTGAGCGCCTGATAATCTAGATTTGATGGAGACGACCGGGTTGCCTCCTGTTGGTATGGAAAAGAAAAGAGAGAATGGAAAAATAATGAGAGGGCTGGTCAAGTGAGGATTAGACCGGTCGGCCAGTATGGGGGATCGGCTCCCTGGTGCACATGTGAGAGGATGAGCCATGTGGGAGGACGGCTCATCGGGGGTTCGGTGACTCCACTGACTAATTTCCACTTGATGTGATTATATGAAGATGTTAATAATTGTGAGTGCTGGTGATATGCCATTTGTGTGACTGGCTGTGTGAGCATATACCTAGTCGGATGACTAGGTTGATATATTTATACAAATGTGTGAATGTGTGTGTTGTGCAATAATTATTATTCATTTATAAGTCACATCCCTTTTGTTCAATTCTTTCAGGAAGTAGCATTTTCTAAATCCCAGTTATAACTCTGCTCTTCACCGTTAAAAAGAAATTCGCTAATTTTAGTATTGATCAATTAAATAGATAATTGTCCGAAGACTTATATGTATACATCCGTCAGTAAACTCCGCAGTTATAGAACTTGTATACTTTTAAGTTGTGTATTATTATAGATGGAATAATTCTGTGAGCCTGTATTATAACTATAGTGTATTGTAAGCAGGGAAATTTGTAAATGTTTAAAATTTTATTGAGATAGCAAATTTGTAGCGTTTCAGGCTTACTACGGGCCTCGGGGGCCTTAAGCTTACCTGGGCCCTAGTGCCGGTCCGGCCCATGGAAATGGGTCGTGACAATATATATACACAATTCAGGATGTGTATTGTACAAGTTGCTTCTCATTGCAGGTAATCATTATTTAATTTATATTTTTTTATTATCTATCAAGAATGATACTCATTCTTATTTTAATTCCTTGTAAAAAAAATTAAAAATAATAATTAATAAAATACAAATAAAATTATAAAAATAGTTGATAATTAAATAAAATATTTACTATAATCTTACATATTTTATTGTTCTTTTCCTATAAAATTTGAATAAAAATATTAATAAATTAAAAATTCAAAAAAAGATTTTAGAACAATTTAAATTTAAAATTTACTTAATTAGTTATATTTATATTTAAATTAAAATTTTAATTAGTATAAAACTTTTCAAATAAATTTTTTACTTTATTAAATTTATAATTATTTCATACACTATTAAAGATTTTTATTTTATTTTAAAAATTTTTTATTCTATTTTTTAGCCAATATAATTAAACTCAAATAAGATATCAATATAATTAATCAAATTAAATTACTTTGTATCATGATTACTAATTGACTTATAATTATAATTCTTTTATATATTTCTAGTGAGTTTTAATTTATATTTTATATTAAACAATAAATCTTTTAATATATTTCTTAATAATAAATAATAATAAATTATATTTACTTTTTGTACAATAAGTTATTTGTAAAAAATTATAACCAATCAAATTAAATATTTACTAAAATTAGTAATTAAATAATATTATATTGTTACCATATTTAGTATATACCTAATTATATAATATAATATAACTAATCAAAATTAAATTATCTTGATTTTTCAACTAACAAAATTAAATATTTAAAGATATTATATTCTTACTATATATAATATAATATAATATAATTTCTTAGTTTATCCAATAGAATTAAGATTTGCATAAGAAATTAAAATCCTTTGTTTTTTCAATCGATAAATTAAAATCTTTAAGAATATTATATTCCTATCATATTTAATATATATCATATATAGCATATAATATAATTTATTATTTTATCCAATAGAATTTAGATTTAAATAAAAAATTAATATGATAAATCAAAATTATATTACCTTTATTTTTTAACCAATAAAATCAAATTTCTTAATGATATTTTGTGATTACATAAACTTAGTAAAAACATTATTCATAATCTCAATGTTCTCCCATTTCCAGATATATGTATATATACTAGTTTTTTTTTTAATGTGCATTGCAAGTTATTTATACTTGTTAATTTTTATTCATGAAAGTAAATTTAATTTAATTTCTAATACATAATTTTCTATTAATCTTTTGTTATGAATTATAATATTATGACTAAACATCTAAGAGCTTTCACAAAATAATAGAAAAAAATTATATAGAAAAATAAAATAATAAAAAATAAATATTCTTAGAGTGAGGGTGAAACACCCCGAATTTTTATTTTCGAAACCTCTGAATTTTTATTAAATCAAAAATCAGAAATTTTGATCGTGTGGGCTGCAATTAGAATAAAAATCCCAATTCGAGCCCAAGTTTGCGAGTTGGGCCTAAGCCCAAATATATCATCAGAAGTTTGGATTTGAAAACAGTTAAAATTTTCAAGAAATAATATGAAACTTCAGCAATTTAATCTATTATGAATATATATAAATTAATTATCCTAAAATCAAATATCATTTCTATTAATATTTGTAATTTTTGTTGAGTAAATGGAGAAAAAGTTAAGGAACCTAAGTAAAATAATTAAAAATAAATCGAACCGGACCTAGAAATCAAATTAATTTTCGAAACCACGCGAATAACCTAAAAACCAAGTGAAAAACCAAATAACAAAATAAAAATCGAGCTAAATCGCTGAATTGAATCAAACCGGTTCGAATCGAACCGAAATGACCCAGATTTTTCTAGAACCGCCTTTCTTTCTCTTTTCTTTCTTCTTCCCCTTCTTCTTCCTGGGCGCGCGACAGCTCCTCCTCTTCCCTCTCCTTCTCGCTTCCGGCCACCGTTCGACAAGAATGAAGTGGCGATCGATTCCTTTGGCGATACTGGGCACGATTCCAGTCTTCCCTCGCTTCGATCGGACCTCCAGTGGCGCAAATATGGCCTTATCTTCTTCGCGACGCAGCTGCAACTCCGGCGAGATCGAGCGATTCCGGCGACGTGAAGCTTCAAGGTGAGCTCCGATCGACTCCTCCATCCTGTGTGAACATTTTCCATCCAATAAACGACAGTCTTAGTGGAAGAAATCGAAAACACCATGATCGCCGGCAAGGAAGGGACTGTCGGGCTTGTTCCGGCCAAACGAGCCACTAGCTCAACAAACTGATTGTAGATTTGGAATCCTCACGAAAATTGGAGTCGGGTGGTGGTAACCTTGCAACTTTCTGTGCATTCGCGACTTTCCGGCCACCGTGCACGGCGGCGGGCGGCGGCGGTTCGGTGACCGGCCGGCGACACTCCGGCGGGCCCCGAGAGACAGAATGTTCCTCTCTTCACGCTGATCACGGAATCGTCGCCCGATTCCCAATTGGTACGTTCTAAGACTCAATTCTCAATTTTTTTGTATATAAAGAATTAATTGATTAATGAATTTAATTGAGTTATTAAATAGACTAAATTGAATAACAAGAAATTAGGTTATTGGATTAGCTTAAAAATATATGAACATTTATAGTCTTTTGTAAATAAATTAGATTGATTAGTGTGCGTATTTGGATAGCGAACATGATTTGTTAACTGGTTTAGGATTTTAGAATAATGTAATTGTAAATTAGTTTAGAACATTGTCAAATAAATTACATGATTATTATTATAATTAGGTGATTTGAGGAGAAAATAAATTAGAATTAGTTAGTTAGTCAATTAGATAACCATTAGTTTAAAACTAGCCGATTGTGCATAAGAGTAGTAAGGCGAATTTTAGTTGGTTAACGGTTAGAATCGAAATTTTGATAAATTAAGATTTGGGAGGCCTAGCCATTTTCGATATTGATATAAAAATCGAATTTTAATAGGCAGTAGTTATAATTAGTTATTGTTAAAATATGTTTTAGCTGCTTAACAAATTAGTTACCGTAAAGCTAATAATTTAATTAACTAATGACTTAATAAGTGATCTTATATGGATATTATTAGAATTAATTTGTAAATTTTTGGTTGGGTGTTGATATTGTTGTTATGGAAGGAGGATGGGATTTTAAATTGATTGATTGCCCGACGGATGGGCTGTGTGTATTGATTGATAAATATGGAATAATACTGTGTTATCTAAACAGGTGGATAGTCCAATTTTTAGGGGAGGTGCTGCCGAAATTTCGATAGAATTTAGACTAGTTTTAATTAATAACATAATTAATAAGTTTATTTAGATTAATTCTATAATTTAATACATAATAAACAGAGTGCTCTAATTATTTTTATCATCATTATTCATTTAACTATTCAATTACTTATTTATTTTCATTATTATTGTTTATTATTATTATTTATTTTATCGTTGTCGTTTATTGTTAATATTATTTATTTATTTATTTGCATTTGAGTATGATTGTCTAATTGTGCATTGCATTTCGATGTTTAATTGGTCAATATGTCTGCATTTAATTGCAATACTTGATTAATTGTGTTGTGATAATGCTATGCTTTGTTTGTGTGGAATTGGGATGGAGTGGACCACCATGGGTTTGTGAGGACGGTCTGTGATATGGATCCTGAATATGATATGATATTTGACCGTCGGCCGGGAAAATGGGAGATCGGCGCCCCCTTGTGCACCTGATGATATAGATTATATGGAAATTCACAGGATGGCTTCTTGTTGTTGCGCACCTGATAATCTAGATTTGATTGTAGCCCGCAGGGTGGCCTCCTGTTGTGAGCGCTTGATGATCTAGATTGGATGGAGACCACCGAGTTGCCTCCTGTTGGTATGGAAAAGAACGAGAGAGTGGAAAAATAATGAGAGGACTAGTCAGTGAGGATTAGACCAGTTGGCCGTATGGGGGATCGGCTCCCTGGTGCACATGTATGAGAGGGCGAGCCATGTGTGAGGACGGCTCGTTGGGGTTTCAGGTGGCGCCACTGACTAATTTCCACGTGATATGATTACATGAAGGTGATGATAGTTGTGAGTGCTGGTGATATGCTATTTGTGTGACTGGCTGCGTGAGCATATAACTAATCGGATGACTAGATTAAAATGTGTACACATTTGTGTGACTGCGTGTGTTATGCAATAATTATTACTCCTTAGAAAACTCACATGTCTTGTTTAAATTTTTCAGGAAGTAAGTTTCTCTTTAATTCGGCTTAAGCTATGTTTCTTCGCCGCAGGGTTATAAAGAAGTTTAATTATATTGCTATGTAATTATATGTATAAGAAACTATGTATAACAAACAGTTAGTGACTCCGCAGTTGTAGAATTTACATACATCTAGTCGTGTAGTAATACAAATGAAGTAATTCTGTTAGCCCATATTAAAAATGTGTTGTATTGTAGATGGGCTCGAACTGTGAAACGTTGAAGATGATAAATTGGGCCGAGATATAATAAAAATTTTGAGGTATATTTTTCATATTAATATAGGCTGAATGTTTGAAATATATATTGAAATAATAGATTTTAGTGATTCAGGCTTACTACGGGCCTCGGGGACCTTAAGCTTACCTGGGCCCTAGTGCCGGTCCGGCCCATGGAAATGGGTCATGACAGAGGGTTATCTTGACTTGGTTTATAAAGTTTCTAATTTATATTATAGATATAATTGATATATTAATTATTGTATTAGAGCATCATTTATAATTTTGTTTTTTTTTTCAATTTTCGTTAAAAGTCTGTAAGCATATAATTAAGTTTATGGTCACTTTTTTTAAGAAAAAAAATGTCTTTAAAACATGTCATATGTGTTCCTAATATTACATATTATATCATAGTTTTATATTATATATAAAATGTTTAATAATCTTCCATACTTTATGCTCTTTTATATAAAACTTTAATAAATATAATCAAAAATAAAAAGGATTTTAAGAACACTTTAATATTATTTCATTAGTTATATTTATATTGTAAATAAAAAACTTAATTAGTGTAAAACTTTTCAATTAAGGATTGTATTATAATTTTCACTTTATTAAATTTTACAATTATTCTATACACTATTAAAGATTTTTTATTTTATTTTTATCCAATAGAATTAAATTCAAATAAAAATCAATATAATTAATCAAATTACATTACTTGTTTTAGATTATTTAATTGACTTATAATTATAATTTCTAAGTAAGATATGATGAAATTTCCATAAGAGTACAATATATTATTAGCAAATTAATATTATAGTATTATTTAGTTTAATATTAATGTGAAAAGCAAATTAATATTAACATTTTGAGTTTAATATGATTGTGAATAATAAAATAGGACAATATCAGAACGGAATATTCCATAAAAGAAAACATAAAAACATCTCAAGGGGGTGAAATGGGATGGCATGGATCCCTTCTCCTTTAACTAGAAGTTTTGAATTCGAACCCTAAGTATGTAGTCCTTTTAAACACTCGAAAATGAGCGTTTTGCCTTTTTGTGGGCTTGCCCGATGCGATTCCGAATTGTTCGAGAACTGAATTTCGGATATCGGATGATTAAAATAAAAAACTTATAAACACAAAGTTTATTCCTTCTTAAAAAAAATACTGAGTTAATGTAATATTATTGATATATGTTATTAAACATTAAAATAGAATTTTAGGATTTTGTTACGGATCTATTTTGCAATTTATTCATAGTTTTTAAAAGAAAATTAAATATTTTTCTTGTTAATTTTTTAATTTTCTCTTGAAATTCCTAATTAAATTAATATTTATAATTAATTAATGTTTGTCATTTTGTTAAATATTTTTTATTTTATTAACATATTAATTAATCAATAAAATTTAGATTTAAACAGGAAATCAATATGATTAATCAAATACAATTTTCTTTATTTTTTTATCCAATAAAATTAAAATCTTAAAATTTTTTTTCCAATAAAAAAATTTAGCATGATTATTTTTTTTCCGGTCTAAACGTTCCCTCTCTTTACTAATCTCACACATACATCTATGCACACACATTAATAGGGAGAGAGATTGTCATAATCACTAAAATGAGATCAATTTCGTACTCTAAAAATAGGCATAGAGCTACTCGTTGAAAATTAAAAAAATAAAATAATACTAATTCATATTATTTTCTAAAAATTATGTCATTATTGTCTTAGGAGACAGTTACTAATTATATAATTAATTGGATAATATTTATATAATTATATGTGGGGACGTGGAAAAGTAGATGATATATAGATAAGTATTATATTAGTATAATAAAAGGGTTCCTATTAATTTCTGACAATCATATACAGCTCACTAATTGAAAAACAAAAAATAAAAAATAAAAAAATATACTCCGTCAATTTCGCTTCCAACAGCCATAAATAGCCCCATTTCTCCAAACTGAATTTCCACATTGCAACAAAGACACACTAACCATCGGTCCACCACCATGGCAGAAGAGAAACAGCACCACCACCTCTTCCACCACCACAAGGAAGGCGAAGGAGGAGGAGAAGTTGACCACAAGAAGGAGGAGAAACACCACAAGCATCTTGAGCACCTCGGCGAGCTAGGCGCGGCTGCTGCCGGCGCTTACGCTTTGGTAATTAAATCAAATTAATGTTAACCATGGCTTAAAAAGAGTTTTTCTTTTATATTTACTAATATTTTATTATATAAAAACCCAGTTGTGCAATTCATAGTGCTCACTATTTATTTTAATATTTTTATTGAGAAAAAAAAATTTAATTCTGTTTCTTTTTAAGTAATGGGGAGATTTATATTTATCTACTGATATGCAGCATGAGAAGCATGAGGCTAAAAAAGACCCAGAGCATGGCCACAGCCATAAATTAAAGGAGGAGATCGCGGCGACGGCTGCCGTGGGAGCCGGAGGATTTGTCTTGCATGAGCATCATGAGAAGAAAGAAGCCAAAAAGGAAGATGAGGAAGCTCATGGAAAGAAACACCACCATCTCTTTTAATTAAATATAATTATATATCTATTTTGTGTGCTGTGTGTAATGGTTTCACGATATCCATGTTGTTTAATTACCCTAAACTGGAATATTGAGAATCCTTTACTAAACCAGATCATATATACTGTCTGGTTCTCTTTTTATGTATCTAATTATAAAATAATGTTAATTTTGGATATGTTTCTATGAGTTTAATTATTTTCAATAAATTATATTTTGCAATTTGACCTATTTCATTTTATATTTATTGGTGAAAACTACTGTATTGACTTCCTCAACCTAACCTTAATTATCTTGTTAAGATATTAGATGCCCAAAATGTTAGGGAACAGATTTTGATTAGGTCTATTAATTGATGATACTATTGTGTCTTTACTACCTCTTTTTGAAATTTATTAAAAAAAAAAGAAATGAACTGTCTTTAATCTTGATTTTCTACAAAGTGAAAGCTTCCTCTCTCTTGAATTTTAGAAGGGTAGAATTTGTTTTATAATGTAGTGTTCTTATTTTACTTCTTTTTTGCCAATTAAAGTCTGTTTTTAGAATCAAGAAAATTCCCTCTTTTGTTTTTTTTTTTTAAATAGATTAAAAATTTTATTTATTTTTTCATTAACATTGGTATTCCTACCCTATTGAATTAAAATTAAATCTTGCTCGTATCGGGTCGGTCCATTGCTCCATCCATAAGGATCAATTTCTCAACCTCGATTAAGGAAAAAATAAGAGTGTCGAATTACTCATAGATAAATTAAAAAATTTCTTTAATCGAGTGTCAGTCATGTAAAGTGTTTTGTACACTGAATCGCTGTTAACTTGCTCAAACATAAAGGTTGATGGAATTTGGTCCACACAAAATTGACACTATTTATTTGTTATAACATTAGTTGAGGTTATTAATTAATTATATAGAATTACAGCCTCAATTCACAAACCTAACGCCCAAAGTTACTTGATATGTATCTCTACTTTCTTACGCACATGAAGATTAGATAGCAACGTATAGCTATGGATTAAGAATATAATAACTCCTTTTTAATAGCGAAACAATTTTATAAAAAAAAAAAAAAAAAAAAGAAAGAAAGAAAGAAAAAAAAAGAAAAAAAAAGAAGCTAATTTATATAATCTACATACATTTTCCATAAGAGTTGTGCAATTATTTGTATAGCTTTTCCAATGACATAGGCCCAAGACATGTTTGCAATCATGGCTCATGTCGGAAATCAGATATGCAGATGGAAATGAAAAGTGAGGTGGATAGAGATAAACTCATAAAAGGTGAGATATTGTTGTATCTGACACCACTTAATCATCTCTTTCTTACATCTAATCATTCATCACGCACCAATTTAGATATTTATGATTAATCTGCAAAAAAAAAAAAAAAAAAAAAGAAAACATGTGAAAAAGCCCCACGTGATGTCATCTTACGTTTTACCACTCTTTTCAACCTTGTATTAGTGATTTTTTTTTTTATGAAATAACCCTTTATTAGTGAATTTCTTTTTAATTATTTAAATTGAAAGACCAAAATCATTATTATCTGAATCACCATAGTAAATGAGCAATTAATTAATAAAATAACACCAAAGATATCACTATTAGTATTACTTTATTAATTTTTTAATTATTTATCAGAAGTTAGAAATTATGAATTAAAACTAAAAGGCTACACAGATAAGTATTTCTTCAGCCAACTCTGCTTGGAATAAAAATTACAACAGAGAAAGAAAATTTTAAGAGCGTTCCTAGCTAAACCATGAGCTAGACCATAGCTCTCCATAAAAGGATTCGAATGTTATTTGGATTTGGGAGACAACGCACAGATTTCCAAAGTGCAGTAATTATTTATATAGAATCTTATTTCAAATCTAATTTTAAACTAAATTTTCTATACAAAACTATTTATATAGAATAATTATTTTGTTTTCTCTATTTTTAATGTTATTTCGGGAATTAAACGTGGTCGTAGTACGATAAATGTTCTACGACGAGAAGTCTTTATATAATTATATTCTCCTCAAGGACCTAAAGAGCCCAATAGACATTATGGGCTTCATTAGTCTAGTCCATGACGAACCAGATTTTGGAGGCCATTACCAATCACCCTGCCCAAAAAGGCAAAAACCTTGTCCAGGAACACTAATGTGCATGCATGGTAGGCTCTTAGTTTAGGTAATTAGGTATTGGACGATCATTAATAATGGTTTCTATTAATTGAATTTGAGGTATATTAATCAAATTGGCCTAATTTTTTAATTATCTATAAGGGATGATAATAACCCAACCACATGTATCCACACTTTTACTCAATCCACCACGTGTCAAACATTCTTAATGCAAGCACTAAAAAGTTTAGCTTTTGCCCCCAAAAATTAAAAAATTAGTAGAAGAATATGAAATTTTATTTTTTAAAAAAAATGATTTCATGTCTCATTGATCATAATGAAATGCAACTATCTTGCATAGTTTTCTTCACCACTAACTATATATTAAGATCCAATTGGCAATGGAGAGGCTCTTACCTTTTTCTTTATTTCATGATTGGTCATCATTTGAAGCCAACATTTTATCTAACACTTTTTTCGCTTTTGTTTCATTTTATTTTATAATTTGGATTTAGGGTTTTGATTTTTTCTTATGAAATTGTACTTTAGGTATCATTAAACCACCTTCTTATTCCTTGCACACGAGTGGGGAAGATAGGATGGGTTGTGAATCCAACTATTAGCTCCACGATTGCCTTATTGATAAAGTTTACCTAGAATTTAATTTCACCTCCATAAATATTTATGTTCTTAATTATGTTATCAAAAGTATTTTTTTTCCCCCTACTTAATACATATTCAACAACAAATTCATTATGTGATAAAATATTAAAAATGAAGTTCATCTCATAATCAAGTTGGCGTACCATGCTATTCCATTTCGACCTTTGTGGTTTAGTGTAATTTCAACTTATTATGACCGCCATATAATTTCACCTTAATTAATACTCATTTAATATTCATTTAAACTTTACGATAACCACACTCTAAAAGAGAAAGTTAAGAGTGTTTACACCCTAAAATTAAATTAAGGATTGATTTGTAATAAAAAATATATTTTCACGTAGCCTAATGCAAAATCCATTTTTTATTTGTGAATAATGAGAAATATCACCACTAACATCATTACCTTTCGATGTTGCTGGTTGGTTCAAATTATAAAACAAAACTAATTAAATAGATTTTTTAGTTTAAATAATATTAATATATGTATATTGTAAAAATAATGGAGGTGCACGGGCTAATGTTAGTTACAACATAAATTCTAAATATGCATAAATCATTCCAAATTCATCAAATCCTAGGATTATCAAATTATTAAAATTTTTGTTTTTTTAATATTTATTTTCAACTATCCTTCTCACGTACAATAAATATATAAATTAATACATAATACCATATATGTCTATCAATATATATAAACATATAAGAATTAAAATGAAAAAAAATCAACATACCAATTTTGAAGTCAATGTTCGAACTCGAAATGCTTTCTATGAATTAACTGCTTTCTATGAAAGCAAAATTTTGCAATAATCAATTATGTCTTCAAGTGATAGATGATAGCTATTTTAAATTAGAATTTTTTTTTTCCTCCTTACAAGTAATATTTCGAGTTTGGATTTAAATTCTAGTTAAATTAACCCGAGCCCAGTTATGGTCTCATGAAAATATATTTTTTATTGCAAAGTCAACTATTAATTTAATTGTGGAGTGTAAATACTCTCAACCTTTTATTTTAGGATACGGCTGTCACAAAATTCAAATTAGAGCATAAGTGCAACAAACTCCAAAGTTCGGGGTATAAATGTATATTAAGCCTATGAAGTTTACTGCAAATATTTAGACAATGATAACATTGAAATAAAATAATTAATGTTATTTTGATTTTTTAAAAGCATCATCTGAAATGAAAATAAAAAAATAAAAAACTATCCAACTTAACGGGAGGGAGAAAATATTCTTCAGCTCCATAGAATTAATTCATAACATAAGTTATTGTGTATTCAGAATTTCGATCTGGGAGAGTACATGAATCAAAACTAAGAATCATTATTCAATATAAACCTATTATGCATAAATGTTTCAAAAATCATGCTATTCTATACTATTACGTGAATCAAATGATACCCATGGTCAAATGACATACCAATCTTTATATCAGAAGATTGCACACCTACATGAAATGGCTTCATCTTCGCGTTACGAACTACCATTGTAGCTCTTTCAAAAATAATAATAATAATAAAAAAAAAAAAACCCTACGGTTGTAGCTATCTCCAACTATAAAAATACCATTTGGGATTTTTTGAGGCTTGATTTTTTTTTTTTTTTTTTTTACCCAAAAGCTGAAAGTTTTACCTTTTAATTATTCATGGCCTTCAAATTTCTCAATATGCTAGGTTTCTGCAGCTAAGCATCTCTACTATCAGTCCTTCAAATTATTTCATTAGTTTAATAATCAAATTAATTCTTCACGAGAAAAGAAATAATCCTAAATTTATTAATAATCTTTCTCAAATTTATTAATTATTTTATTTCAACTCATTACCTATTTCTCGATAGCTATAATCAAATACGAATTAAATCATTAAAATCAATGATTATTTAAGAAAAATACTCTGAAAAGTCAAATCTTAACTCTTGCATTAAGTTATTGTTTTCATTTTTTTTTTCTTATGAATAAACTTTCTTTCTTCCGATAGCAATTATTGAAATAAATCAATCTAAAAAAATAACTAAGATTGAAAATATTAAACACAATAATAAACTTTATCATAAAAAAATCAAATCTAATATCATAAATTGGAAATCGAATTAAGCTATATTAAATTTCTAGCAACAAAATTTACTAGTTCAACATTATAAAGAAATTAAACCCAAACAAACTTGTAAAAATAAACATGATGAGAATAACTACAAATAAAGTTTAAGAAGAAAAACTTTATAGACGCTTGGCTTGATTTGAATTGCTTCTTTGAATCTTAACTCTATAAAAATCTTGTTTGAAGTCTTTAAAAAGAAAAAGCGATATAGAAAGTAAAAGTATAAAGATTATGGAATATCTTCTCTTATGATATAATTCCCTTTATATAAATATCAATATTCTACGCTTCTTTGAATCTCATTAGAAAAAATAATTTTTCTCAGTTGAGAAAGAAATCAAATCGCATTTGGAAAGCATTGAATCACCAATTCCTTCCCAAATTAGGAGTCAAAAGTGTCCAAATAGAATAGAAATTCAAATAAGACAATTATGTACGTGGTTGAATACAAACATACATGCAGCTACAAGTCCAAATCTCAGCACATGATATGGGCTAAATAATTAAATACAGCCCAAATAAAAATCCATGAATTTCACTAATAGGGGGGCGCAATATAACACGGGCAAATCGTGCTATTTCTATTCTAGAGCGTTTGAAATAGTGTTTAGTATTTTGATTATATTAAAATATTATTTTAATTAATTATTGTGTTCGGTAATATCACATTTATTTTAAACGTTTAAAGTTTGAGGTAGTATTTCATAAAACATTATCTTCGTTGATGTTTAGCGTTTTATAAATTTTTTATCAAATTTATGCTCATCACTTCTCTTTGTTTTGTTCTCTATGATATTATCTTTTTTTTATATATTAAACAGTCAATCAAACACTTATTTTTACCAAACACTTTTATTTTAAACCGCTATAAAAACAACTAACAACTAGTATCTAACCATTAACAGCTAGTAAAACAGTTGATAACTACTACAACAACTAACATATACTATAACGGTTAAAATTGGATAACAGAACCGTATTGTCTCTTGAGATTATATCTCTTTTTCTTGTCTTTTTCAGCTTCAAATTGTTTGCATAACTGGTTAATTCTTAATTAAAATCCTACAAAATATACTTTAAACGAAGCTCAATAAAATCAAGGAAGCAATAACTACCTAAAGTAATTAATTATATATATAAAAAAAAACCTAGCAATGGTCTTTCAATCATTATTGTTTGTTATTTAGTAACACTTACCAAAAAACAATAAAAAGATGAAAGAAAGTAATAATAACAAAGCATGTCCAAACTATTACGTCTTTTTTTATATCTCATATCAAATTTGCATGTCAATTAATTATTATTAAGTGGAAACAAGCAACACAAAAGCTAGACAAATGTCATCACATATGTCAAAAGAGAAATATGCAAAGATAATTGTTTTCCACTAAAAATATTTTTTTGTTATTTTTATTTATAAGCAAACATATATCAGGTAATGATAATTGTTTACACGAGATAACAAATCTCATCTTGGCTAAATATATATATATCTCCCCTATATGATTGACTACGATCAGCAACGTCCACATACACATACATAGCATATGTATGAAAGCAGTATCAAATCCTAATCACCTATATGTGAGATCATTGTATTACCTTGGTCCAAAGACTGATGACTAGGATGATAAATTATTGACAAGTAGTAAACCTCCATGTGAGATCATCGTATTTGCATTCTGATTCTCTTCCAATCAAACAGTGTGAGACTCACTATTTCCATAATCATCAGCATCTCATACTAATCATGGAAAACCGATAGAGGTTCTGGATTAGTCGTGCCCAACAACATGTCTTATGACCATGAACTATTTAAAGTATATGTAGTAGTGAATCTGTCATTCATATGCACATCGTCTTGTGAATAGATTCTCTAATAATTTGCTTAAGACTTATATGTTTAATATAATAAACACATTCATTAAAAATGTATAATTTTATTGCATAAAAGAGGAAATGTTTACAAACATACACATTGAGATATGGGTTAAGGCATATCCTAACACTAATATAAGACACCCAAATGTAACTTAGATTAGGTCACACTTAGTCATATGTGGAATTAAATTAAATTAAGACTTCCAAGTTGGAAATAAATCAAATCACAATCTATTAAGGTAATATTCGGTAATAGCTTTTATGTAATATTTAGTGTTTTAACTAAGATCAGAATAGTATATCTATTATTTATAATAGTTTTCAATGACTTAGCATTTACACTAATGTTCATAGTTTGAGGAAGCAAATTATGAAACATTATTCTCTTTAATGTTTGATGAAAATGATAGTAAAAAGCGTAATATTTGATCAAATTAAATTAAGAAATCCAAATTGAAATTAGATTAAGTTACAACTAATTAAGTCATGTTTGAAATTAAGACACTCTAATTTGAATTAAATCAAGTCATACTTGATTCAGTCGCATTTGGTTATGCATGGATTGAATTAAGTTAAATTAAGACACTCAAATTGGAATTAGATTAATTCTGAGTTAATTAAGTAACATTTGCTCATAAATGTAAATTAAATTAAATTAAGATACCTAAATTGAAATTAAATTAAGTTACCAATTGATTAAGTCACATTTGACAACATTTGATTAAGTCATACTTAGAAGTAGATAAAAATTAAGAGACTCTAATTGAAAATTAAATTAAGTTGCACTTGGTTACACTTGAAGTTAAATTAAATAAAGACATCCCATTTGAAATTAAATTAAGTCATACTTGGATACATTTGATATTAAATTAAATTAAGATACTCAAATTGAAATTAAATTAAGTTACTTTTGATCAAATTTATTATTTAATATGGACTTTAGTTATATAACTTTATATCACATTTCAATCAAGGCCAAATGCATAAACTCACATTTATTATACTTTACGTAAAAAAACATATTAACTTACAAAATTGCACCTATAAACACTTTAACTTTTAATATTATTATATAAAACGCTTAAGTTTATAAAATTAGATTGATTAAGTACTTATTGAATAATTAAAAAATGTGAAAATTATTATTGCAAAAATTATATTATTTGCATTAAATTAATATTTTACATATAAAAATTAAAACATCAAAAGAATATTAATGTTAGTGTGAAGAAATATACAATATTACCAAAATTCATAACTTTAAAATATAATAAAGTCTTTAAAAAAGTTTGCAGTACCATAAAATTTTATCCAATATGTGTATGTTAATTAATGGACGTGCCCAAATTAAATTTACTTTTTGTGAAGCTCTTTGAAATTTGCACACAGTTCTATGGCTAATCTTGACCTTTCTATCAATTTCATACCAATTTCTAACTTTTTATACCAATAGCATTCTCAATTGCAAACTAAAAAATATTTCATAACTTTTTAGACATCATGAAATTTAAACATCATTAATTTATTCAATTTATGTTGCATAGATTAAAATTTTAAAATAAAAAATTAATAATTAATAATTAAATAAGTAAATTTGCTTAACTTACTAAAAAAATCACAAAGTATGGCATAAAAATTAAATTAATAATATATAATTTTTTTTCATTATATCTATATGTTAAAAATAAAAAACACCTAATTATTATTTTTTTTATTAATAATATAGCTATAATAAAAAATAAATAAATAACTTCTTAATTGTTTTAGTTTCACGTTTCAAATATCATATTTCTATATCGGTAAATATAAATATTGTACTTATTAAATGTGAATATAATTTTATATTCAAACGATATTTGAAATTTTTTTTTTATTATTTTTTATTTACTCAATAATAAAAAGCTATACTTAAGAAAGGGTAAAAATATATATTTTTTTTATTTGCAACAATAACTCAAAAATAATTTATGGTCTGGTTCAGTATGATATGATGTTTTACTACAAACCGGATAGCTTTAATTTTAAATAAAAAAAATTAAATTTTTTTCTATAAACTAAATGGATCAAATGGATAAAGCATAAAAATACTTCTTCAAAAGGTCATAGATTTAAATTTTGGGACCTATAAATTTTTCCTCTTAAAAACTCATACCTTGAAATTCACTAAATTTCATAAATAATAGGTCCAAAAATTACAAATAAATAATCTAATTTTCTTTGAAAAATCAACTTCAATAAGGTGTATCCAATTTTTTTAAAATTCTTATTTTATAATGAATAGTTATTTATGTTATTTAATAAAATAATAAAAAAATAACTTAATTATCACACAAATAGTTTTAAATTTCTTTGTGATTTATGAATGATTTAAATATTACTATATTTATATTTTGATACGTATATTATTATATTATATATACAATATAATATTTGATGTGGATAATAAATAATATAAAAATTAGTGGTCATAAATTAATATTAAATAATGAGTAGTTTGAGAATAATTATATATTTATAATTACATTATTACTTTTCAACAAAATTATTTATGAATATATTTTATTAAATTTTTATAGCCAAATTACAAAAAATTAAAAACTAAACAAATTCGGTTGAATTGACTTGATCCGATCCAACTGGTATCCACTCGTTTAAGTCGGTTTAATATCCGGTCCCATATTAAAAGTATTGTTTCACATTACTCTTTTTACAATCCAAGTTGAGTTGGAGTGCTTCAATTGGTTTTTAACCAAGCCATTTTTGTCAGTGACAGTGACTGTAATTTTAACCTTTTAGATATTGTAAGACGTGGCGTGCGTCGCTTTCAACCGACGAAAACAGAACCTATCTAGCTGTCATTTAACACGTGTAAACATGTCTGAATCTGGGACCCATTGCTTACGTATATTCTAAACGTGGCATGTCTGAGTGTTTTTCATGTCTGGATTGTTATCCATGTCTGGAGTGTTATTTTTCTAAAAATATCTTCAATGCAACCGCTTACTGCGCTATCTTATTTCTCCCGTTTAAAAAAATTGAAAGTTAAAAATAAAAAATATTTTAAATATTATTATCTGTTTAATTTGTAAGTCTGATGTGTCAAAATAAAGATATATTATTTATTTTCAGAGGGTCTATGACTCAGCTTTTTATTTTTTTCTATTTATTTATTTATTTATTTTTTATGTTTCTTTATGCATTCTCTTTTATTTGCGCTTAAATTTTTTATTGCACTAAAATTAATTTCTTTTTCGTATATTAAAAAACCATTTTTAAAATATAATATCAATAAATACATATTCAGCCCCGTCACAATCCATAATTTCTATCATAAAAATACATCAACCACAATTCATAGTTACATTGGAGATACACAATGTATTCAATGTCATAAAATGTCATCTTATCTCATCTCATCTACAAATAGTTTATGCCATTCATTAAATAATTTTTACACTACTTTCTTTTTTTATTATTTATCTTGGATAATAATCTTATTTTGTATTGAAGACTTTCATTGTCTCCGATAATAATTATACTTTTTTTTAATTGAAGAGAATAATTTTGAATTTTCTATTATATTTCTATTTAATCTGTATTTTTAATTTTCATTAACAAAGCTATTATTATTGCCATCAATATTAGACTAATTCTTAATTTTTATTGCATTAAGTTTTATAGTAAAAAAGTCAAATATCGATTAGTTTCAGCATAATTTTGACTAGTTTAATTGTAATAAAATACTATAATCATTTAATAATTAATAATATAAAGGTTTATTAGAAAAAATAAGTAAAAATTATAATTTAACCATATTAATTATATTTCCTTAAGTTATGTGAGATTCAAATTAATTATGAGACTGAAGTTTATATCAAAATGAAATTTAAATCAAAATTAAAATTGAAAGCTTAATCAATTGAGAAACAATTAATAAGTAACACTTATCGAAATTTGGTGTATGCATTATGCATATCAAATTAATAAAATAAAAACATTTGGAATAAGCATGTTGGCTCGAAGAAAAAGACAAAATACTAATAAATGATAATAATTTTTTTAATTGACAAATGGCCATTGTTTTAGTATATGGATGAGTCCATATACTAGGTATAAATAAATATTTTTTTTCAAAATTAATACTAATAAACTAATGGTAGCATAGCATTCATATAATAAATTAATAACTCAGATAATATTAACAATAAAAAAATTTACATTTTGGGGAAGTGATTATGTTCTTTGACATTAACGATTTGACGTAAGCTTCTATTATAAGCAAGAAATATTATTATTAAACTAATTATTAACTTGATGTTTTCTTCAGATTTGTTATTAAGCTAATAATTAATGTTTGTTTTGTATGATGTAATAATTATGAATTTAATCTTTATCTTAGCATATGTTAGGTTTCTAAAAGTAATGTGTGTATATGTATAGTGTAATAAACTTTGAGACAGATGCAAAGTGCCTTCACCAATGTCCTTTGAAAAGATTTAGTATATTCCACTATTCTCTTAACAATTTAATTAGTGTTCTTATTATTCTCCTGATACCTTTTAAATATTAAAAAAAACATAGTTAGTTTGGTCCATGGCTCCATTTATGAACTAAACCAATGAAACTAAGAATTTTTTAAAAAATTGTTTCGACTTTATCTCTTTTTTTCAAGTGTATGGTTAGAAATACAATTGTTTCAATAAAATTTTTTAATTTCATTGGTTTGGTTCATAAGTGGGGTTATGGACTAGACTAGTTAAGTTTTTGTTTGCTTTTATTGAAATAAAATTATGGATCTCTCTCTAATTAAACCCTATTTTGATAATTGTTTTTCCTTTTATGATTTTTTCTCATGTGCAATAAAAAAAGTATAAACAAAGAATATGCCCAAATGGTCAAATGGACATGATCTTCTACCTTTAAAAAAGAAATAAAAATAGGGGAATACAATCTTAATTAGCTTTCCAAAATGCTAATCTTGATTGAAAAAAAAAAAAAGAAAAATTACATTATCTAAAAGGGAAATACTTAAAAGAAGATGCTTGTTCAATCCCACTAGTACCTAGCCAAAATAGAAACAATAAATAAAAGTGAGTGCATGACCAATTTGCCATCATAAAAAGGGTCATGGACACCCAATTGGATGGCCTTTTTGACATGCTCCAAGGGAGGGGACTGTTTCCCTTGAAGTAGAAACTACACTACTAGCAATTTTGGTCAGCTAAGCAAAAGTCTAAAAAGGAAGAAGAAGAAGAAGAAGAAGAGGTATCAAAGGGACAATTTTGACAAGTATAGGGTTGAGTTGCACAAAAGAAATCTAGTTGTCTAATGCTATGTATGGTCCAATTCTTCAAAATTATTGATTCTTTTCATTGCTTTTTCTTTCATATGAAGTGTTCCATTGCCCAAATTTCAAAAAAAATAAAAAAGTGTCTCCCATTGCAAAAGATTTTATTCTCAAGAAAAGGAAACTGTGCCCCTTTTGATGGTGAAGTTTGAAGACAAAGAACAACCACATATAAGGGATATTGCCTAGTCCAATGGTGAAACTCTTAGAAACTAAAATGGGGATGATGATAATTTTAGTGTTTGGACTTTTCAATTTCTTTTATTTGAGTGTCTGATCATTTTCATTTGAGTATCTAAACGTTTTAAAATAACCGATTGAGTGCTTATTGTTGATTTTGTTTATCGAATTGCTGACTTCAATATTGCAATCCTTTTCTCCTAAAAAAGTGCTCTAGTTCTAGTATAATCTATTTTTTCATATTTTTAATAGAAAAATCAACTCTCAAAAGAAAATAATTAAATTAAGCAATTAATTATGATTAAAGCCACACACTTATATTATAATTTAAAGATGGAGTAGATATAGATTATTAGAAATAAAGCTCAATCAACTCCATTTATTTTTTTTAAATAAAGCCTATATTTTTAATATTTCTTTATTTTCCTCATAAAATCTAATTTGAACCCGCTCCGTCGTATCACAATGCAGGATAAATATATATTTTATCTAGCGACTTAATTATGGATATCCAAAAATCTACTCGTACCTGATTCGTTAGCATCCTAATTTTACTATTTCAAATATCACCAATATAAAATTATTGTCTGTACTACTTGAAAAGAAAGAAAAAATTAATTTAATTTTCTCCTAAAACGTACATAATTGTGAAGAAGCAGAAGAAGGGTGAGGAAACTGTCGGTGCAATACATTTGTTGTTAGGATATCCATTCAGTTGAAATATGCACGTAAGGCTTTTTTCACACCATACATGTCACTATTGATGGCTGTCTAACATCTTGACAAACCCTATAGTGAAAATGAAATCTCAACCATACATATGATTCCTAATTAACTTTTTTTTTCTTTGAAAGGATTTCTAATTAACTTAATTGGTTTATTAATTTATTTAATCAAAATATGAACCTAGATTTTGTAATTAATAGTGATTTGTTATCTATTTATAACATATTAATTAATGTAGTTGAAACTATGAATCTATTAAGTAAGACATGAAATTAATTTTTGGATTATATTAGAATTCTAAACGGGTTAGAAAGTTTATTTTCAATTGAGACAAACAGAAATTAAAAATGACACATTAACTAAATCTTTAGATGTTCTTGTTTTTGTTTCATTCCCAAATATGTGCTGACTTCTCAGGATGGTGATTGTACTACCTACTCATATATATATATATATATATATATTTTTTTTTTTTTTTTTTTTTTGAAACTTGAATATTTTCTTTTTAACTTTAATCTAATGGAGGGAGCTCCGTCTGTTTTCAGAAAATAATTTATTTTTAAAAATATTTCAAATGACTTATTATTAAATTAGTGGTTGCAATATTTCTATTGTTTGGTTGCATTATTGAAATTAGTTATTGCAATATTAAAAATGAGTTAAAAATATTAAAATATTTAACTCATAATACCATAATAATAATATAATATAAATTGGGTATTTTAAAAATTTTATAATTAAATATGAGAATAATGCAAAAAGTGGTAAATTATGAAAGTCGTTGATCGATGGTGGTGGCCGGTGATGAACGGTGAGTGGTGGTAATGACTAACAATAATTAACAAATTAAAAAAATATAAATTTATA
This sequence comes from Jatropha curcas, assembly GCF_041381405.1. Lineage (NCBI taxonomy): Eukaryota > Viridiplantae > Streptophyta > Magnoliopsida > Malpighiales > Euphorbiaceae > Jatropha > Jatropha curcas. The sequence goes on from NC_143159.1 coordinate 9,284,261, forward strand.
AGATTATAATAACTTGCCAAAGTAAAAAAAATGTTTTATACTTTTGAAAAAGTTTCTTATTTTTTTTTTTTTTCTAAAGATGATTGAAGTTTTATATAGTGGAAAATTCAATTAGCTGTCGATTAAGTGTGCATGCACAGGACTGACTTAGCTGCCACATCAGCGAAAATTTGATGAAAGAGGGATGGAGTGCGACTGTAAAAATAAATTAATACAAGGTATCAATTTATACAATTAAAAATTGAATAAAATTGTAAAAAAAAATTGTCTTTTCTAAAAATATAAATAAAATTTATAGAAGAAGGATTGCACTTTGAGTAGTTTGGAACGTGAAATCAAATTTACATATATATTCTCTCCTATTTCCCTCCATTTAATATTTTGGTTTTTATGTATAAAGTTTTATGAACTATAAATTTTTTTTTATTTTTATCAGAAAAAAAGTAAAATAAAACAACATTTGCTATTAAATTTTTTATTAGTAAAGCATCTAGAGATCACCCGCTTGCAATGCCAAATTTTTTTTTAAATGGAAAAAAAAAAAGAAAGAAATATAAATATTCATATACACACATCTATTTTTAATATTTTTTTTTAAAAAAAAAATTCTTTGGATTCTCCCACTAATATCATAATGTGCTAGAACATATATATGTATAATTGGCAAAGGGCTTTTCTTTATTCTTAAATTACATGATTTATAAAACTAAATAAATAAATAAATCACAACCACTCTTTTGGAATCTATTATCCATACATAGAATATATATGACAAAAGAGAAACAGAAACAATCATTAGTTGCTCAATCACTTTCTTTATCATAACCCATGATAAGATTTGAGATTAAGTGTATTGGCTTTATTCTTCTTCTCTTCTTAACCTGGAATTTATGGCTACCGACACTTTTTTTTTTCCCCGAAATAAATAATTTATTTAGATGGAATTCATACCAAATTAATAAAATTAAAGACTTTTATTAAAACGAGATGTTTCTAGCTATATACTTAAAAAAAAATAAAATATTTTTTGAAAAATCTTTGTTTTTATTTGTTTGGTCCATAAATGGGGCGGTTTAGGTAAATTTTTTCTATAAAAAAATTATAGATACTAATTACATATTAGACGGACTTTTTATTTTTTTAAAAAAAAATTGATTTGTGAACAAATCTCTTTTATCTGCCAATTACTTAATAATTTATTTTTTTAATATGTACAAAAATTAAAAATTATTTTTTAATATTTTACTTTAAAAAACATAAATATACATATCCATTTACTAATCCAACTATGATTATTTTAAACATAAGTTAGTTGCAACATCAATGTGGCAATATTAGAATTTAGTTGCTACTTAAATTTATATTACTTGAAATGCTAATGCACGTTTTATTTATAAATATATATTAATAGATAGATCTAAATCTATGGAAGAAGAAATGTCAACTACAAATTAATCAATTATAATACGAAAGCTCAAGTGGGTGAACTTAAACTTGAAATTGAAAGTTATTTAATTGGTATTAAATAATTAAATGATTCAAATAATTTATAGTGTATCTAAAAATACATTTACTCCTTTTATAATAAGCACAATACGATATATTTATCGGAAAATATTTTTGACACAATTTATGTCCTTAAACAATTTTTTAGCAGTTTAGATATTATTGACGTCATACTAAGGATGTAATTGTAAATGAGTGCAGATTGTGCCATTTAGCAAAATTCTTTATTTATTTATTTTATACCAAATGCATATAATTTATGAGTTTAAAATATAAAGTCTTCTTTCAAATAAAGAAACCAAAGAGGCTTGTTTTTCCTTTTCAGTATAAAAACCCATTAGACTTGGCTAAATACAGCTTATGCAAAGTCTTTCTCTTTCCTTTTTTTTGGTGGTTAAAAAATTCCAAAAGCAAACCTTTCAAAAAGAAAATTATAGAAGCAATTACTAGAGAAAAGGAAAAAGCACAACAAATCAAAAAGTCTTGAATTCGAACCTGAGGAATGAAGTTCCTTTAAATACTCGGAAGGATGGCCTTTTGTAGACCTGAGCTAAGTCAAATCTGAATTAGTCGGACCAGTGAATTTTGAATATTGAAAAAAAATACAATAGAGTTTTAACATAAAATGCTTCCAATCTTTTTGTCTGTTAAAATTAAATTAATACCCTTACTAAACAAGTCTAAAGAGGTTCTTCATCATGTGTAGCCACTGGTCTGATTTGAATCAAAACCAAATTGAAAAAAGGCTTGGACTGTCAATCCAAAAATATTGATCTTGAATCAAATCAAAATTGATTAGAAAGCCAAGTTTTGGCCTATTCCATCAAATTCCACAAAAGTTTTTGGACTGAAACTGATAGTATCAGTGCTTTTGGTGATCTCATTTTTTTTTAAAAAAAAAAACTAACTTATGAGCCTAACAATCAAAAGGGTCGTTTGCGTCTTTTCTTATTTTTCTCCATTTAAATTAAAAAGAGGTCGAATTGAAATCGAAATCAGAATCGACTTGAATCATAGATAAGAAAGGAAATTAATCCAAAACCAATTAAATTGGAATCAAAACCACAATTTTAAATATTCAAGTAAGTCCTGATTCCATTTTCCTTTCCCAAATCACTGATTCAATGAACCAACCATTCTTATCCTCAATGTTGAATCTTTACATTCAACAATCTCTTAAGAGTTAAAATCTCATCATATTGATTGTAGTACAATTGCATTAAAATTTCATTAATAAGAATAATTCATCACTCAGTAACAAAATATCCCCTCTGTCAAGAACTATAATTCATTTAAAGTTTTTGCACGGGATTGAAACAATTAATTCTCCTAAATTATAATAAAGCAAATAGTAATCTGATCAAATTATCTTTTATCTCAAAATTAAATTTTATTTATAAAAGTAGTTATTGTATCAAATGTAACATTGGAAAAACATCATTTAACATATAGATTAATCAAAGTAAAATATCCAAATAGTTAAATGTAAAATGTTTATCTTTAAAATCTCATATTTAAATCAGATAAAATATTAGAAATTATGAAATTTGAGAGAATCATCCTAATTATAGAACCCATTTCAATTCTTAAAAAAAAAAGAAAAAGAAGAAGAACAAGAAGAAAGCATACATATTAATATATGCTTGCACAGAAAAAAACATAATCAATCAAGCTAACCAAAATTATATATAGATTATTACTTTTTTTTTTCCTTTGTAAAATAATTAAAAAAAAAAAAGACAACATTTTCTATGTAGAAAGCTAAAAGCAAAGGTGCATTCCTTGTATGCATAACCTTAACATCCTTGAGTATTAAGTAATAACTACCAATTACATTAACCTAAACCTTGAACCCACATTAACATATTATATATAAAATAAAAATACCCATGCGCACCAATACAATACTTTACTTCCATGCCAAGCTATACACATAACACTTATATAGAAATAAAGAATAGAACCCAAAAAAAAAAAAAAAAAATGAAAGGAAAGAGCTTTTTGTTGTTTATTATTTTGTTATTTTTAGGAATAGCGATGTAATACATTTTGTTGCAATTACTTTTTGTCAATAAAGTGAGTGAATTAGGTATTCAGAACAAGCATTCAATTTGCTTTCCTCTTCTGTTACAAAGGCATTAAAACGTATACAGATACAAAAACAAAGAAACGTTTCCCACAACATAAGGCTATTTTGGTCGCATATGAAATCATTAGAGCAAGAAATTAAATAATTTCCATTTATTGCAATACAATAGAAATTTAAATGAAAAATAATTAAATGAAAAAAGTGATTGCCAAGATTGACATTCAAGTAATTAAAAATGATCACTCTAAATTTTGAATTCTTAACCCGTTAATTTTTAAATCAAATTCGCTCAGAATTTGAGATTTCTTGTATGAATAATGTGAGAAGACTAATTAGACCATATGTAATTAATAGATAGAACTCTTTTAAAATTTGTTTAAAGATGATTTTTAGAAATTTTGCATCTTTCGTTTTGCACTCAAACCTGAGATTTCACTTCTCAATTTTCATATAAAGAATATAAAGAATGTGAGAGAATTACTACATCTCATTAATAAATAAATCTCTTTTTTTTTAAGTTCTAAATAAATCTCTTTTAAAACTAAGAATTTATAAATTTGTATTTTTGTTGTATAAAATTTTAGTAAATTAAAGATTTTTTGTATCTATTTTACCATTACTTTTAAAAAGTAAACTAAATATATATCAAATATATTTTTTTATATCTATTTCGTGCCAGAAAACACCATTTTCACGAGCCACACGTGGCACTTTCGTTCTGATATAATATAACTCGTCTTTGAAAAGTGAAAACAAACACATTCTCTTTTCACTCTTAAAAAAAAACTATTATCTCTCCTTTGACTGCTCACAATACAGTTGACCGGCAACGCAAATTACAAAAATACCCATCAATCACCACCACAATACCACTAGCGATGGAGTACCACCCTCTAGTCCCACCACCGGCAGCTCTGTTTTCACCATTGTAAAATTGAAATTCTGGGTCCCCATCAAACATCATTTCCATTTCTTTATTTAATCCAGGTAGAGTATTTATACCGTATGTGCATATACATACAGTGAGGTAACTCCTCAGTCCTGATCTCTTCTCTTGTCCCCGTCTCTATCTCGTCTCCTTCTGTGTTGAACTGCATTTTGTTAGATTCTTCTCTTTCTCTTTTATTTTTTCAAATTAAAAATAAATAAGAAGACTTTCTCTTTCTCTCTTTAAAAATTTACTTTTTGTCTCTGTAATTTTATATTCCAAGAAATGAACAAAATGGTGTCACAGATCAAGACCAATGACCTTAACACAGAGAACCCGTCTAGTGGAAAGCTGGGTCTTTGAAGAAAGGAATCATTCACCAACAAACGCTAACAAAGACACTGTTGTTATTATTATAATTATTGTTATTGTTCTTTTTTTTAATAAAATACTTTTGTCCAATTTCTCATTTTCTCTTATTATTTTATCGTTTATTGGCATTTCTAAAATTCTTTTTCTATTTCTTTATCTCTCCTCTCTTTCTTTCTCTCTCTGTCATTAATACTATAATGGGATGTGAGGTTGTTTGGTGTTTCTTGTAACGGGAGCCTACAAGAGTGGGCTAAAGCTGTGAAAGAGAGCGAGTGAGGGAGAGAGTTAAAGAGAGCTTTGTGCTTAGTGGGTTTTGAGTGATGAATGAAGAAAAGGGGTTGATACAGTGAAGGTACTGAGTTGAGTTTCAAAGCTTTCTATTTTTGGCTTCATGGAAACGAAAGGGAGACTCATTGCAGGTTCTCACAACAGAAACGAGTTTGTTCTCATCAATGCTGATGAGATTTCAAGAGTAAGTGCTCTTCAGATATCTGCTGTTGTTAAACTTTGAAGAGTTTTAGCTTCAGAAATCAGAAATGTGTTGGTTTTGAGTCTTTTAAAGTATTTCTTTAACCCATTCCTACGGTTTGAAGATATCCATTGGCCCATTTTGAAGTTATTTACGCGGTAACAATTGATTTTGTATGAAGCTCAATGTTACAAGTTGGTTTCAAAGCTATAACTATTGTTTTGTGATGGTTCCCCCTGTCCTTTTAATCCAATGCCTCATTCGATACCTTTTAAGTTTACTGTTGACGAAAAATTAGTAGTTTAAACCATTGTATTTATGCAAAATATGCATTTTCTTTTGTTTATCCATGTGCTAATGTATGTTTCTCAAAATTTTTCATCATCAATTAGTTACTGTTTTTTCTTCCTCTTTAGTTTCTAGATTTCAGAGCCAGTCAATACAACTTGGTTCTGCATGAATAATCTGATTACAAATCCTTGAGTGAAATGAATCGTTAAAATTCACTTTTGTAACTTTTGGTTTGATGCTCTACAATCTTATTGAGTTTATGTTGACACGGTGTTTTCCAATTGCAGGTGACTTCTGTTGAAGAACTGAGTGGGCAAATTTGCCAGATCTGTGGGGATGAGATAGAGTTTACAAGAGATGGGGAGCCTTTTGTTGCTTGTAATGAATGTGCATTCCCTGTTTGTAGACATTGCTACGAGTATGAAAGAAGAGAGGGAAACCAAGCCTGTCCTCAATGCAAAACCAGATATAAGCGAATTAAAGGTTAGTCTCTCGCTTGTTTGTTCTGTTGTTCATTTTGTTTCTTGCCACCCGTCATAGCAGTTTAGTGATTACTAAAAACCTGAGCTATTGCAGGGAGCCCTAGAGTTGAAGGGGATGAAGAAGAGGAAGATATAGATGATTTGGAGAATGAGTTTGATATTTCTGCTCATGACAGAAGAGACCCTCAACATATTGCTGAGGCTATGCTCTCTGCTCACCTTAATATCGGCAGGAGTACACATGCAAATGTTTCAGAGTTTGGAACACCATCTGAGTCGGATTCTGTTTCTGCAGCTCCTGGGATTCCTCTCCTCACTTATCGTGAAGAGGTGAATTGTGTTTTTATGGAAGTTTTCTTCTTTTTTTGGGTCTTCAATGTAATTATTATTTATAACTCATATTTTAATTTGTCGTTGGTACTCTATTCTTGGAATATAATCACAATTTATAGCTAGCTATTCATTTGGTGTTATTGTGACTCTTTTGGTGTAGGATGTTGGTATTTCCTCTGATAAGCATGCCCTTATTATACCACCATTTTGTGGGAAACGGATTCACCCATTGCCATTTCCTGATTCACCAATGTCTTGTAAGTCTAATATTTCTGAAATTCATTTGATTCTGATTGCTTTTTAGATTTGTTATTCCCTTGCTTAGTTTTGCTTACTTTGTGTGATGCTGCAGTACCACCAAGGGCAATGGATCCTAAGAAAGACTTGGCAGTGTATGGGTATGGAACCATTGCATGGAAGGAGAGAATGGAGGAGTGGAAGAAAAAGCAGAATGAAAAACTTCAGGTGGTTAAGCATCAAGGTGGAAAGGATGGTGGAGATGAATTGGATGATCCTGATTTGCCAATGTAAGTCATTTTCTCAGCTTTCTCATTGAATTGGCTGAATTGTATCTAATTTATTGCAATTAAGTAACTTAATATCTTTTTCAGATAGCTTGAACTCCATGCATGTAAATGTGTTGTATTGGCACAATGCTATAAGTACCAGGTTTCACCATGGATGTGGGGCTGCAAATGAAACCTATCAGAATGTAAAAACATTTGGATATGACTGCAGGCTTTTCACAACTATGCCTTAGCAATAAAGCTGTAATGTAACTGCAATGAAACTGACAAAATGAAGATATTTAGTATCTCATAATAGTACGCACTATGCAGGCATACTGCATACTTGTGTGCGTTTGTTAAGCAAGACATTTTAGGCACCAAAAGAGTGCAATTAGGCATGTCTTTGGTATATGTGCCCAGAATTTATTAGATTAAATTCTTGCACATTGCAAAAGTTTGCCTATCATAAGTGGCAGGATTCTAGACATTACCTAATTCTTGACGTAAGAGTGGACTTAATTGTAAATAAAGCACAATAGAAACCAAAAATTCATATAGTTGATCCCAACTTGTTTGTGATTACGGGTTGGTTTTTGTTTTAAGTGGCAGTATTCTGCAATTTCATTGCTTAAACTGGTCTAGGAAGCAAAGATCCAATTTTTTTACTGTGTTTTTTTTGTTTGAATTGATTCTGCTAATAGTCCATTTTATAGCAATTAATTTATTTATATGCTTTGGTAGGATGGATGAAGGGAGGCAGCCTCTATCAAGGAAGTTACCGATCTCATCCAGCAAGATAAATCCTTATAGAATGATAGTTATTCTCCGGCTTGCAATTCTTGGCCTCTTCTTTCACTACAGAATTCTCCACCCTGTCAATGATGCTTATGGATTGTGGCTAACGTCGATAATTTGTGAAATATGGTTTGCCATATCTTGGATATTTGATCAGTTCCCTAAATGGTACCCCATTAAGCGTGAAACATATCTTGATCGATTATCATTGAGGTAGACATTCTTTTCTCTCTGATGGTAGCATGCGTTGGCAATTTCACATTTTAATGTTTAAGATTTGTTAACAGGTATGAGAAAGAGGGGAAACCATCTGAGTTGGCTGCTATAGACATATTTGTTAGTACTGTTGATCCTTTGAAAGAACCTCCACTCATTACTGCAAACACAGTTTTGTCCATTCTTTCTGTAGATTATCCAGTAGACAAAGTTGCGTGCTATGTCTCAGATGATGGTGCTGCCATGCTTACCTTTGAAGCACTCTCAGAAACATCCGAATTTGCAAGAAAGTGGGTCCCTTTCTGCAAGAAGTTCAAAATTGAACCCAGGGCCCCAGAATGGTACTTTGCCCAGAAGGTTGACTATTTGAAAGATAAAGTAGATCCAACATTCATTAGGGAACGCCGTGCCATGAAGGTTTTTGGATTTTCCCTTTAGAGTTTGTACAAATGTTAAATTACTCTCCTGGATATAAACATCTTTGGTTGTCTCCAAATAATGATTTTTTTTTTCTTTTCATTGGTTCCATGTGTTGGTGCAGAGAGAATATGAAGAGTTTAAAGTTCGAATAAATGGATTGGTTGCCATGGCACAGAAGGTTCCTGAGGATGGTTGGACAATGCAGGATGGGACTCCTTGGCCTGGGAATAATGTCAGGGATCATCCTGGAATGATTCAGGTAAAGAAGTTATTTGAATGTATTCGTTAGTATCATGCGTGTTCCATGTTATGCATCTGGCTCAACCTTATACTAAGATGATGAAAATTTTAGTGATCTAAAACTCATTATCTCTCTTCAGGTTTTCTTGGGTCGTAACGGTGTTCATGATCTTGAAGGAAATGAATTGCCTCGTCTAGTTTATGTGTCTCGTGAGAAGAGACCAGGATTTGATCACCACAAAAAGGCCGGGGCAATGAATGCTTTGGTAGAGCTTCCTCCCTCTCTAACTTATTCGGCCAGTTTATCAATGTTTTCCCATATCTAACTGTTTTGTTTTGGCTGGTTAATGAAGGTGAGGGTATCTGCAATCATAACAAATGCTCCATACCTTCTGAATGTTGATTGTGATCACTATATAAACAACAGTAAGGCACTTCGTGAAGCCATGTGCTTTATGATGGATCCAACATCTGGAAAGAAAGTATGTTATGTACAATTTCCTCAAAGATTTGATGGGATTGACCGTCATGATAGATACTCCAATCGGAATGTTGTATTCTTTGATGTATGTAACTATCTCAATACTGCTGTATGGTAAACACAAATATACCTGTTTTATTGTCTTGAGGAGACTGATTTTTTTTATAATTGCAGATCAACATGAAAGGATTGGATGGGATCCAAGGTCCTATATATGTTGGTACTGGATGTGTCTTCAGGAGGCAGGCACTTTATGGATATGATGCGCCCATCAAGAAGAAGCCACCAGGGAAGACGTGTAATTGCTGGCCAAGATGGTGTTGTTGCTGCTGTTGCAAATCTAGAAAGAAGAAGAATAAGAAAGCAAAATCAAATGAGAAAAAGATGAAGAACAAGGAGGCTAACAAGCAGATATATGCATTAGAAAATATCGAGGAGGGTATTGAAGGTGAGGGTATAAAGCTTGCTGATGAAGTTGACACCTCTATATAACAAATGAGCTTTCCTTCACACTTTGGCACCTCTTAATTCGATCTTAAATTTTCTCGACTGAATTAACTACATTTAGCAATTTTACTTGGTGCTCTTTTTTTTCTCTATGGTTTTACTGATCTTTAGTTGTATGTTTATATAGTAATTGCATTTTCAATGCAGGAATAGATAATGACAAATCAGAGTTAATGTCCCAAGTAAAATTTGAGAAAAAATTTGGACAGTCACCAGTTTTTATAGCATCAACTCTCATGGAAGAAGGCGGTATTCCAAAAGAAGCAACTTCTGCATCTCTTTTGAAAGAGGCTATTCATGTCATTAGCTGTGGATATGAAGACAAAACTGAATGGGGAAAAGAGGTACATATATGCCATAAGTCAATATTCCAAACTCAATGTTCTGTTTCCCAAGGCTTTCTTTAAAGCTCTTGTATAAATTTTAATTATATTCTAGGTCGGGTGGATCTATGGTTCTGTCACTGAGGATATATTGACAGGCTTCAAGATGCATTGCCATGGTTGGCGATCTGTATATTGCATACCAGACAGACCTGCATTTAAGGGATCAGCTCCAATAAACCTTTCAGATCGTCTACACCAGGTTCTCCGATGGGCACTAGGTTCTGTCGAGATTTTGTTGAGTAGGCATTGTCCAATATGGTATGGATATGGGAATGGATTGAAACCGCTGGAGCGCTTTTCATACATAAACTCAGTTGTGTACCCATTGACATCAATTCCCTTGCTTGTCTACTGTACATTGCCAGCTGTTTGCCTTGTTACGGGGAAATTCATTGTCCCTGAGGTATTCCCTTTTGTCACCAACCTAATGTCTTTTTATTTCTAAAATTTAAGCTTAGTTTCAGTAATTTGCAAGATTTCCTCACGAATATTGTCTACATGTGAATGCAGATAAGTAACTATGCAGGTCTCATTTTCATAGCCCTCTTCATTTCCATAGCTGCAACTGGCATACTTGAAATGCAATGGGGAGGTGTTGGCATACATGACTGGTGGAGAAATGAGCAGTTTTGGGTGATTGGTGGAACCTCATCCCATCTATTTGCTCTTTTTCAAGGTCTGCTTAAGGTCTTGGCAGGTGTTAATACTAATTTTACAGTTACTTCTAAAGCAGCAGATGACGGGGAATTTTCCGAGCTCTACGTGTTTAAATGGACATCCCTGTTGATCCCTCCCATGACCTTGCTTATCATAAACATAATCGGCATCATGGTCGGAGTTGGAGATGCCATTGGTAACGGTTATGATTCATGGGGTCCACTCTTTGGTAGGTTATTCTTTGCTGTCTGGGTCATTGCCCATCTTTATCCATTCCTCAAAGGACTGATGGCGAAACAAGACCGGGTTCCCACCATTGTTGTTGTCTGGGCGATACTTCTAGCTTCAATATTCTCACTTTTGTGGGTTCGGGTCAACCCATTTTTGTCGAAAGATGGTATTGTGTTAGAAATTTGTGGGCTAAATTGTGACTAAGGTACATGATATAGAAGGTTAGATTTTGAGTTTAAATGTAGAAAGTCATTTTAGGCATGCATAAGAAAGCTATATTTTTCATGATAGTTGAAAGGCATCCTTTAAAACAGTTTGGTTCTTCTTCAATAAGCTCTCGAGGAAAATTAGGGTGGGGGGTGGTGTAGATATAAGGGCATAGACATATAGTCACCTGTTTTGCCTATTTGATATTCATTCTTTTGATACATGTGGATTTTCTGGTTGCTATTAGTTCTGTCTGTAATTTCAGAGAACAAGCTTTCACATAAATTATATACCATAATCCCCTTCTCAAGGAAGAACAAATACAAAATTGCTTCTTTTCTTGGAACTATCCCTCCTCAGAAATGGATTGAGTTTTATATTTGTCCGAATTTATGTTCTGCGATTGCCACGTGCATGAACAATTGCTTCTAGAAATAAATCTCAAGGAGAATCATAACTTCAAAAACTTTCAACTCTCCAAGTGCAACCAGAAATATCACATACACTAGTTGCTTAAACTTAGACAAATCAAATGCTATATGGGTAAATAAAACGTTTAACTTCAGTGTCCTATGGTTTCGTTCACATTAGTTTCTGAGCAACTAGAAACTATATATGTTGATCAACTTGTTCCATACCTTTCTTTACAAATAATGCATGAGATATGCTGATATTAAGACAAAAAGAAACACAAATAAAAGAGTAAATAAAATATCCAATGAGCAAGAACAATAATTTCTATTTCTTGCTAATATCCTCCAGAGGACGCCTCTTTATCAAGGTCTTAGGGGCTGTCAGACTACCAACTTGGACCTTCTTCATGCTCAGTGCATTCTCGTTAATAGCACATGAGTCAAAAACCTTTTGGGGTGTTCCTTGAATAAAGCCAGTCAAGTTCCTCAATGGACTTGCCTTTTTAGCTGATTGAAACATGCCTTGGCAGCTTTTACCATCTCCAGCAGTGAAGTCTGACAGAAAATTCATAACATGTTAAGGAACAAGTGCAAACTGCAAACAAAAGAAAATAAAATGTTTTGGTAACGAGTTTTTACCTTGACCAACCCCAGAAGATAGCACTGCAGATTGATGATCCACTTTCGTTTCACCTATTTCTGGGACATCCTTTACCAACTTCATTTCTTCCTCACTTTCACCAATAAGATTAGCAATCAGATCTTCTTTTAAATTGCTTGGATCGCAATCCAGTGTTTGCTCAAATAAAACAGTATCATGAAAAGCATTTTCCTTGACCTCTACAGGTTCATTTTCTTGTAAATCTTTGTCCTGTTCAAAATTGTTCTCTGCAAGGTTACTGACTTCCATTAGATACTCAGGTTCAGTTTGTTTATCTTCAATGACTTGTGTAGCAGAGGATTCAATAAAAATTGCATTTCCAGGCAACACTCCAGCATCCTTACTTATCAAATTGATTTGTGGTGCCTGCTCACTTTGCTTTTCCTCATATTCAAAGGCTTCATTTTCTGATATTTAAAGAGATGAAAAATTGTTAGGGACTGCAAAACCAAGCTTCAATAACATCAAAGGATCTATACTGGACTCCTTTACTTCAGGCATTATGTACCTACCATTTAAGGGAGAACCACTAGAAGCAGATATAATCTTGCAGTCAGCCACTGCCTCATTTTTGGTAGGAATAGCGTTTAGGTCTTCAAAGTTGGGAAATAGTTTTCTTAGAGTTAAACAATCATGAACATCCATTAAATCTGCTCCACTAGCTTGACAGTCGTTAAGTTGCTCTTTAGCATCCTCCTGGTGATTTCTTGCATTGTTATCTAGGCTTCGACCATCTGTAGAATCATTTAGATTCTCAAAAGCTATCAGAGCTCCATCATTTTCTCCTGCTATAATTTCTTGATCCTTCAACATTTGATCCTCGAGCTCTTCTGCAATGCACACTTAAAATGTTTATCTACAAGAAAAGTTATTCACATATGCCAATTAAGAACTATGGTAGAGTGAAGCTAAGTTAATTTTATCATATTTTCTGTGATTCTATCTATCAAATTGAAAGCAGGTATTACAAATAATTTCTATGTGAATATTTTCTTGTGCCTAAATCCAAGAACAAAAAAAGATAACACGAACTTCAGATAAAAAGGGTTGTACCTTGACAAACCCCAGAAGATTGGTCCAGTGCCGTTTGACATGTTTTTGGCAAAACATCTGTCAACTCTGTTGCTTCTCCCTCATTTTCAACAATGAAATTGGCATTTGACTCGGTCTTGTCCGATCTATTTTCTTGAAACCCAGAAAAGATAAAATCTTGCATGTCATCAAAAACGTTAGACACACTAGCCTGAATCTGCGGCTCTTTAGCTTTGTCAAAATTAGCCTCATCTGAATTTGGAAGGTAATGGCCTTCTATTTGATCTTCACATTCACCATGTTGGTCTTCAGCAACTTGTTTAGCAGGTGAATCGATAATCATTATTTTTTCTGGTGACTCTCTAGCTTCCTCACTTGTCAAATTGACTTGTGATGCCTGTTCTCTTGGTTCTTCAATATCATATTCTTCTCCCATCCCGAAAAACAAATTCAGCTCCAGGGCTTCATTTTCTGGCAGTTTGGATAGCAAAATTGTTAAAAATTGCATAACCAAGTCGTAATAGCATTAATCTTTTATTGACCTTTAATTAAAGCATTAAGTACCTACCCTTATAAGAAGAAGCTCTAACTGCAGAAATAGTCTTGGAATCAACAACAGGCTCATTTTTGAATGGAGAAATTGCATCAGGGCTTTCAAAGTTGGCAGCTTTCTTAGAATCAGTAACAGATGGAAGCTCATCTTCAAGCTCGTTCAAACAATGCGCTTCCCCACCCTCTGCAGAGTGGATCATATTTTTATTATCACGTAAGAGTTTGTTTAGAATTACAGAATCATGATCATCCGTTAAAGCTGTTTCAATATCTTGATGCACATTAAGTTGATCTTTCACAGCCTCCTGATGATTTCTCACTTTATTTCCTAGGCTTGAACCATCTGCAGGATATTTTAGATCTTCACAAGCTATCTGAGTTCCACTTTTCTCTGTTAATAAAATTTCTTTATGCTCTTGATCCTCAAACTCTAATCAATTTTACACATAAAAAGGATATCTCAAGTTAACAAAGTAAGAAAAATATTAGCCTGCTGTAAAGCCAACTCAGAATTCTGGTAGTTAAGCTAAGTTTATATCAAGTTTCTAGTCTATCAAATTCAAACCAAATTTTGTAGAAAAAGCTCCGCCAATATACTACTTTGAAGAGACAATAAGGTGTTGGGATCAATTACCATGAAATGCTTGAGAATTCTTCTGTGTAAAAGAAGTACCTGATACAAATTCAGGTTTACCACAAAAGTTATCAGCAAATAATAGAATTTCTGCGGGTCTGCTGCCTTCCCACTTGCTGCAACTTGATAGTATGGACCCCACTGTTTCATGTGATGTGTCATCTGAAAAAACTGATAAAGCAGTTTCTCCAACTGTTCCTACCTCTTCTAGTTCGTCAAACTCTCCAGGGGTTGCCGGGCAAACTTTTCTGCCTTCTGCATATGCACCATTATCACTGATGCCTTGATGCACATTAAGTTGTTCCTTAGCGACGTCCTGATGATCTCCTACACTGTTTCTTGGGCTCAAACTATCTATAGGATCATGCAGATCCTCACAAGCCATCTGATTCCTGCCATTTTCTCCATTTATAGTTCCACCATCCTCCATCACTTGATCCTTGACCTCTTCTGCATTTCCCACAAAAAAAAGTTCATATCCAAATTAAGAAACCGAGGATATTGTAAACATATACTGTAATACTATTCAATAATTCACGTAGTGAGAAGCTAAGCTGATATCAAAATACTTTCTTTATCATATTCAAACCAATCTTCTTAGATATAAATCTCTTCAAAATAACACGTTCTTGCAACACTACAGTAGGAGGTATCACTTACCATAAGATCCATTTGTATTCTGCTGTGTAATAAAACCACCTGAAGCAATTTCAGTTTTCCCACAATAGGAATCATGTGATGCATCATCCGAAAAAACTGACAAAGCAGCCTCTCTAACTTGCACATCTTCTTGTTTATCAATATCTCCACAGGTTGCTGTGCAAACTTCTTTATCTTCAGAATATGCACCATTTTCGCTGATGCTTTGAAAACCAGAAGAGGAAATATTGTTATCAGGAGAACGTTTTGCAATGCACTTGTCTAAATCATCATTTTTCTTATCATTAACTTTAGGAGCATCTTCACAAATCCCTTCACGTGCAGCAGAGAGAGAATTATCAACCCTCTTATCCCCATGATTCTGAAGATAAACAAAATGTTGCTTGGCAGAACATACTTCATTAAACCTATCCCCAAATATGGGTTCATCTGTAACAGAGCGGAAAACCTCAACAAAATTCATTTCAGCAACTTTCCCAGCTTTCTCAATATTGGTAATATCTTCTACTGGCACATTACGCTCAAAATCCTTGGCTCCTAAGTTTTCCCCTTCAGATTTTTCAACTACACCTTGTTCTGCATGCATTATCTGATCGGAATCCTTGCTTCCTGAATTGTCATCCAAGGTATACTCATCAGATTCTGCAAATCTCCCTTGTTGTTCTCCATTCCCTTGAATCAAATTGGACTCCCGCTTAGTGAACATGGCAGATTCAGATTGAATCTTGAAGGACGTAACTTCTGCCCATCCAAGAGATATAATTATTAGTTAGGGGAATTCATGCCATTTTGCATCAAATGACTCAAAGGAAGGAGAAAAAGAATAGGTAAAATTTGTATACTTGTCAAAACTGTCCAACAGAATCTGCTGTTAAGAAACAAGGAGTTTTATAACAAATAATATGGATGTGCATCACTGCATTCCAACAGAAATACAGTCATTCTATTCCCAGATTATTTTCCTTACGATGCCCTTGCGGCTTAAAGTTGTTGTCTAGCAACCTGTTGGATAGTTATTCAAAGTATTTTTCCCTTCAGTCTGTCTCAATCCTAATGTAGTTACCAAATAGGTTGTCTACTAAATTCACATAGGGAAAGAATAAATTAACTTGCTTCAATTAATAAAAAAAAAAAAAAAAAAGAGACTAAGATCAATACTAATTACTTTTAGACAGTTTCAGGTAAAAAAGAAATTCGCATTCTAGGATCATCATAAATTAAATGTTTCAGAGAGAAAAGGCAAAGATGATAACCACGGTATGAGAAAAAAGTATTCTCAAATTCCTTCTCAGCATCACTGTTGATGTCCTTAACTTCAAAAATGTCATCTTTTCTTCCAAAATTTACCCTTGTATGTGCAGCTTTGACATCCGCGTTCAAATCTATAAAATCACCTGTGCCAGACTCCATGACGTATTTCTCTCTGAGACTGTCAACATAAACTGCCTTGCCTTCAAATTGACTTTCCGTGTCCACGGCCCCACTATATGTCTTATCAATGCTCCTAAAATTAGTAGATGCAAGCTCATCCAAAGCAACCAGACTAGAATCTTTAATATTCAATAACTCATCTCCAAAGTTTGAAACCGTTTTACCGGGTACTGCTGTGCTATTTGATTGCATACCACCCGCAACCTCATCTATTGCCGCCTGTATGCTCATTGTCACCGTGCGTGTTTCTTCATCAGCTACTTCATCATTTTCACATAGACCATCACATGATTCTGGAACCCTCTTATCTTCCAAGTGCTCAACAATGAAATACTCAGAAGTTATAACCTTTAAATCTCTCTTTTCACATGACTTTTCTTTCTCCTCCCTCCTGTCAATCCTTTTGATGCTGACGGAAGACTTTGCAATCAATTCAACATTCTTTCCAGAAGATATTTCATTTTCTTGACAAGTAGTTTGAGACAAAATTTCATCAACACTGCCATTCACCTTTCTAACCACTTCCTCACTACCATCATGGTCTGAAAGCTTAGTTACCCAAGAACACTCTGCATTTCCCTCTCTTACAACCTCTTCACGCTGATCTGCATTCAACTGTCCTTCCACAACTTTACCACTTCTGTTTACAACCTCTTTGATAGAATTAATACTCCACTTCCCCTCTACAGCTGATTCTTTCTCAGAAGGCTGTTCTTGAATAATTGGTTCGGAGGATGCTTCCATTGAAAATGGTTGACCACCATTACTGTCAAAATTAACTTCTTTTCTCCCAGCCATGCAATCTACAAAACCTTGTTGACAGAAGACATCATCATTATAGTTCTTTGTTATTGCAGTATTGCTCTCTTTTCTATCTTGCACTTCTTCTAGATTAAATTGAGGTGAATGATCTACTAGTGCTTCTTCCAAAACATTCTTTTCAACTTCACAATTTGAATTAGCCATTCCTGTATTCTCATCTGCAATATCTACAAAGTTGTAACATATGAATTCGAGTAAGCAGGAGAGAAAGAAAAAAAAAAAAATTCTATAGCATGGTTATAAGTGATTAAGAATGTTGTCAAGAAAAGTAAAAAACTTGTGGTAATGTTGTTTTCCGTTCTCCAAAAGAAAAAAAATTTTGCATGAGAACTAACCCAATGACAATTAGAACGAAAGCCCATCAAGTTATAGTATGAAGTCTTACAGAAGGCAAATCTTAGATTCTCTTGCCCGCAGACATTGTTCAATAATCCTTTTGAAAATCTTAGAAATTTTTTTATGTCCAATTAAACATTATTAGAGAACCACCAAAAGAGTATCCAATTCTTGAAAAGTAGTAAGTACGGAACAAACCTTGTTGACGTTCACAGTTATCTTTTGAAGTTGTGCATCCAATATGAAGGGCTGCAACAAATGTAACAACAAGCATTTTAAAATAATGGTCCATTACAAGACAAAGGAAAAAGCACATTAAACGATTCAAATAACATATAAGAGTTGATGGATTCTTACATTTTAAATCAACACTGGTAGTAGAAAAATTTTGATATTCGTTGGTATCCTCCACTTCTGGTGTAAACAGATATGTAGCTTTCCCACATTGATGTTCATTTGCGAAACTCGTTCTTGGTAGCTCAGCAGCATCACTGGCATTTCCCTCTTCATCAACAAATTGGATAACACTGTTCTCAGAAGTAAACAAGCTTGCTTTCCCAGTACAAGGTACCGCTTCATACTGAAGTTTATCTGTTGTATCATCGTGTTCAGTCTTTTTGAGAGTATCGACTCCATCTCCTTGACCATGTATTTTTCCAACTGCCGTAGAAGAAACATCACCATCACTTTCCAGGAATACATCTTTTGTGCTCTTTGTAACAATATCTGTTCTGACTGCTGGTAATGAACTCCCGTTATCATGAACTATTTTCTGCTCAATTTCTTCCGTTGTATTATCCTGTTCAGTTCTATTTAGGTCATGCACTCCATCTCCCTGAATAGAGACGCAATCAACTTCAGTTGAGTGATTAATGATACCGTTAGTTCCATCGTGCCCATTCTTGCCCTTTATTATTTCCTCTATTGCTGACTCTTTCTCCGATTCTAAGGAATTGAAGCTTTCACCTATAGATTAAGAACATAGTTAGTAAACACTAAAGACATTCAAAATCATCCTTTCATAGAAATTCTGTTACCTGCAAAAGCTGGTGGATTTGCACTTAAGAAACCATCAAATAGCAAAACTACATCACAAGTTTTTTCTTGAACTCTGGCAAATTTAATTTCAGCTGAATTATTACCAACTAAATTTGCACTGCTATCAAACGTTCGAGATGATTGATCATCTGCACCACCATCGATACAATCATTTGAGATCGATTTTCCTCTGTCATCCTTCAAATCAATGTTCTTCTCATAAACAACCAAATTATTATTAGCAACTGTTGATGTTTCTTCTGTAGAAGCACTTGCCAACTTGATTGGAATTGCAAACAAAGTTTGCTCAGAATCTGTTACAATACCTATCTGTTCCCCAGTGTCAGATTGCAGAGCAATATTACTTTTTCCAGTGGATTTGCTTTTGGCTTCCCCTTTCTTCCCCAAGCTTTTGACATCTGTCATAACCGATCCAGAATCTTCACTTTGTGAAGTTTTACTAAATGTAGTTTCTTTTATTACAATTGGCATATTTAATGAGGATTTTTGCTTCTTCTCAACAGATTCAGAAGCAAATCGTGTAGAGAGTCTAGGAGGTTGTCCAACTAAGGGTTTATCCAAAACCATGGACGTTTCCGTCTCGTGAATAGCTTCATGTTCAAATTTTCTTTTCCGCCGCCCAAGTCTAGCAGCAACTTCATTCATTTTATCAGTGATTGCTACTGAACTGCGTCTAGTAGACCTCCTTCGAACTTCATTAGTCAAAGAGGCTTCTCTTCCTGAAACTTCTTTGTTTAGTTGCTTCACTTTGCCAGCAAGAACAACTTTTCCTGTCCTCTCTTCAACAGTGACAGAAGAAGAGTTCAACACTGCAGTTTTGCGCCTCGACCTCCGTAGGCCAGCAGCAGGGAGAGAAGCCTTCTCAATATCTTCTCTAGTTTGCAAAGTAGCTTTAACTTCATTAGCTACTTTCAAATCTGTATTTCTCAATCTCTTTCTGTCCTCCGTGAACACCTTTTCTCCATCTTTTCCCACCTTATCATTAATGCAGGCAAAAGATTTACGCCTAGAACCATTTCTACCTAAACCCTTTGAAGATTCGTCCATAACGCCAATAAATTCATTTTCACCGCCAATTACACGATCATTCTTTACAGACTGCCTTTGAGACCGTCTAATCTTACCCACGACTTCAACTTCAATAAATTCTGCATCTACAAGGTTGCCTACATTTCTTTTTGATCTCCTAACACTATGAGGCTCTTTAGATTTCTGCTTCAGACCATTTCTCCCTATCCTCTTTAACTCACTCTCAATCAAAGAATTAGAGATCTCCTTATTAACCTTTGCTTGAGACCGAGTGACTCGACCTACATTTCCAACTTTTTCACTTGGTCTGCCCCTCTTCTTTCCCGAACCGTTATTAGAAGGATTGCTCGTTCCTATTTCCTTTAACTCGGGATTAGCCAAGCTTGTTCTCCTGGTCCTTCTGCCTCCTATTCTATACACTGATGGTTCATATTCGCGTATTTCGTCATCAGGACTGAACCTGACTTCCTTTTTCCTCTTTACAAGTTCCCTATCTTCCCCAGAAATGGGTTTATCGTTTACCTGTGTACAATTTAGAAAATTGCATATCTTGCTATTAATCAATCTGAATAGTATTTAAGTTATATATATAAAAAGTGGGACAAAATTTTTAATTTTTTTTTCAATATATCATTTTGCAAAAGATAATAGAATTTAATTAAATAAAGAATTGGAAAATATAAATCTCGATTTTTCCTTACCCTCTAATCCATTTCCATAGCAATCAAACAGAACAAACAGTAATAATCACTGAGTTACTCAATAATAAGAAAAATTACAAACAAAGAAACAAAATTTAAATAGAATATGAATAACGTCAAACCTTTAGAGTCAAAGTCAAAGAATCCGCCATTTGAATGTTGGTTTTATTTGCAGGTAAACCATGTTTCTTGCAGAGAGCCTGCAATTCCTTTCTCTTCAAAGAATGAAAATCCATGTTTATTTTTTGAAACTCGAATTTCTCATCGGTTCAGGATAATTAAACTTAAGTAGGTGAAGAAGGTAACTAAGTCCTCCGTTGGGAATTTGAAGGTCTGTTAGTTTAAATTCAAAACGGGGAAGTTGTTCCCGCTTTTGGAAATTGTATTTGTTCAATAGTTGTGTTTTTCTTGTACCACTCGCTGTTGTAGATTTTGTATTAGCTACTCGCTTCAGTAGCCTGCCAAATCAATTATTTTAAGGGTAAAATGGTAATTCTGAAGAAAGATTTAGTCTAGTTTGGTGAATTTCAACGTTGAGTTACTTGGGTGATGTAAAGCGCATGGCTATGCGTATTCCTTTGGATGGATAAGGCGCTTTTTACAGGTTGCCACGTGCAAGAGCTTATTTATTGAATTATCGATTTCTCCTAGTCCTACCGGAATCTTGTTCGAGAAGTATGTTGGAGTGGCACGTGCAAAACACGTGCTAACTAATCACATTGTAAATATTACTAGTAAAAAATTATTTTTTATCTTATTTCACCTAAAAATGTTAGGATATAATAGTAATTAGTTAATGAGTTAGCTTATATAAATAGGTTATCAAATATATACTATTCTAATTTTCGACAAATTTAATATATCATTTTATTATTCTGTTTTACTTTTTTTTTTTCTCTCTATTTTCCCTTCCCAATCACTTTAGTTAGGTTGTTTCCTAACATAAAATTGATTAAAATTTTATTGCAAATGCATAAAATACCTTTAACCGGAGTATGTATTAATGGTGTAATATACTGAATTTTATGAGGACTTATTGTGTCCCTCAATTAAACAATGCATACTTATAAAAATTACTCTATTAAACATCATATTTAATTAAATTATATCAATTATACACTCTATGGATAGTTAAAAAAACTGAAAAATTATATTTCAAAAGTTGTACAAATCGTATATGTATAATATCAATACTTTGTACATAAAAAATAAAAATCTTAAAAATTATTATTACTAATATCAAGAGGGACATAAAATATGTAAAATTCACAAGTTAAAAAATCTTAAGTACTCTACGAAATTAAATGTGTCATAACAATGAAATTGCAAAGTTTAAAAGTAAATTTATATATTTAACGTAAATTTTTATAAATAGAACCTTGATCCTAACATATATTAACTACAATTATTTTATTTTATTTAAATTAAATATACTATATCGCATAAAGATACTTTTTTTAGTTGTAACAAATTATAATCTCATTTTCCTTTTTTTCATTTTAAAAGAGAAAATCGTTATAATTTCTTCTTCTATTTGTAATTATTATGCTTCTGTACCAATAGCTATTACTTATTATTAATAAAATTTTTGAATAAACAAAATCATTAATGTTGTTATTTATGTTAATTGGCAAAACCATTAAAAAGAAGCGCATCCCAATTTGAAATCAACTCAATTTAATGAAATAAAATATTATTTTTATAGATTCCACCGTCTGCAGCTTGGTTAGAGTAACCCAAGGACTGATGTGGTCAATATAAATGACGCCTGCAATGCTCACATATTTTATTGATGTATTGGTGTAGTCTATATATGATTTATAGAAATATTAATTGAAAATGTCACTTAGACAAATAAAGTTTTAGAAACTTAATATTCAAAATAATAAAATTTAAGGACACTAGAATGTGTTTTTTAAAATATATTAATATTTGAATGTTTTATTGAAAAATTATATTCTAATTAGTAAGAAAAAAAAAATCAAATTCATTCTATTCTTTCAATTAAGGAATATAATTTTAAATAATAAAATTTTTAAATGATTTTGTGATTTTGATCGGCTAAAAAAGTAAAAATAAAAAACAAAAAAAAAATATTATTTATAAATATTTAAGTCAATTTATTAGATTAGTTTCTTATTCAATTGTTAAAGTATATTTATTTACTAAAAGAAATTATAGTGAAATTTATTAACAAAACTTATAAATTAATTATAAAACTTAAAATAAAAGCTATGTGATGATTTTTATAAATCAATTTGGTACTTAAACAAAAAATAAAAGCAACTAGCATATAATAAAAACTATATGAGTCAATATGTTGAAGAGAATATAAATGACATATTTCATATTTAAATTGTTATTTTTAAGAGAGAAACCAATATATCAATTTTTTTTCAATGAGATTACAGTGCAAAATATATAATTACACAGAATATTTTAATATATATATATATATATATATATAAATTACTATATTTATTGTAATTTAAATGAAAATTTATACTCTAATTATATAAATAAAAAGCTAAACAAGTATAAAAAATGAATATATAACGAGTATACTAGTCATCATGCATAATACGTAATAAAAAGAAATTATAAGTGTAAAAATCACTACATTTTAGTATTATTATAAGTGTAAAAATCACTACATGTTTGGCATTTGGTGAACGAATTTCATGGCTGTTCTTCATTTTCTTCCTCTTTGTTCTAAACCATCAATTAATTTACATAACTATAACTTGTTTACTTATTTCTTTTAATCAGTTAAAAATTTTTTAATAGAAAATTATATTCCTTGGTAGAATATGAGATTTAGAACAAAATTAATACAATTGACAGAATTTAAATTTAAAAAAAAATTAATATAAATACGAATTTTTTTTTGTTTAAATAGAAAATGTTTTATTTCCATTTTTGCATTTATATATATTATAATAATAATAATTTCATTTATATATATTATAATAATAATATAAATTATAGACTTAGTTAAGACTGTACGTGGGTCGGGTATTAATTTAAAGTACCTAATCTGTATATATAGGTCAATAATCCAACCCATTAAATATGTGAACCTATGGGTTATAAATGACTTTGATTAAGTATGAGTTCAATATAAATTTATGGGTCAAATAAATGATGGTAATCATAATATTTTTAAATAAAATAAACTCTTTAAAAAGATTACTGAAAAATTTAAATAATTTAAAAATATAATTATATAATAAATTTCATAAATTATATTTCAAGGTCGATATTAAAATTAAATTTCTTAATATGATCATTATTATCATCATTATAATATAATCAACAATGAAAAATTAAATTTCTTAATAAAAAAGACAACTAATAAAATTAAAAATATTTGGTAATATAGTTATAGAACATCTTTTAAACTACAATATACTCTAATGGCAGAGATAATATCTATATTAGAGATAATATCTATTTAATATGTAAATAATTTAGTATTAATATTCATCGAATCAAATTAATTTATAATTTATTTATAGATCGGATCTTATCCAGTAAACCGCGACCTAATTCAACCGTGATTATAAACCAACCTGTGTGAAATTAAAACGGATCGTAACGGATCATATTCAGCCATAGACTTCCTCAAATTAGGAATTGTTTGGTAATTTACGAATGTCGGTGAGGCAAAATAATCCTACTGCATCACTTTTACAGCACAAGCTGAATCAGATGAATTTGGTTTGTATTTCAAGTCAATAGAGTCTCACTTTCTCTTTTTACTTTTCTTGGCTTTTCTCAGGAACCAAACACCAAAGAGAAAAGGAAAATTAAAGATTTGAAATACAAGAAAACAAAAATGGAAGGAAGAGAATGTCAAAAAAAAAAATGGAAGGAAGAGTCAGAAATCTCGTGTGGAAGTGCCGCTCATAGCGCGAGTCTTAAGATAGATCGGCGCTGCGTTTGCACAAAAGATTCATCACTCTCAATCAACCAAGAAAACAAAACGAAGAATCTGGGATCATAACCAGTAGTTGATTCGATTTCAAGAAAGCAATTAAAAAAAAAAAGGTTTCTTTCTTCCACGTTTTGGACGGGTTTAAGGCGAAGTAGTGGTCAAGTAAGTTGGGCATTTTATAGTGGTGGCGACGCTGATGCGCGTTAGTTTTGCCCTAATTCCCAACCGGATTTTATGTTTGGCTAAGATTTGAAACGGTGTCGCATTTATGTCAATGTCAACACGATTTGTCGTAATGTTGGTAAAGGATAGCTAATCGTAAAGTTGACAAGATTTGCTCCATTTACAGTCAAAGCATAGTAGATGTCAACAATAGTTAGTTGTTTATGAAATTTATTTAAAATTTTATATTAATTTTAAAATTTATAAATAATTTTAATTTTGATAATGGAAGAAATTAATGAAATTATAAATTTGAAATGAATTTTATATTTAATACTTGAGATTCTAAATATAAGAAATTTTTTATAGTCTTTTTTTTAGCTTATTCGATACTCAAAACATTCATCTAATAAACTGTCACGATCCGATTTCATGGGCCGGACCGGCACTAGAGCCCAGATAAGCTTAAAGCCCCCGAAGTCTGTAGTAAGCCTGAAACACTAGAATCTATTATCTCGGTATAAATTTTCACATTCAGCCCATATGATTATGAAAAATAAATCTCAATATATTTTATTATTTCTCGGCCCATGTTTATCTTCTACAGCATTCCATAGTTCGGACCCAATTTACAATACATCACATTCTAATATAGGCTTACAGAATTATTTTGTCTATGTTAATATATGACTAAGTATATGAAAATCCTACAACTGCAGAGTCACTAACTCTTTGGTATACATAGTTTGGTACACATAATTACATAGAAAAATAATTATGGAACTAGGAAAAATTTCTCTATTGCTCTGCGCCGAAGGAACATAACCTAAATCGGATTAAAGAAAAACTTACTTCCTGAAACATCAAACAAAACATGTGAGTTTTCTAAGAAGTAATAATTATTGCACAATACACGCAGTCACACAAATGTGTAAACATGTCAATCTAGTCATCCGACTAGTTATATGTTCACGCAGCCAGTCACACAAATGGCAAATCACCAGCACTCACAATCATTAACATCTTCATATATTCACATCACGTGGAAATTGGTCAGTGGCGTCACTGAAACCCCGATGAGCTGTCCTCCCACATGGCTCATCCTCTCACATGTGCACCAGGGAGCCGATCCCCCATACTGGCCAACCGGTCTAATCCTCACTTGACCAGCCCTCTCATTGTTTTTCTATCCTCTCTTTTCTTTTTCATACCAACAGGAGGCAACCCGGTGGTCTCCATCCAATCTAGATCATCAAGCGCTCACAACAGGAGGCCACCCTGCAGGCTGCGATCAAATCTAGACTGTCCGGTGCGCAACGACGAGAAGCCAACTCGTGGTTAACGGTAACGGTAACGGTAGGTGCACACGAGGGCGCCAATCTCCTATTTATCCGGCTAACAGAAATAGAATCAGGATCCATATAACAGAATCAAAATATAACAGAAATCAGAATCAGGATTCGTATAACAGAAACAGTCTCACAAACCCATGGTGACCCATTTCATCCCAACTCCACACAAACAAAGCATATCATTATCACAACACAATTAATCAAACATTGCAATTAATTGTAGACATATTGATCAGTTGAACATTGTAATGCAATGTACAAATAGACATCCATTCTTAAATGCAAATAACTAAATAAATAAATAAAAATTAACAATAAACAACAATGATGAAATAAAAAAATAATTGGATAATTAAATGAATAATCATGATAATAATAAAATAATCAGAGCACTTTATTTATTAAATAACAAGTTATAGAGTTAATCTAAATAAACTTATTGATTATGTTATTAAATAAAACCAGACTAAGTTCTAGCGAAATTTCGGCAGCACTTGCCCTAAAAATTGGACTATCTGCTTGCTCAAATATCACAATATTGTTATATCTGTATCAATCAATACACGCAGCCCATCTGTCGGGCAATCAATCAATTTAAAATCCCATCCTCCTTCCAAAACAACAATATCGACACTCAACCAAAAATTTACAAACTAATTCTAATAATATCCATATAAGATCATTTATTAAGTCATTAGTTAACTAAATTATTAGCTTTATGGTAACTAATTTGTTAAGCAGCTAAAACATATTTTAACAATAACTAATTATAACTACTATCTATTAAAATTCAGTTTTTATATCAATATCAAAAATGGCTAGGCCTCCCAAATCTTAATTTATCAAAATTTCAGATCTAACCGTTAACCAACTAAAATTCGCCTTATTTTTCTTATGCACAATCGGCTAGTTTTAAACTAATGATTATCTATTAACTAATTAACTAATTCTAATTTATTTTTCCTCCTCAATTCACCTAATTATAATAATAATCATGTAATTTATTTGATAATGTTCAAAATTAATTTGTAACTACATTATATCAGTTAATTAATTTCATAGCAAGGATTATATTTGATTTCAACTTAATCAATTGATAGTTTTAAATTTGAAGTTTAAAACAAAAATTGGGAAATAGATATTAGGGCGTACCGTTTGAGAATCGGACCTCAATTTCATGATCCACGCGAAGAGGAGATCATTCTGCCTCTTGGGCCTCGCCGGAGTGTCACCGGCCGGTCACCGGACCGCCGCCACTAGCCGCCTTGCACGGTGGCCGGAAAAATGGTTCTCGCCCAGAATTTTGCGATCCACACCCCCTAAACTCGAAATCTAGTAGGGAGCTTGATTTTGTCGTCCGTTTGCTGAGCCCGTGGCTGGTCTAGCCGGAACGGGCATCAACAGCCATTGTCACCATTGCCGTCGATCCAAAGGAGGAGAACCGCATCTCACCTGAGCTGCAACAGCTGCCGGAGACGAAGGGAAGAACGAAGGAGAGACCGCGTTTCTCCGTGATGCGAGAGGAGTCGGCGTCGCCAGAAAGTCACGGAACAGGAAAGCTCGACACAACTCCCATCGCGACCCCTCCTGCGCTGCCACTCATACCAGAGACGAACAGAGAGAGACGAGATCAACGCTGTGGCTAGGAGACGACGGCGAGGAGCTCAGGTGGTCGGAAAACGAGAGGAGGTGAGGGTGGGGGGGTCGCGTGCTGGCGCTGGCGCAAGGAAGAAGAAGGGAAAAGAGAAAAAAAAGGAAAAGAAAAAAAATCTTGGGGCTTCTAGACCATTCTGGTTCGATTCGAACCGATTTGGTCTAATTTAATGGTTCGGCTCAATTTTTACTCGGTTTGCAGGGTTTTCACTTGGTTTTCAGAAAATTCAAGCTGGTTTTCGACAAATCAATTTGATTTTTAGGAAATTAATTTATAGATATATACATAATAGATTAATTGCTGGAGTTTTATATTATTTCTAGAAAATTTAACTGTTCTCAAATCGAAAATTTCTATGATATATTTGAGCTTAGGCCCAACTCGCAACCTTGGGCTCGAATTGAGACTTTATTACATTTACAGCTCACACGGTCAAAATTTTCGATTTGTGATTTAAATTAAATTTGAAAATTTTGAAAATAAAAATTCGGGGTGTTTCATAAATAAATTTTATATATTTTAATTGTAGACAGGTGATATATGTTTTGCTTTCTTTTTATTAGTGATAATGTGGTATTATGAAATAGTTTTCTCATATTATATTAAATTAAATCTACCTTAAAAATAAACTATTTATGGGATTAAATAAATATTAAAATAAATTAACAAAACTTTATTTATAATATAGTTTTAAATAATCAATTAAATCGGTGAAAGTAATGGATATGTTGAATGCTAAGGAGTATCTTCATTCAATTGTACTTATGAACATTCTAATCCGCACAGTAAATTTATAATTGCATTCTAATAGGATAGTTGAATATTTTTTTTTATTTTATTTCATGTTTAGTAAAAACAGGCTAAAAAGGTTTCTGAACTCCCTAAATTGTAAAAAAAGAAAAAGAAAAAAAAAAAAAAAAAGACACGCCCCAAATTAAAGGCTACGGGCCCAATTAAAATATAAATTGCAATGACGGGCCTCATACAATATAAAGAAAGTCAGGGTGGGCTTGGGCAAATTAAGGAAAGTAGGAGCTGATTTTTGAAAACAAGATTATTATATAAGCAGCAGCTAGGGTTTATTGAGGGTCTCTGGAGCAAAGTGTGAGTCGCCGCACGAGAGGTACGCAGCTAACCTCCTCTTACGTCTCCTCTTTATCTCTCATTTTCTCTCTTTCTGTGTTTTGTTGTTTAGAAGGTAGAGAAAAATGGTGTTCTAAATTGAAAATCTGAAACCTAGCGTATTCCCTTCAGCATTCTTAGCTTCCGTATCTCTAGCTTGTTACTGATTGATCTGTTTTTTTTTTTTTTTCTCTTTGTTTTCACTTTGTGGCGATGTAGGAGGAGAGATGTCTCACAGGAAGTTTGAGCACCCAAGACATGGTTCCTTGGGATTTCTTCCAAGGAAGAGAGCTTCTCGTCACAGGGGAAAGGGTATTGTTTTACGTTGTTCTATTTCTGTTTGTATTGTCATTAGAAATGCTGAAACTGTATTTTATCTAACTGGTGAATTGGCACAGTTATGTTCAATTAAGATTGACATAAATGTCTGGACTGTGGTCTAGTAATTCTGTATTTGATTAAAAAAGACACTAAGAATGATTCTTATAACTAGGCTGCTGTCTAGATGATATTGAGCAGTATTTTTTTTTGTTTCTTGGAAATGGGATCTTCTAAGTATGTACGATAGATGGATTTATTGTGATTTGAGGGCTTTAACACAAGCTGTTATTTTGTTTTCTAATTTATTGAATATATTTTTCTTAACTAGGTTTAATCCTTTATTAATTTATATTCGTATGTTTTACTAGTCTGATCCATCGGATCATGTATATTCGAGACTTCTCATGTTATATTCATGTTTTGGGGGTATGCAGTGAAGGCTTTCCCCAAGGATGACCCCACTAAGCCTTGCAAGCTTACTGCCTTTTTGGGTTACAAGGCTGGGATGACACACATTGTCAGGGAGGTCGAAAAACCTGGGTCAAGTAAGTAAATTTTAGTAAATATACACGTAGTTCTTGTGCTTTAAAGAATCCAGTTTATTTAATATCAGATCTCATTGAAACTTAAAAGAAAAGCACTCTTGCCAGCTATCTAACTAGATTTTGAGGATTTATTTGAACTACATTTATTGTTTTAGCATTTCTAATCTTATACAATTACTTTTCTTAGAGCTTCACAAGAAGGAGACCTGCGAGGCTGTTACAATCGTTGAGACACCCCCAATGGTGGTGGTTGGAGTCGTTGGTTATGTTAAGACACCACGTGGTCTGCGTTCTCTGAACACTGTTTGGGCTCAGCATCTTAGTGAGGAGGTGAAAAGAAGGTTCTATAAGAACTGGTGCAAGTCCAAGAAGAAGGCATTCACAAAGTACTCAAAACAGTATGAGACTGATGAAGGAAAGAAAAGCATCCAAGCCCAGCTTGAGAAGTTGAAGAAATATGCCACTGTTATTCGTGTTTTGGCCCACACTCAGGTAATAACCCTTAGCTTGCTAGATGATTATTGAATTTCCTTTTGAGAGTTTTTGGTCATGGTGGTGTTTTCTGGTCTCAGTTATAATCTTGAAAAGTCACCTTGATTCTGCTCAAATAGCTAGGAGTCCACAAATTAAACAAACTTTGATTTTTTGTCTTGGTATTTGGCTTGATACAGTCTGTGGCTTATCTTGTGCTGCTTTCTGCAACCTAGAATCTAGTTATTTTGGATTATAGGCTTAATTTGCGAGGTTTATTACATTACAGATCAGGAAAATGAAGGGATTGAAGCAGAAGAAAGCTCACCTAATGGAGATCCAGGTCAATGGTGGAACTGTTGCTCAGAAGGTGGATTATGCCTACGGGTTTTTTGAGAAGCAAATCCCAATTGATGCTGTCTTCCAGAAGGATGAAATGATTGACATCATTGGTGTCACCAAGGGTAAAGGTTATGAAGGTGTTGTCACTCGTTGGGGTGTCACCCGTCTGCCTCGTAAAACCCACAGGGGTCTCCGCAAGGTGGCTTGTATTGGTGCCTGGCATCCAGCTAGAGTTTCATTTACTGTTGCCAGGGCTGGTCAGAATGGATATCATCACCGTACCGAAATGAACAAGAAAGTTTACAAACTTGGCAAAGCTGGACAGGAGTCCCACACTGCTATAACTGAGTATGACAGGTAATTATCGTGTCACTTGACGGTTGTAAATGTGTTACCATAAATTTGGACAAAATAATGTTTTCAACTTCTTCCCAATCATACAGTTACAGTAGTTTATTTTTCTTGGCACTTTCCTTTGAACAATTGAAAAGAGGTTGTATTTTAGGTTGATCATATTAGCAGGCCAGAGACATTTGTGTAACATACTAATTTGTTTTACAAACCTTAGATAATTTTGATTTGCTAAGTATCTATGCCTGAAACATTGTTGTCTCTGGCTGATGGGACAGGACTGAGAAAGGTATCAATCCAATTGGTGGTTTCCCTCACTATGGTGAGGTGAAGGATGACTACATAATGATCAAGGGATGCTGTGTTGGAACTAAAAAGAGGGTTGTTACTCTCCGCCAGTCTCTGCTTACCCAGACATCTCGGTTGGCTCTGGAGGAGATTAAGCTCAAGTTTATTGATACATCTTCAAAGTTTGGACATGGCCGCTTCCAGACAACACAGGAGAAACAGAAGTTCTTTGGACGTCTGAAGGCATAATTATGTTTTTTTAGTATCAAATTTTGTGTCAGTACTAGTAAATTAGTCTATTAAGATTGTTATGCCCCTGATATTTTTGCTTATGATGATTATTTTCTGTTTTAAGATCGGATATTTGAAGTGTTAAAGAGTTTGAACTGTTTCATTTCAGTTGAATTACTTTTGAGTATGAGTTTCCATATTTTGCTTTCAATTTTGTTTTTTTACATGTGTGTCATGGGCAATTTATATTTGATATATGTGTTGGTTATCTATTTTCGCATGTTGTCTTAATCAGAGTTGCTTTAAACATTTGATCTGGTTCTTTACAGTCTGCATTGTTCTTTGCACTATCTATGCAGCCCAAAAATGAATAATGCCTTGAATTTTCTCTATGTTTTAACTGAGATGATACTTGCCCTTTGTAATTATGGGAATCCTAGGTGAGTGAAAATAGAGAAGAAATTTTGATTTTGAAGAAAATAAGAATTTATTTTGGTTATTTTATTCTAAATTTTGATTTTTATTTGTAATGGTACCTACCTTACTTTGAAAATTGAAGCCCCTAATTTGTTGGATCTTAACTTGTACTATCAAGTTCCGAATTTGGAGACTTGCATGAATTATTCGTTGTCTGATCACATAAATCAATTGTCTTATTTCTTTGTGAAATTAGGAAACAAATACTAAGTAGTTTTTGCATTTTGCAATTTCCAATTTCCTTCTATTAACCTTGAATGACTTTAGTAGGGTAAAAAATATTTTAATGAAGCCCAGCCCGTGGTTAACCTTAGTTAAACTTTATCTCAAGCTGGTTTTTCCTTCTGCTCCTCCACCACCAACCATCAGTCAAATTAGAGATGGAACGATCACCACCGTCCATTATGCATCATTCAAAACTACAACCAAGCCATTAAAACAGCAGAATTGATCCTAATTACGAGGATGTTTTGGTTAATTTATATGTTTGCTAATTTCTGCCTTTCAGTAATAATTTGGCAGTTTTTTTTTTACTTTAATTTTGTTTCCATTAACTCCATTTGGATTTTCTTCAGACTACTAGTTCTTGTTATTTTTTCTGGTTCGTTAGTATCAAAAATATCATCCTACCTCTTAAACTTTTATTGTTAGTTTCAAAAGAGAATTGCATGAGATTTGTCTGCAATTTTCACATGTGGGTTAGTCATGAAATTTATCGGTCACAGTTGAAATTTGTGTGTGAGGTTTTTTAGTCCCTGGGTTAAGTTTAACCAAGGTTAACATGTGAGCCCTGTTAAATCATTACTTTATTCTAAATTTTAACTCTGATTTTATTCTTTAGTGCTAATATATTTAAGTTTAAAAACGAGAGTGCGCAAAGGTCAAAATAGGGTGATTCTAAAACAAATGTAAAAATTAGGGGTATTTTTGTGGATTAAGCTTTTTTTTTTTTGGAAAAATTATAATCTTATATCTTTATTTGGCTAAAATTAACTATTTTTTTCCCTTTATTTTCTACTTTGTCCCTGTAGTTTAGCATCGTTCAATGTTATTGTTCTTTGTTCAACTTTTCAATTTTAGACGATAATTGCATGGAAAAAGACAGAAACGCCTTCTGTATAGAATTCAAATAATAAAAATAAAGGAGTCTAGTGAGAAAATCGAATATGGAAGCAAAACTTGAGAGCAACTACTGAGGAACGCAATACAGCTGCTGCTAAGTACATGGACCTTGCATTACAGTTGGAAGTTGCCTGTGAAGCTGAAGATTTTAAGACAGCTGAAAGTATTGATAACATGCACGAGGACCTTGAATTACAACATTTTTTTAGCATCTCTAATTTCTTCATATGCGAACAAATAGTTGCCTAGAGTAAAAAAAAGTAATCCAGAATCCTCAAAGATGAGGATGAGAAAACAAACATTTTAGTATGATATGCTAAACTACCTCTCTTCCTTTGATTTCTTCTTTTCTCGTCACTTATGCTTCTCTTCTATCACATTTGCCTCCACAATTTGATCTTGAATGGAAGTCCTTGATTCTACTTGGCAGGAAGTGGACATTTTTCTTTTTTTTTTTTTTCCGAGCATACACACATGTGGTCGAGAGAATTCAAATCCGTGACCTCTCGCTCCTCACATAAACGAGAAGGCCCAACTAAATCATATATAATTTACAAAACATGTTTTAATTTAGCAGTTTAATAAAACTAATGATTGATAAATAATGAGTATTTAATTAATATATAATTTTTTTTTTTAACAATAAAAGGAGAACTCTATTAATTAATTGAAATAATATCAACTATAAAACAAGTAGCATTGTTCCATACTTTGTTTTAGGAAATCTGTGAGAGTTTATGTGCAGTAGCATGGTCAAAGAATCTGATTCCAGTACGAAAGCATCAATTCCCATATCCAGAGCTTTACTCAATCCAAATGGTATTGCTTCAAACTTCTATTTTTAAGAAAGGGCAAAATATATAAATTTATCTCTGAACTTTGTTACTTTAACCTCGTGACACCATCAATTTTTTATTTTAACCCATTAAACATTTCAACTTATAAAATTAGACATATTGAATATTTCAATATTCAAATTTATTTTATTAAATACATTAACTTGCAAAATTATATCAATTAAGAGTATCACTAAAAAATTGAAATTTATGCAGATTATTGTTCTAAAAGTCATATTAATTACATATCAAGTTAATATTTTGCAGATAAAAGGTAAAAATCCTAAAAATGATTGATATTAGTGTCGAAAGATGTGTGATATTACAAAAATTTATAAGTTTAGGTGCATAATATGTCATCCGCAAAATTCAAGATGCCACAAAGTTAAAGTTGCAAAGTTGAGGGGTGAGTTTAGCGGCGGATCTACTCTATAAAAAGAGGTGGTCAATTGACCCCTCTTTTTTTGGAATTTTTTAATATATATATATATATATATATATATATATATATATATATATATATATAAATTAATCCATAAAATTCAGTTTATTTATATTTTTGACCCTCTTTTTTAAGAATTATATATTCACCCCGGAAAAAAATATTTCTACATCCCCTACTGGGCGAGTTTATGTATTCAACCTTGAGAAAGAGAGCTACATTACTTGACTGGATACTTGATTCCATCACTTTGCCCCTTGCATTTCTGATAATGAAACTAGAGGTGTGCAAAACATTCAACCGAACCAATCCTTTTCGATTTGATTTGATCAACTTGCTCAAGGGAATTCAATTTTATTGATTTAGTCGATTTGAATTGAAGTTATTGGTGGTCTGGTTCGGTTTTACAAAAAATAATCGGTTAAGTTTAAAACCGAGTTGATATGGTAAAAAAAAAAAAAAAAAACACAACTGGCTGGTTTGGTTTGAGTTAGTTTAGTTAGTTGCCAACTTCAGTTTGATTCGATTCCAAGTGTGAAAAGTTCAATGTTACCTTGATTCAGTTCGATTTTAACTGAACCCCTAATGAAATCAAACCCACAACCTTGCCCTTCCTCAGTCGAAGCATCCAATTTGAGTTTGTAACATCCATTCGGTAGAGAGTTCTAAAGCTATTAGCAAAGTTGCTCTCCTCTCTTGACAACACTAGCCCGTTGAAGCTTAAAGAGACGTGTTAGCATATTTGTAAAATATGATCTTCATGCAATTAGACCTACTGCAACTCCTGGCTCTCCAAATGAACCATGTGATGATAGAAAATATCTCCAATCACTGCTCAAATCTTCTGGTCAAAACTTGAAGTGAAATCAATATAAAGAGATGTCTAATAATGATATATTTTTGATAAACTTAAATTAGATAATTTGATTTTTGTTGAATTAACAAATAAGAAAATTTACAAATTAAAATACTCCAACAAAATTAATTAATTACTTAAAACTAGGAAAAAAAATGCAATATTTTTTTTTTTTTTTTGAGTATCGGGGGAGAAGAAATTCGAATCCGAATTTATTGACAATTATATATGCACTTCCCACTAAGATATGTCTTGGTGTACAAAAATGTAATAGTCACGGTAATCAATAAAGAATTAGTTATATAAGAGAAAACTTATTGTTTTTACTAAGATATTCTTTTCTCAATTGATTGTCGCTAGTTCCACTGTATAGAGTCAGAATAATATATTATGCATTATTAGGCATTAAGATTATTTTTGTCCACTAGTAAAAATTTGTGAAAATTTCTAATAGATTATCACCTACTAATTAAAATTTTTATGGTCAAATGTATAAATATACGTTGTACTTTGCGGAAAAATTGTGACACTTCAAATTTTTAATTAACCTATTATACCCGTGAAGTTATAAATTTTACTAATATTATATCAATCTTTATACTCATAATAACATTTTTTTTTATTTTTAATATTTATATGCAAGATATTCATTTAATATATGATTAATATAATATTTGAAATAATAATCTTCACATTTTTTTCAACTATCTAATAAGTGTTTAATTAATCTAATTTTAGAAATTTGAATATTTAATAGAAAAAATTTTTACAAATTGAAGTATTTAATTAATATAATTTTATAAATTAAATGTTTAATATATAAAAATAAAAGTTAAAAATATCATAAGATTTTTCGGTTATTCTTTTCGCCTTTTCTATAATACCAAAACGTGCATTCCCCGACTTTTATTAAACATATTTGAAATGATAATGGGATATAAATCAATTACGTCCCATGTGGAACAATTGAGCTAAATGTCCAGTCAATAATAAATAACAAAAATAAAAATTATTGGCGAAAACAATATATTAGGTCTTGCACTCGTAACTAAAAATTCAAACGGAACCAAGTGATTTGGTTTGGTTCGGTAGTTAATAGATTAGTTTTGGTTTGAAATCGGTCAGTTATAAATATTAATTTGATTTTTTGGCTATGGTGCAGTTAGTCTGAAAAAAAATTCAATTAATCAGAGTGCAAACTATATTTATATAGTTTTTATGATAGGTGACAATAATATGATATAACTTTTAAGATCATTGATAAAGAACATCATACTTAATTAATTACCAGCTATAATTTTGTAACTGAAAGTTTAACGAAGGTTTCTTTTAATGTTAATTATATTAATTGTTATTTAGATAGTTGGATTTATATATGATTTTCTTTATAATTTTTATTTGGATACTTTTGACTTTTTAGATTAATTAATTAATTAATTTTTATTTTTTTATCCTAATTGTCTATAAATTTATAAAAATATGTATATAATTACTTTGCAGATTGCAAATCTGGAGACAGAACACATATATTGAAAAAATTTGGATTTAGATATTTTCTCGTAATTAATTTAAATTAATTGACTAAAAATACTAATCCAGCTATTTAGAAGGTTGCGATTTTTTATAAAAAAATTGCATATTTTTAGCTTGGGATAGTTTTCGGGTTTATTTTAAATATAATTTAAATTAAATAATAAATTTATAAAATTTGACTATATTTAAATTGTGTTATTCGATTTGAATTGATTCGGTTAACTAAATGCTCACCCTCGAATTGATTCGGTTAACTAAATGCTCACCCTACTCGTAGCAATAATTTCATTTTTTTTTGCATAAAATATATATCAATAAAAAAAAAAAAAAAAACGATCGTAGAAGATAAAATGGGCCCCAAATAAAAAATAACAACGGGTCCCACCACCACTCTACTCCGAAGTAGAAGTATTTTAATTGTGAGAGAGAGATAGAGAGATAGGGTAAAACTGCTTCTAACAGGAACAATCTGCGTAGCAGTCGATCTATTCATTTCTGATCTTCTCTCTCTATTACTTCTATTTATCGCCTTCTCTCTTTCTCGCTCAGGCAAGTTCTCTATCTCTCTCTTCGATTTTCGATCTCCGCTTTCTTTCCGTATGGTTGCTGAGAGGGTTTTTGCAGATATAAAATTAATAGCTTGCAGTTTATTTCGTACTTCAATAGGGGGCTTTTGTTAGCAATTGTTTAGATTCAAAGTTTCCTTTCGACTTTTTCTGCTATTTCTCTCCCAGTTACTGAAAAGAGAGCTAGGTTTTTGAGTTTCATATGCTCTAATGCTCTTTTTGGGTTTTGATTTTTCCCCTGTTTTTGGCTTTGTACTTTATTGTTTTGATTTTCAGTTGTTCTATGTTTTAATATTTTACTGGGTTCGGATTGTTTGGTTCTTAATTTACTTCCGTAATTGATTTTGATTTATTGAATTGGTTGCAGGAAAAATTGCTTAGATTTTTGTTTTGATGGCTTATAAGATAAATTTTCTTGAATTGATTTTGTTTTTAATCAATTTATGTTTTAATGAATAAATACTGGTCCGTGCATAAATAAATTTTGGCTTGAGTTATGTAAATGTTGATATTAATTTGACATTGAATGGGCATTTTAATTTATTGTTTTTATGAGTGGGCGGGATGGGTATATTTTAGTTGCTTAGTATTCGAGTGAGTGATAAACTCTGAATGCAATTTGATCGTTTTGATTACTGGATGGAAATTATGGATTAACCGTTGGCATTGATTTTACTGCAGGGTGCTTCAGAATGACAGAACCTTCCAAAGTTATCCATGTTCGTAATGTTGGGCATGAAATTTCTGAAGTATGTTCTCTCCTCTCTCTCTCTCTCTCTCTCTCTCTCTCTCTCTCTCACTTACATACTTTTTTTTTTTTTTTCATAGTTCTACTTTAAGCAGTTGACATATTCTATTTATGTGAGAATTAAATGTCTTTAAGAAGTTTTTATGCACTCCAAACAGATAAGTTTGTTAAACATTGTGAAAATAGGAATTACCAAGACGCTATTTCTTCAATTTTCTATGGAGGTAGTAAAATTTCAAAAAGGCCATCCATTTTATTGTGAAGAAGTTTAATTGAAATGGTAAAATGGGAATGCAACAGTATGAGAATAAGTTTCTGATTAATATCAAGAAAGGCAGTGAAAGAATCTACAACAGAGTATCATAATTGCGGTGTTTTCTGTCTCTATTAAGTTGAGTTATTACCTTAATGCTTTGTAGCATGAGCTAAGCTGCCATTTGCTTTAGCACGTGCCTAATCCATTGCTGGGAAGAACTTCTTTTCCTATTGCCATTTAATCTTGGGGAATATTTAGGAGTTCTGAATTGATTATTTGCATAATGGGCCAAGTGTATTTATGTCTGATATACCATTCACTATTCTTTTCAGAATGATTTGCTTCAGCTATTCCAGCCATTTGGAGTCATAACAAAGCTTGTTATGCTTCGTGCTAAAAATCAGGTTTGCTTTTGTTTGCCTTGCAGATTAGGTAGTTGATTATTTACATACTGAACTTAAGCAAAATCCCAGAATGTGGTATCCTACTGTGCTATATCTAACTCTATTTGCAGGCTCTCCTCCAAATGCAAGATGTTCCTTCAGCCATCAATGCGCTGCAGTTCTACACAAATGTCCAGCCAGCCATAAGGTATTGCCAAATAGCATATGATTACTGTTGAGAACCTTGCACTGAAAACATTCATTATCTTTTCTGTTGAATATCCTGATCTGAAAAGTTATAAAAAGATTTATTTTATCAAATATTTAGAGTGCACTTATATTATGAGTCTTCTTTGTCTTCTCAGGGGTAGAAATGTTTATGTGCAATTCTCATCACATCAGGAACTAACCACAATGGATCAAAACTCTCAAGGAAGAGGAGATGAGGTTAGTTCTTTCTAGTCCAATATGCATTCTTTTTTTTTTTCTCCCAACAAATTAGCTTTTTTCCGGAATTGCCTTTCAATTGCTATATATTTTTAGTTGATATTGCCTTAAAACATTGAATACTGAATATTAAAAGGAGTCATACCAGGTAGATGCTTGATATGGTTTATTTAAAATGAGATGATATCATTGCAATCATGAAATAAGTCTTTCATGTTTATTTTTGAGTTTTCCTGCATGATGTTGTAAAATTATAAATTTTAGAACATTGAAGTATTAAGGTAATCTTGGATTTTCACATAAAAGGACAATTATAAATTAGGAATTCAGAAAACTTGGAGAAAAAGTGAGATAATTAATTACTGTTAGTATTCTTCCGAAAATAACTTGTAAGGTTAGTTATAACTTGGCGCTTGTTCATTAATTAAGGGAGCTACATAAATGAACTATAATTCTCTAATAGACAATGACCGATAAAATTTAGCGTTTACGGCTTTCTCTCTCATATGCTTTTCTCATTCTCTTGTTTGTCAATTTGTGTTGTGGTTGAACTTTTCTTTATGTTTAACTAATGCCCATTATTTCTAATTGTTCTTATTCTGTAACTATTATTCTCTCTATATATCTCTCTTCTCCCTATCTATGCTTCTCTATTTATTCTCTTCTCTCTCTTCTGTCTCTATGCTGGTTTGCTGTTGGGAACTCTGGACGCAGCCGAATCGAATTCTTTTAGTTACAATCCATCACATGCTGTATCCCATTACAGTGGAAGTGCTGCATCAAGTTTTTTCTCCTCATGGATTTGTGGAGAAGATTGTCACATTTCAGAAGTCGGCTGGTCAGCTTCTTCAAGTTTTCTTCTCTCTATCTCTCTATCTCTCTCTCCCCCTCTCAAATTTTAATGCCCACATGGATTAGATTTAACATTTTTGGTATGGTCTTTTGTATGGCTTTGTTTTCATTATCAGTACTCTTATGGTCCTACTAAATGGTTCCATAGTCGTAAATCACTTTTTTATTTTCCTAACTCTCCGCTTTGAGCAATTTGTGGGTTTCTCTTGCGCTTTTCAGTGAGTGGCAAAAAGGCAATAATGATTTCAGCAGAGTTGTGCATACGAGTTTTCCATAGTTTTTAATAGTTCTTCGCTCTACTCTTCCTGCTCACTGTTCAGGTTTTCAAGCTCTTATTCAGTATCAGTTACGTCAGAGTGCTGTAGCAGCAAGGACTTCTCTTCAGGTATTACTTTCTCTTTTCATTCCAAAGGTGACGATCATCTAAAAGTTTGTTCAAGTTTTTGAAAATGGTTTTATTTTGAGCAAGGTTGTGCTTTGAATTTTTATAGGGGCGTAATATTTACGATGGTTGTTGTCAGCTGGACATTCAGTTTTCAAAGTATGCAGTAATATTTTTGCAATTTTACTATCTCCTTTTTCCAATTTCCTTCTCT
This sequence comes from Jatropha curcas, assembly GCF_041381405.1. NCBI lineage: Eukaryota > Viridiplantae > Streptophyta > Magnoliopsida > Malpighiales > Euphorbiaceae > Jatropha > Jatropha curcas. The sequence goes on from NC_143159.1 coordinate 9,324,600, forward strand.
ATCTTTTTCACAATTCTGAGCATGATAATCGATGGTTGTATCATTGTGATCATTTGATTTTCATTTTCTTACACCAGACAGAAAGAGGAATTCTAAGTCCTTATTCTCCAGTTCTTATTAATTTATTTCTTATATTTATCTTCCAGCTTGGATGAGTTGCAAGTGAACTACAATAATGATCGATCAAGGCAAGTGATAGTTGAATGAATTCCCAATTTAACTCTGTCCTGTCATTTTGGCATTATCATTTCAGAGTTACTGAATATTAATTATCATCTCTCTTTTCCCAGGGATTTCACTAACCCAAATCTGCCTTCCGAACAAAAAGGTGGCAGATCTTCACAGGTATGCACCATTTTCTGATTTATTTTTCTTGAAATCGCTTGTTAGTTGATACTTAAGAGGTTGTTTGAAAGTATTAAATGCCTTTCTGTTTTCTTTCCAGCAGGCTGGATACAGCGATGTTGGTGAGTATGCCCTTAAAGTTCCTGCAGCCAATGCGGCAGATGTTGAATTTGGGAGACATACAATGATATTCTACACTTAGCTTGTTCTTTCTATGTCTTGTTTGAGCATTAACTGACTGACCTTTTTGTTTGTCTTTGTTGCAGTTGCATATCCACAGGTGGGTATCGATCTGGACCTGGTATATATATTAGTTATAGTCCATAAATGCTCAGGATTTTTCTTCGGACAATCTGGTTTATCTTTGCCTTTACCCTATAGACGTACATATTCCTTGTGGCATTTCTCCCTATGTATTTGGGATGATGCCTGGGAATTCTGTTATGATTGGAAAATCATACATCACATCCCCTAAATTTGCAGATGTTTTAGGCATCATGCATATTCCAAAATTTTCAAGTAGAAGCATTTTTCCAAGTTCATTGTTTTCTGCTAGACCTTATTTATTTCTGAGAATGCAAAATGAGTGAAAGGAAATGCAAAGGCATGAAATGAATGCTTCTAAATTCTCTGCAGTTGTAGATCTTTGTAATGTCTGTATTTCGGGAAAGTCTACTTGTGCTTAGTGATTGTGTTCGCATTAATTATCAAGCTCACATATACTGCTTGGAATTCTCATGTAATAAGCCAGATTATTTTTGGTTGGTGCTCATCAAGATAATTGTTCAAAGCTTATTTAGTTGCTCAATTTGCCTTAAATATGCACAATATTTAGATTTGATTGATCTGATTATCTTTTGTTTAGATGGCCAATGCGGCTGCAATAGCTGCTGCTTTTGGTGGAGGCTTACCTCCTGGAATTAGTGGAACAAATGACAGGTGCACGGTCCTTGTCTCCAATTTAAACCCAGATGTAAGTCAGCTTTACCCTTTTTGTTTGAAAATTATATTTTGATTTATTCATTTGGTACTCACGATCAAAATTTTCACGCATTCAGAGAATAGATGAGGATAAGCTTTTCAACTTGTTTTCCCTCTATGGAAATATTGTGAGGATTAAACTTCTCCGGAATAAACCTGATCATGCACTTGTTCAAATGGGGGATGGTTTTCAAGCTGAATTGGCAGTTCATTTTTTGAAGGTTTGGTCACAAAAGCTTCTCATACTATATTGACTATTGTGGAATAGTGGAAAATATTTGAAAAATAATGCTATTCTCTATATTAGGTTGGTTTGGTGAAAAAAAGCTTCTCTTAATTTTTACATTATTTTCCCATTGCACTTGTCATTGGTGAAGCTGATTCCTTTATGGGTTGTCAGTCCTTTCATTCAATGTCATTTGACTAGAGTATTTACAATGTCCATTTTTGACTATATTGCGTTGCAAACTTTGGTTGGTCCTTCTATCTCAAGTGTGAGGTTCCTTTATGTTTGGAAGCTTTACCTTGAACACTTATTTTACAATGTGGAGCAGGGCGCAATGCTTTTCGGGAAGCGATTGGAGGTGAACTTTTCAAAGTATCCAAATATAACTCAAGGTGCTGACACACATGAATATGTGAACTCTAATCTCAATCGCTTCAATCGAAATGCTGCAAAGAACTATAAGTACTGCTGCTCACCAACAAAGATGATCCACCTTTCCACTCTCCCTCAAGACATAACAGAAGAGGAGATTGTTAGCCTCTTAGAGGAGCATGGCACTGTTGTCAACAGCAGGCTTTTTGAGATGAACGGTAAAAAACAAGCCCTTGTTTTATTTGAGACTGAGGAGCAGGCCACTGAAGCACTTGCTTGTAAGCATGCCACCTCGCTTGCCGGGTCAATAATCCGGATTTCCTTTTCTCAGCTACAATCAATTAGAGAAACCTCCTAAATATAATAAGGGAAAGGGTTGACAAATGGTAATACATTTTTAAGGATTTGGTACTCAGTAGATTTGTTGGTGATGCTCTTTTGCGATGCTTCTCTTCTCCTGTAACATTTCAATGCTTTGATACTGATGGATTGCTATTTTTTTTTGTTTTTTCTTTTTCATTTATCGTTCTTCTCATTCTGCTAATATTGGTACCAATTATTTATTAGGTTTGTTGAATTTGAGGACTCTTAAGTAGATCTTCCTTGTTTGCAGATATGCTCAGTTTTGAAGATTAGGAAAGGGGGAGGGAATGTATAATTTAATTGAATTCCTTTTCTAGTTGTGTTGAGAGAGATCGTTCTCCATTGTATCATTGTTGTATATTTGCCTGTAATTCTGGCTAATTGGACCTTTCTGTTATATTTTTAATCCATAACCCAAATTGTTCTCTTCCTCAAAGAGCTACTTTTTTCTTTTTTCTCTCCCTCTGTTCACTTCGTTTCTGCTTCTTCCACTGCCTCTCTCTCTCTCCCTCTCTTCCCCGCCCTTCCCTCTAGTGTTGAAGTTAATTCAGTGGTTTACTGCCTCTTGCAAACATTATACTGGTATGATTTTAGTGGGAAAAAAAAAAAAAATACTAAATCGAGGATTTTTTATTGTTTTTACTATTGAATTAAGTTCCTAGAAATCTAGTGATACCATTGTGTGATAAAACAATTTCAAAAGAACTTTTATTATGAGTATTAGGGTGTGTTTGATAAGATTAGTTGTTTGATAAGAACTCATATTATGATAAGATTAGTTGTTAATTTAGTGGTGTAATATTTTATAAAATGTTGATTTATATGAATTAATTTTTTATAAAATATTATCTTAATATTTAAAATATTTAAAAGTTAGTGAAAATGTTATGAATTCTATGTAATGTGATGTTTTTATCAAGGATAAGTTGTATTATAAGGTCTCATATATCTTCTTTGATTAAATAGAAAGTTAAATCTAATGTGATAAAAATAAAGGAATTTTGAATTTAAAAAATTTTATATTCTCTAATTAGAAATTGATTTTATTAATTATATTTACTATATAATTAATACAATATTACAATTAACATAATGAATAATTTTTCTCACTTATGTAACTTATGTAAAAAATAGGTATTCGGTTCGAATTCTCTTGATCACAATAGTTTTAATTAATTTGATTACATTAGTTTTAATTAATTTGATGAGTTAGAAGGGAGTGTTATTGTGTAGCCCATAGTATCATTTCGACCCATTGGCCTCCCAACGAATTATAAAAATATTAACATAATAATAATAATATTATTATTAAATAATAAATAAATGATGTAAAGTATCTAATAAGGAATTTTCATTATCAGACTGTAGCAAATGGTACAAACAGTAATTAAACTCATTTGCACTGTTACGTTAGAAATAAAATTATATATCTATTGATATCCAGCAACCAGCCCCAATTAATGTTGCATCAGTGCCGCCAGATTCTAGTGTGAAGAAACAGAGCGGAAGAGCAAAAACCAAAGAGAAGAAAAGGAAGTTAGTACAATTCTAAAATTATTTATCATTTTAAAAAATATAGTATGAAGCATAGCTATTAAAGCCTAACTACTTAAATTTAAACAGGAAGAGTAAGGCTAAATCTTACCTTGATTTGCTGCAATTTCTTCATGTATATTACCGTTCTTACATAAATCCAATCTTTCAATTAATCCACGAACTTAAAAAAGGCATATCTATAAGAACGCTTTAATAGTAAAACGCCAGAAACACCCCAAAAGCCTACAGCGAATCCAACTCCAATACCAAGGTAAAGCGATTTGTTGAATTCATCTTCTTGATTATCATGATCATCATGACTGGATGGAGAATCTTGAATATTGTCTTCTGGACATTTTTGTGGAAGTGGAGACCCACAGAGTGCAAGATTATTGCTATATGTAGAAGCATTAAAGGTCTGGAGTTGAGTACCCGATGGAATTTTTCCAAAAAAATTATTATGTGACAAATTCAAGGTATTCAAAAAATTTAAATAGACATGCTTGCAGGAAGTCTGCCTGATAGTTGATTTTGAGACAGATCAAGTGACTCTAACTGCTTCAAGCCATCAATTTCTTCAGGGATTGCACCACTCAACTTGTTATTGGACAAGTTCAATTGCCTAAGACTTGAGAGGATTGCTATTTCTCTTGGAATCTCTCCTTCTATTTTGTTACTTGAAAGATCAATTATCCTAAATCGTCCAAGATTTTTTTTTAATATATACTTTGAGCCCTTCCAAAGAACCAACGCCTCGTCATCGTCATGAAATCTTAAAAGGCTATGCTGTAGAAGAGGGCCATAGTCATGGAGAATGGTCTCATTAGAATTCTCATCAATCATGGCTCTTAAATTGTTCAAGCAATGTGGTATGGTTCCATTGATATTGTTTATAGAGAGATCTAATATCTGAACATTTGTCAATTGGCACAACTGTAAGGGCAGGCTTCCAGAGAATTGGTTGGATCGTAGGCTAAGATATTGCAAAGATGATAAGCTTTTTCCAAACCAAATAGGTACGTTACCAGACAATTTGTTACCACTTAGCTCAAGGAAATTCAACTTAGTGCAATTCCTTAAAGAAAAAGGCAACTCTCCTGATAATTTATTATTTTTTAAATTTAGTGTTTGGAGTTTGGACATGAATCCAATAGAAGAATGAATTTTGCTAGACAAAACATTGTTGGCCAAATTCAAGAACACTAAATTTTACATATTCATAAAATCATGAGGAATTCTTCCAGAAAATAGATTATTAGAAAGGTCAACGTGGACAAGTAGTTTAGATTTTGAAAAAAAAGGTAATGGACCATAGAAACAATTGTAACTCACATCAATGGAGAAATATTTAGTCCCCACAAAAATATTTGGCACTATTCCACTCAAATTATTATAGGAGATATTCACATCTGAATAAATTGAAGACAAATTCCAAAACCAGTTAGGAACAAAATCAGAAATTCCAGCATCTGAAATATCAAGCACGTCATAATTTTTTAGACTATGAAGCCATTTTGGGAAATGAGGCCCAATCTTGCAAGATGCAAGAAAGATACATGTTAAGCTGGAAGGGGGAACCCAGTTGACACTTATATTCAAAATTAGAGAATTACCTGATAAATCCAATATAGATAATTCTGACATATTTGAGAAATGATGTTCGGAGATAACACCACTCAATGAATTCGAGTTGATGCTAAATTTTTCGAGTTGAGACAGACATCCAATGCTTTTACTTATGGTCCCATTCAAATGATTGTTTCCGAGAAATAAATTTCTTAAAGATGAAAATCTTGCAATTTCATCAGGCAATGAACCTCCTATTTGATTGTGGTCCAAAGATAATTCCTCTAAAGATCTCTCAGTAAATCCGGATAGATTTTGGATCAAGTCAAAAAGTTTCATGTTGAACTTGTTGCGTGATAGGTCTAGAGCACGCAACTGAGACATGTTCCCAAAGGATTTTGGAATATAGCCCCCAATTGTAGTATTAGAGAGATTAATATATGGAAGAGAAATAATTTTATCAAAATCAGCAAGAGCTGAACCATATAAAATGTTAGAAGAAAGATCAAGAAATTGGATATTCTGGGAGATGTTAGACAACCATGGGTATATTGAAGGAATCACAAAGTTGTTGTCAAAGAGAGAGATGTCTGTAAGAGCGGAAGAAGAATTGATAGGGGAAAGTGGCAGAGTATTAATCTCATCTCCTGAAAAGCAATACTGTAGCCGTAATGTTTGAAGGTGAAGGAGCTTATAATTGTTAACTATCTGCAACCAATGGTTGGGGTTAACCAGTGGAATTCTAGTTAGATCAAGATAAGTTAAAGAGGAAAGACCAGAAACCCAATCGCTGTTTCCAATATCAACAAAATGATTATAACTCAGAGCAAGAAATTGCAAGCTAGACAGATTCCTAAGCACAGAAGAGATGGTTCCACCAAAATTAGCACACGAGAGATGTAAGTATCTCAACTTGGCGAGAGAGCCATTTTTATCAATTGGAAACTGAGTGCCACCAAAATCATTATCAAATAAACCCAAGTCAGTCAGATGTCTAAGATCAAGCAAGGAATGACTCATCTTACCTCTCAAACCCACGCCAGTAAAATCAAGCTGTGTAACATGACCTGTTCGGGGGCTGCAAGTGATGTAATCCCATTTGCAACAATCTCTTTTGTCTTCTTCACTTCCCCAAGAAGAGAGACGACCATAGTGGTCTATAAGGTCACGTTTTATGCTAAGGAGTGCTTCTCTCTCCCTCTCTTTGCACAGAACAGAATCATTTCGGACTGCAGAAGCTATTAGGAAGTGCATTAGAAAGAGAAGAAGAGCAACAAACACAGAGAAAGGTTGAAGATGCATTATCACCATGATTACAATTTAGTATGTTTTGTAAAATATGACTGCTCTTTATTTATAGATAAAAAAAGTAAAGGACTATTAATAAATAAATAATTAATTAAAGTAAATTAGAATGCCTTTGAGACAGCAAACTATCAAATCAAACCCACTATAACTCGTGTAATATATAATAGAGCAACATATAAATTTTTACTTCTAATAAAAATAGAAAAATCAATTTCATTTCCAATTTTATTGATTTTAAAAATTATTATATTACGATTATAAATTTTATAATAATTACATTATAATTAACATTGTTTAAGGAGTTAGTTATTTTATTGTACAAGAAGTTTTTTAAGTAATATTTAATTCTATATTTTTGCATTGAATTGGCTTGGGTTTTGATGAAGAGTCTACTTATAGTGGCGTGTAAAAGAAAATGATTGAAGAGGCTCGATTTGAATTCATTATTATTATTATGTTTTTATGTTCTAACATTCTAGCTACAAAATATTGGGGCTGAAAAGTAGAACAAAATAGCAAAAAATGGCTAACTTAACAAGGTAGACAGCCCGGCCGTTTAAATTGATATCAATTATTTTTTATTTTTGAATATGAATAAATATTTTTATTTAAATGTCGTAGAAAAACAAGAATATGAAAGAAAATTAATAGTAAATATTTTATTTAATTATCAATTATTGTTATAATTTTATTTATATTTTACTGATTATTGTGTTTAATTATTTTTTATAGGAAATTAAGATTATGAGCACAATAAATTAAATAATGAGTACATACAACTAGAAGTACCACGTGCAACACACGTGTGAAAGAACTAGTAATTAAAAAAAAAAAAAAACCAAAATTGCGATTGTTTTAACGGAGCATATGTCCTCAAAAGTTTATCGACTAGATATTTATATAAAATAAGGAAATATTTGAATTTATATTTCAGTTAAAATATCAAAAAAAAAATCTTATGATATTTAATCAAAATATTCAATAATTCAAATAATTCTCCTATTTATATCTTAATAAAAAAAAGGGAAAATTTTGGAATAGAAAATGAGCAGGAAAGGCCTAGCAAAGTCATGATAACAAAGTCATGACAATGATTATATATGTAGAATTAGGCTCCCTTTATTTCCATAAAATAACTTCTAAAAAATTATTTATTTTAATTTTTCGTTATTTGGAGCATTCAAAAAAATAAATCAACGAAAAATATTTTCTTGGTCAAAGGAAAATTAAGTCATTTTTAAGAAAAATGACTTCCCGTTTTAAAAAGATTCTGACAAACTTACTATAACCTTATAAATTCATATTTTGTTAATTTATTAATCATCGATAGTCGCTACCACCAATCACCGTTCACCACCAGACACCATCGGCCACCACCACTGATCATGGACAATTTTCATAATTTACTTTTTTTTTGCATTTTTCTCATAGTAAACAATAAAATTTTTAAAATACAAATTTATATTATCTTTATTTTTATTTTTATGGTCTTATGAAATACAAATTTTAATATTTTTTATCAATTTTCAAATTGCATCCAAACAATGAAAAATAAACCATTTAGAAAATACAGAAAATATTTTCCTTAGAAAATATTTTTCAAAAATATGTTATTTTCCAAAAATAAATAGATCTTATAATGATATTAGGACTAAATTAAATGCATAGATATCAAAATTAGAAGGTAGACTCGAACGTCAACTGTCTAAGTCTTTCCATGTATTTCGTGTTTTCAGCCGTAAATTTTATATATAGACTTACTTTTAGACTTGGTTAGTTAGATGAAAAAGAAAGTTGAATTTCAAATATAATTAAAATTAACTGTAAAATTTGAATTTTTTTTTTAGTAATTTAGCCATTCATTTTAGACGATCCCTCTATTATTATCCTTTTGCATGTACAAAACAAAACGGCATAACATAGAAAATGACCACCGAAGGCCTACAAGAGTCTAAATCTATATTTATAGACTTATAGTGATAGGAATAAATGGATAGATATCCAAATCTAAATCTAAGTCTTGCTGTGTATATTCCTCAAAGGAAAAATATAATTTCTTGATTCTGGACCACGTTTTATAAAAATTATTCAGAGTTTCACACATACACCATGAGTCTGTAGGGATGGCAAAATCAACCTCATCGAGTGGATATAAATCTAACCGTAACCTAATCAAATTCAAATTAAGATTTTGACTGGATTTGAGTAGCGTATCGACAAAACCTAAAAATTTTATTTTGAATATGGGTAGAGTAATGGTATTGCTATTATAAAACCGAACATGACCTGTACAAAATTCAAACCCTAATAGATTTAAAAATTTATTATTTTTTCAAAATTATAGTATGAAAATTTTAACAAATTGAGTTATTTGTAGTAAATTATCTATATAAATTATAATTTTACTTTTAATTTAATGCAATATAACTTCATTCTAGTTTTCATATATTAATTTGAATTGGTCAAATTTTTAAAATTTTAAATTTTTAAATTTAAAATTTAATTTCTAATATTTCATTTAAACTTCAATTTCAAATAATAGAGAAAAATCATAGTGATAATAGTTATTTGGAGTGTTCAGATAATAATATTTTATGTATAGTGATTTTTTTTTGTGTGTAAACCATTGGTATCCTGACCTCATTATCAAAGACTGCCTAGTTCGATTCGAGGCTTAGTCACAGTTAATGCTCTTCACCCCTCCTTGTAGGTGTGTTTAGCAGAGATTTGATCCGAAAGCTCTTCCCACATACCTAACCTGCTTTGCCAACTATACCACAACACATAGTTTATATATAGTGATTTTGTTGCATGAGTTTTTTAGTTATTCTATTAATTGATTTTTGTTATAATTACATTTGAGATAGTTTGCTATCATTGCATTTGAGTAAAGTATTATGATAAGAATAACAATTTTGAAATTAAAATTTTAATTTATCATTCTTCCAACTTTTTTTATGTATTAATTTAATTCATACTTTTTATATATTATCTAAATCATTTAGATAAATCCTTTAATTTTTTTAATTCAATATAATTTAATTTTTAAACAATATAAATCAGTGGATAAATGGTATCCGTGGATAATGGATATCTATGAGTTTGAGTTATATCTACAATTCTTAGTCAGACTAGTATAACTAACAGGAAGAATTAAAAATGACAAGGAAATTGCTCATGAATAAAAATTCTTAAAGGGAGATAACGAATAATTTACTAATTTTTTTAAAGGAAAAAAAAAACTAAATATGTCCTTTTTTCAAATACTAAATCTGACCTTTTATTTTAATTTTTGCATAATACGGATTCTAACCCTGAATTTTATATCATGTTGCAATTTCACTTTATTTTGATGTTTATGTTGCAATAACATTCTAAATTGTAATTAAAATTTAAATTATAAATAAAAAGTACATTAATATAGAATCCACTCTTGACTTTAGGTTAACTTAATTCAATTTTTTTGTAGTCATATGAATTTATTAAGTTTGATTGTTGTCTTGCATATTTGTTTTCATTCTATAATTATAACTATTTAATTGATTATAATTATATTTTATATTCTATTTTGATAAAAAGTTATTTATAATTTTAAATAGCTTATGATTTAAATAATTTCATAGTATCTTTTTTTTTTAGCTTTTATAATTATTTCAAAAATTACATTAAAAATCAAACAATAATAATAATTAGTTTATTGTTTAAGAAGTACTCTAATTTTTTTTAAAAGGTGACGTCTATGTATCACAAAATGCATTTTTATCTATTACTTATTAGCAATTAAATAAAAAATTTTAAAAATATTAAATAATGATAATAGTGATTTTTCTTATTATTAACCCAAGCTTCCACACTTAAATAAATATATTAAATTAATCGAAACCTAAATTTAAGAGTGAACTCTATAGTAATATATTTTTATTTGCAATTTAAATCTTAATTGTATTTAGGGTGCTATTTCAACAGGAGGTCAAAGTTCATTGTAAAATTGATATAAATGTTAAATTGGAGTGAAAATGTAATAAAACACAAAATTCATAGTGAAATAATATATGAAGCCTTTAATTTTTTACCATAACATTTTTAACGTAAATATGCTAATAAAAATAACAATTTTAAATTATTTATGTATTTTTTTCAAAATAATAGTTTCAAATGCTAAACAGTACGTAACCTTTATTATGACTTAAAATAACAATAGTCTCATAAAATATAATTTTGAAAATCATGTAAATGTTATAATATAATGGGAAAAGTAGGGAGAGAAGTAGAGAGAGAACATATAAAAAATTTTGAACATCATTCTCATGAGAAGCCATATACATATATAGACACATGAGGTACCCTAATTAGGAAATAGACTTGTAATTTATATAGATCTTTGGAGTATTTAGGAATATAGACTTCTAATATATATACATCATCCACTAATTTGATAACGCTCCTAGTTGGATATCCATTATTCGAAAAAATATGTCCCGTTAACATCTTATTAAGAAAAAATGCTATGAAAAAAATATTTGTGAAGGAAAAATAATTTATTTTTTTCTTAAATACGTACTGAAATATTGTGTCATGCAAAACTTTTTTACCAAGAAAATTCAAAAAATCTTGGTTAAAAGAAAAAAAAGTTTTTTTTTATCATTAATGTTGATTTTATTTTATTTATATATGTCCAGAAAAAACTTAATATATCCAAGTACTAATCCTAGCTGATAGGCACCCTTTTACACCCAATCCTAGCATAATATTAGGTAAAAAAATATAGTCAAGACCTCTTAAATGAAAAGATACAATAGACTCCATAAATGAGCCATATAAATATTCCAAACAAAGTTCCATATAGAATTACACCTATATTGGACTAGAATAAACCAAACATAAATAATTTGCATTTACAATAAATCTAAACTTGAAATACAAGCATTTCTTGATGTGAGAAATGACAGTAAACCAGCATAAAACTTTGAAGAAATTTGCGAAAACGCTTGTTGAAAGCTCTTACAATCATCATAAGATCCAAGCCAAGTATTGATTTGTTGCCTCAACCCCCTTCTTTGACAAACAATTTGCAAACTGATTACATGCTCTGTTAATATATCTGAACTCCACTTGACTCATTGGAGACTTTATGAAATCAAATTTGTTGAATCTTTTCTGTCAACGCCAAGACCGTTTTTGTTTTTTATAAAATCCAACAAAGAGCATTTCGGGAGTTAGATTGAATGATCAAAGGTTAAGACTTATATTCAGAAAACCAGTACAGTTCTATAGCAGAGAAAATAGCAATGAACTCTACCTCATTTGAATCCAAAATACCAAAGGAAAAAAAAGTACATTATATATTTACTCCTTTCATGAAACTATCACTTGAAATATTTGAGTTTACATATTCTAATTTTGTATATCAATTGGCCAATGTATAGAAGAAAGTGTTTTTGATGAGCAAATTAACGGTCTTGTCGCCTGAGTGAACCTATTGAACATCAATATCACCAATTTTTTTTTTTTTTTTTTTAAGATTATGAGTGAAGAAAAACCAAATATGCCATTTTTTCTAAAATACTAAATTTTAATTTTTTTGACTATTTAATTTACAATTTTTAGCATAAATATGCTAACAAAAATAACAATGTCATATTATTTATATATGTTTTTCAAAATAATAGTTTCAAATGCTAACAGTAAGCTTTATTATAATTTAAAATAACAATAACCTCATAAAAAATAACTTTAAAAATCATGTAAATTTATAAATTTTATTTGAACACTAAAGAATAAAAACGATTAAAGGAAATAAACTGGAAAAGAAGTAATTGACACAACAAAAAAGTCAAAATTATTGGAAATTAACCTTTTTATTTATATAGTTTTACAAATTTTCATTGAGTAAATTAAATTATATAAAATTTAGGGTCTATTAGACAATATTAGCTATTTTAGTAGCTGTTAGCTATTGTATTAGTTGTTAACTGTTTTATTAGCTACTAGCTAATTTATATGACAGTTTAAATTAGAAGTGTTTGCTAAAAATAGTTGTTTAATCTAAAGAACAAAAAAAAAAAAGTTATTTAATTAGCTAAATTTAAAGGAAAAAATAGCCGGTGTGATTGTCCAAAAAAATTTAATTAAAAGCTAAATGTTAAACGTGAAAAACTAAACGTGCAAGAGTTTAACGTTTCATAGAAAGTTATCTCAACTCTCAACCTCTAATGCTATTATAAAAACTATATTACCGAATTTATAATTAATAGAGATAAAGTTTTGACTTAGACAAAATATTAAAAACTAGCTCAAAGCCTATTGTTGAGCAGGGCTTGAGTATGCATATAGCTTTTTTTTTTTTTTTCTTCTTTAGTGATTGTCCATTCTATTCCTGTAATTAGTATAGAAAATGAGTGCCAAGGACTAGTTGGAAGAGTCAAGACACACGTTAATAGAAAGAGACAAAAGTCACTAATTTATATGTATTTTCTTACTTCTAGACCACGCTATAAAAATCAGATTCAAAGTCTTACCGCGTTTGAGTTACATCAACGACTCTGAGGGTCTATATATATATGTATCATTTAGCTAGTAATTAGGTCCTTTTAAAAAAAAAAAGTTATAATATATAAAATAATTATAATAATAATATGTTTATGTAGTCACTAATGGACTTATGGCCCCCAACCCATGATATGTTAATTTTGACCTCACCTACTTCATAATACGACTAAATATATTAATCAAAGCACTTTAGTTTGATTCAATTTGACCCTTTGTTGTTGGAAATTCAAACAAATTTTCCTAATTTTAAATTTTATACTCAAATTATTAATATGATGAGATATTGTTCTTCTTAGTAAGTGGGAATTGAAATGAACTGTATAATGAAAATAATTCTTATAGAATTTTCTCAATTTGTATAGAAATCAAATTCAAGATGTCTGAATAAAAATTTTAAGTATTAGAATCGAGAGATTGTTGAAGTCATTTTGAATATTACAAAATTTTGATTGAACTTTAATCAACATATGATTAAAATTGATAATTCATAAAAAAAATTACAAACTAATTAACTATTATGACATTCAAATTTAATTAAAATCATTATTGATGAGTTTAAATTTAAAGTTAAAATTTGAAATTTTATTAATCAATTCCCTTGCTTTTAATTTGTAATTTTTCAATTCAATCCCTTCAATCAATGGTATATATTGATGAATTGATTAGGCATAATTTTTTTATTTCATAATAAACACTATCTATAAGAAATATTATGCTCACGCATAAAATTTGCCACATTTCAATTTACATACAAAATTAAAAAAATAATTAAACCACCTCAATTTAAAAAAAATAATAATATTGCAAGTTATATTTTCCAAAGTGATAGATAAAATATAATAAAAAAAATCTAAAAAAGGACATAATTTAAAGGATAGAGAGATTGTTTTTTTGTAATAGGAAAAATTATACTGTTCCATCTCGTAAAGATGAACTTACTTGCTCATGAGGAATGATATGAGATGACAGAATTTATTTTCCCTTAATCAGAAATTTCGAATTCAAACTCTGAGTATGGAGTCTTTAAACAGTCGGGAGGGACTGCTTTGCCACTTCTGTGGACCTATCTACCATAAATCCGGATTAATCGGACTGGTAAACTTTAAACACCGAATGGTTAAAAAAAGAAAAAGATGAACTTACTTTCTTTTTTATTTAATCCAAATTATGTTTTGAAAATGAATTTAATTTTTTTAATTCTCTAATGCACTTTCTTGTACAAGTGTACCTCTAATTTGGTATACATTATCATTAACAATTTTCTCATTTAATTATAGAGGCATATTAATAAAAATATTGAAAATATTTATTATAATTTTTTTAATAAGTGTGAAAATAAAAATAAGGCATGAATGGAGAATTTAAAATAGGCCTTGATTGGCCACTGAAATTGGCATTGGCATCATTTCCCATACTCGATCGAGAACCGAGAATTTGACCAACTCGTATTTCGTAGAGGCGTGTTGAGTGTTGACTGCTCGATTCGATTCCTCCTTAAACCTTCCGTGTGGGTCAACAAAAATCCCAAACCAAACCCAACAAACAGCCACCCTTCCCTCTTACAATTCCTTCTATTATTTTAAAGCAAAAGCAGCAATCCACAGTCTCACGCCTATATCAAAATAAAATAAAATAATCTACAAAAGTTCACGCCTAAATAACAAAAAAAAATATTAATTATTTAATTAGCTAAATTTAAAGGAAAAACAGTCATGTGATTGTAAAAAAAAAAAAAAAATTTAATTAAAAGCTAAATGTTAAACATGAAAAACTAAATGTTTCGGTGTTTAATGTTTCATAAAAAATTCTCTCAACTCTCAACCTCTAATGTTATTATAAAGATTATATTACGGATGCTATAGTTAATAGAAATAAAATTTTAACTTATCAAAACACTAAAAAACTAACTCAAAAAAAAAGCTAAAATATATGTTTTTTTTTTCTTTTTTCTTTTTAGTGATTGCCCATTCTATTCATGACCCACTTGGTAATTGGTATAGAAAATTTGCGCCAAAGGACTAGTCAGAAGAATCAAGACATACATTAATAGAAAGAGGCAAAAGTTACTAATTTATATGTATTTTCTTACTTCTAGACCACGCTATAAAAATCAGATTCAAAGTCTTACCGTGTTTGAGTTACATCAACTACTCTTAGGATCTACATAGAATGGAGAATAGAATTGTAATTTACGTTCCATTATTCACTAATATAAGTGACAGGAAAAATTTTATATAGAAAGGGAATTCATTGGACATGAAAAATTTTATATAGAAAGGGAATTCATTGGACATGAAAAATTTTTAAGGAAGGGTCGAATTGACAGCGAATTACTCTTTTTTTTTTTTTTTTTACAAAAAAACCAAATACATTTTTCTTTTCAAAATAAGAGATATGTTAAACTAGAAGAAAATGTAATATAATATAATAAAAGTCAAAGTCTTAGATTTCCTTAGAAATGTGGCTTGAATCTTCAAGGATTAGCTTAAATCTCCATGTGTGATAGTTAAATTTCAAGAAACCAAAGTTTAATTTATGTGCTTTCTTAGTAGAGAGTGAAGCAAAAATGGGAGAAGGGAGAAAGAGAGTATTCGGTTAAGAGGAGAGGAGAAGAGGAAATGAGAGAAAGAAAGAAGAGAAAGGGAATGCGTAGTTGCAAAAGTGTCTATGGCATTTTTGTAATTACATAACAACTCAGCCACCAAGTTGTTCAATGGGTGGTTGAGATTAAGCCACATCTCCTTAGATCCAAACGCTATAATTAATTTCTGCCACTGTTTCCATAAATTATATTTAACTCAACATATCTTTTCATACTTATTCAATTACACTAATCTCTACACTTCCAAATTTCTAATTAAATCCTCAAAACATTATTCATAATAATTAATTAATCATAAGAAATTAAATGCATAGATATCAAAATTGGAATGTTGACTCGAAAGTCAACAGACTAAGTCTTTGCATGTATTTCGTATTTCTAACCGTAAGTTTTATATGTAGACTTACTTTTAGACTTATTTAGTTAGATGAAAAACAAAATTGAATTTCAAATATAATTAAAATTAACTGTAAAATTTAAACTTTTTTTTAGTAATTTAGCCTTTCATTTTAGACGATCCTTTTGCACGTTCAATGTCAGTCCTTTCATTCAATGTCATTTGACTAGAGTATTTACAATGTCCATTTTGACTACATTGCGTTGCAAACTTTGGTTGGTCCTTCTATCTCAAGTGTGAGGTTCCTTTATGTGTGGAAGCTTTACCTTGAACACTTGTTTTACAATGTGGAGCAGGGCGCAATGCTTTTCGGGAAGCGATTGGAGGTGAACTTTTCAAAGTATCCAAATATAACTCAAGGTGCTGACACACATGAATATGTGAACTCTAATCTCAATCGCTTCAATCGAAATGCTGCAAAGAACTATAAGTACTGTTGCTCACCAACAAAGATGATCCACCTTCCCACTCTCCCTCAAGACATAACAGAAGAGGAGATTGTTAGCCTCTTAGAGGAGCATGGCACTGTTGTCAACAGCAGGCTTTTTGAGATGAACGGTAAAAAACAAGCCCTTGTTTTATTTGAGACTGAGGAGTGTTAGGAATCAGGCTCTGATACCAGTTGTTGGGCATCAGCTCTGATACCACTTATTGGGCCCTTTCAACCAATTAAGAGAAAATTAACGCAGCGGAATAATCAACTTGTGACACACAGAAATTTACGTGGTTCACCCTCAACTGTTTAGGGCTACGTCCACGGGACAAACTCCGAATCATTCTTCCACTATTAAACAAATAGTAGGTACACAAAGAGAGCAATACAAAAATAGTGGCACACAACGTGTTTCCCAAAAACACCCCAAAATAATTTCCTTACTATTTTTATCTCCCCTAGTTTTAGGAAACTCATCCTAAAACTATAACACTCTCTCTCGCTACATTTTCTCTTTCTGCTGTATGCTTATGTGTGTTCTGCCTCTGCCTCTATTTATAGGCAGGTTAACGCGTAGGAATGCCATGTACAACTCCTGCCATGTACAACTTCTTCAAGTCACCGCTCATGTGCACCAATTCAAAGCCATCACTGTTTAACTGGCTGCTCCTATTTTTTTTCTTACTTTCACACATAACACGTTTTGCAGCCAACTTTGATTCCTTCTAAAAACGTGTGTTATTATTTTTGCTCCCTCGTAAAGGAGATTTTGCGTAATTTTTCCCAACAAGGAGCAGGCCACTGAAGCACTTGCTTGTAAGCATGCCACCTTGCTTGCCGGGTCAATAATCGGGATTTCCTTCTCTCAGCTACAATCAATTAGAGAAACCTCCTAAATATAATAAGGGAAAGGGTTGACAAATGGTAATACATTTTTAAGGATTTGGTACTCAGTAGATTTGTTGGTGATGCTCTTTTGCGATGCTTCTCTTCTCCTGTAACATTTCAATGCTTTGATACTGATGGATTGCTATTTTTTTTTTTTTTTCTTTTTCATTTATCGTTCTTCTCATTCTGCTAATATTTGTACCAATTATTTATTAGGTTTGTTGAATTTGAGGACTCTTAAGTAGATCTTCCTTGTTTGCAGATATGCTCAGTTTTGAAGAGTAGGAAAGGGGGAGGGAATGTGTAATTTAATTGAATTCCTTTTCTAGTGGTGTTGAGAGAGATCGTTCTCCTTTGTGTCATTGCTGTATATTTGCCTGTAATTCTGGCTAATTGGACCTTTCTGTTATATTTTTAATCCATAACCCAAATTGTTCTCTTCCTCAAAGAGCTACTTTTTTTTTTCTTTCTCTCCCTCTGTTCACTTCGTTTCTGCTTCTTCCACTGCCTCTCTCTCTCTCTCTCTCCCTCTCTTCCTCGCCCTTCCCACTAGTGATGAAGTTAATTCAGTGGTTTCTGCCTCTTGCAAACATTATACTGGTATGATTTTAGTGGAAAAAATAAAAATACTAAATCGAGGATTTTTTATTGTTTTTCCTATTGAATTAAGTTTCTAGAAATCCAGTGACACCATTGTGTTATAAAACAATTTCAAAAAAACTCATATTATGAGTAAAAGAATTCATATTATTTTGGTAAAATTAGAGTCTGTTCGGTAAAATTAGTTATTTTGGTAGCTATTAATTGATTTAGTAGCATCATATTTTATAAAATGTTGATTTATATGAATTAATTTTTTATAAAATATTACCTTAATATTTAAAAGTTAGTGTAAATGTTATGGATTCTATATAATGTGATGTTTTTATCAAGGATCAGTTGTATTATAAGGTCTCAAATATCTTCTTTGATTAAATAGAAAATTAAATCTAATGTGATAAAAATAAAAGAATTTTGAATTTAAAAAATTTTATATTCTCTAATTAGAAATTGATTTTATTAATTATATTAATTATATAATTAATACAATATTACAATTAACATAATGAATATTACCATAATAATTTGTCACTCATGTAACTTATGTAAGGAGTAGGTCTCCAGTTCGAATTCTCTCCATCAGAATAGTTTCAATTAATTTGATGAGTTAAAAGGGAGTGTTATTGTGTAGCCCATAGTGTCATTTTAACCCATTGGCCTCCCAATGAATTATAAAAATATTAACATAATAATAATAATATTAAATATAATAAATATATGATGTAAAGTATCTAATGACCAATTTTCATTATCAGACTGTAGCAAATGGTACAACCAGTACTTAAACTCATTTGCACTGTTACATTAGAATTAAAATTATATATCTATTGACATACAGCAACCAGCCCCAATTAATGTTGCATCAGCGGCACCAGATTCTAGCGTGAAGAAACAGAGCGGACGAGCAAAAACCAAAGAGAAGAAATGAAGTTAGTACAATTCTCAAATTATTTACCATTTTAAAAATATAGTATGAAGCATAGCTATTAAAGCCTAACTAGTTAAATTTAAACAGGAAGAGTAAGACTAAATCTTACCTTGATTTGCTGCAATTTCTTCATGTATATTACTGTTCTTAGCACTAATTTGTTAATACCCTAAACCTAAATGGAATCCCATGCGATCCGCAGGTTGTGCAAATACCTGGAGGGTTTTGTCTTTATTGGATAACAGATGATATACACTAGCACAAATACCTCTATGTATTAACAAGCGGGAATCGTCGAGGTATTTGTGCAAATAGGTATAATCCATGTAATCGCAGAAATTCTCAAAATGAAAGAATTGACGATAATAACAATAAATATACGAAAGAACCTTTTTTTTCTAATTCTTATGATGCAATTGGCGCTTTTCGGCGGAAAAGAATCAATTTAGATAGCCCTTAGTAGCCCTTTGTGGGAACCAGGCGGTAAATATATATTTAGCCGACCAATCCCCCTGGTCAAAAACAACACCATAGCGTCCAAAGGCAGAATTTCGTTGCTTTTCAAGGATTTCTTTCTTAAGGGTAGGGGACTTCAGCTTATCCCGAAATAAACGCTCGACGAGCTCATCATCCTGCTGTGACGATGTAGGGTCTACTCCAGGCTTACGCTGGATATTGATCCATGCAGGAAGTTTCCACAATGGATTGGGTGAAGGATTATTCACACCAGAAGTACCTTCTCCCGATGGGACCCTTACCCTTCTTAGTGACTGACTAGAATCTGTTTCTTCTCTCAATGGGGGCTTGATTAGTGTTGGAAAACCCGAAGTAAGTGTTAAAAAGAGTTTTATCATTTTTAATTTTATTTATATTTAATTTTATTTATTTTTTATATTTTTTTATTTGTGAAGGCATAAATAATAAATACTAATTGCGAATGCCAACGTTAGACTAGCCATCCACATAGCAATGTTTAACGAAGATCTCTCGCACGGAATATCATCACTGATAAGTTCTTTTATTTTTTATTTTTATTTTTATATAGGTATCGTCATAGGCATCGTCACTCCTAACTTCAAAAAGAGGATTGTGATATACATTATCCCACACTGGTAATTCACCTAGTGAAAGATAATCCCACCATACACTTTAGACTAGGTTTTGGCCCATACCATACATGCAAACACAACAAATAAAACCAAACAAAGACACAACTTTACAAAGTTAACTAACAACATATTAAGTTAACAAAAGACATAGAACTTAATTAAACATAACAAAGAAAACCAAACAAAGACACTTAGCATAGGAGTCTATCTCCAGTAAGGATAGGAGTAGATTGTACTGTATAAAGATATAGGCTTAATATAGAGATAGATTAATCTATAATATCCTCTCATATTCATATATCTAGATATCATATATCTATATGTAATGTACAGAACGTCCCAATTCTATTTCTTCATCTATTTGATTTGTGTTGATTCCAATTAATCTGAAATAGTCGAAAGGCAACTCTTACTTTTACGATTCTAATTCCTAGATTTCCGATTATTTTCAATATGAATCCTGGCGTTTACCGAAAGAATAAAATCAATGAAAAGGAAAAAAAATATGAACATATATTAAATTTTAAATTAATAAAAGAAAATCAAGAAATCTTTTTTTAGCATTTCGAAGAAGTAATTGATTGAATAGTTGGCAGATTGTCCAAGGAAGGGAGTTCTATAAAAATTTTTTAAGATTTCAACGAAAAGGATTAGTAAACCCTGCCGATTTTTAACCTTTTAATCATGATATGAAATGAGTCAAGTCAATAAGGTATAGCATAAATCCAATATTTAAAATAATAAAACAAATACTAAACCAAGCACTAAGCAAGAAAATCTCTTAGTATACGTAGTATCCCATTGGAGAACCACTATGTCTATGTCTATCTTATTTCCCATAGAAAATTCACTTAATTTAATCACTTTTCATTTTTAATAAAAGAGCTGCTTTTAAAAGAGCTACTTTCTTTAATATCTTTAATAAAAGAACGGCTTTCTTTTCTCTTTGAACAGGAAAGAGGTAAACAAAAACAAAGAAAAAAGATTGGAAAAAATTTCCTATCATTTGTATTCCTTTTACTTTCGAAATATGAACACGAGAATCGTTGAAATTTTTTTTTTGATTAT